>NC_090650.1:447164259-447464259 GCF_040937935.1 Hyperolius riggenbachi | reverse complement strand
AACTGGGTCGGAATATTGTCACCATTAGGGTGTGTGAGCAGTGCAGATATAGATACCCAGAAGTGTGACTCAACAATTGTTTCACCTCATGTATGAGGCGTCGTCAGGAGTTTGTGATACACAGCAATTTACAATATATACAATATATACAAGCTCAACCCTCCACCCAACCAGCAGAGATTCCCCAGCAACACGCTCAAGTCGGAGCTGAATGTGTGATCATGCGGGATGCTTAAATAGCACTCTTCATATCCACCCCCTTCAAAAAACTCCACCCCTCCTGTTAATGCATATACTGTTTTCTCCCTCACCTTCAATAACGCCACCTTCGGCGCTCTGTATACTTTAAAAAACTCTCCCCAATGTGCTCCATTCATCGCCATTGTTCGCCAGCGTGTGACGTCACATCCGCCGGCCGTCACTGTGCGCGGATAGGCTGGATTGACTAGGTACATTGCGTCCAGCTCCATGGTTGTCCTGGCAACGAGTAAACATCACGCAAGTGATTGTTTACTACTCGTGCAGCAACCAAGGGACGCTGCTGGTACCAGGTGCATTCCTGTTTGCACAAGTATAGGGGTCCCGCTGTGCTGGTGTCTCACACTTCTTAAATGTCAAACACTGGATAAATTTATATCTCATAGTGATACTTATGTTGGTAGAGGGAACACCGCTCTGCCCCACCAGTGGATAGTTGTGCTGGACCAGGTTAGCAAGACCTCAGAGACACTCCAACAGAAGGAAGGTCCGCACCAATTCACCACGAATCCTCTTTATTGTTAGGACGTATCCAGTATTAAAACATCAAATCTCACGCTGACATGTTTCGGACCTACTGGTCCTTAATCATAGCTGATACTTAGATGTAATAAATGTAATCGGTCAGGACAGGGACCTGTCCCGATTTCAAATTTAAATACTCACCAGTGCTAATATCACACAGGTAGATGTCAGATGTTTAGGATGTGGGTCCATAAAAGGAGACTGTGGTCCCTGTCCTGACCGATTACATTTATTACATCTAAGTATCAGCTATGATTAAGGACCAGTAGGTCCGAAACATGTCAGCGTGAGATTTGATGTTTTAATACTGGATACGTCCTAACAATAAAGAGGATTCGTGGTGAATTGGTGCGGACCTTCCTTCTGTTGGAGTGTCTCTGAGGTCTTGCTAACCTGGTCCAGCACAACTATCCACTGGTGGGGCAGAGCGGTGTTCCCTCTACCAACATAAGTATCACTATGAGATATAAATTTATCCAGTGTTTGACATTTAAGAAGTGTGAGACACCAGCACAGCGGGACCCCTATACTTGTGCAAACAGGAATGCACCTGGTACCAGCAGCGTCCCTTGGTTGCTGCACGAGTAGTAAACAATCACTTGCGTGATGTTTACTCGTTGCCAGGACAACCATGGAGCTGGACGCAATGTACCTAGTCAATCCAGCCTATCCGCGCACAGTGACGGCCGGCGGATGTGACGTCACACGCTGGCGAACAATGGCGATGAATGGAGCACATTGGGGAGAGTTTTTTAAAGTATACAGAGCGCCGAAGGTGGCGTTATTGAAGGTGAGGGAGAAAACAGTATATGCATTAACAGGAGGGGTGGAGTTTTTTGAAGGGGGTGGATATGAAGAGTGCTATTTAAGCATCCCGCATGATCACACATTCAGCTCCGACTTGAGCGTGTTGCTGGGGAATCTCTGCTGGTTGGGTGGAGGGTTGAGCTTGTATATATTGTATATATTGTAAATTGCTGTGTATCACAAACTCCTGACGACGCCTCATACATGAGGTGAAACAATTGTTGAGTCACACTTCTGGGTATCTATATCTGCACTGCTCACACACCCTAATGGTGACAATATTCCGACCCAGTTACCTTCTATGAAGGCATTGTTTTTTCCCCTATGGGGAATATGTATGTGATGTGTTATACATATCATTTTGGCCATATATGAATAGGTCAATCTTCAACACTGACAGGTGTTTTATCAGTCACTAGTCTAACACTGCATACCGGACACAGCCAAATAGCAATGAGGTTTCTGTGGGATAGCTACACCCCATGATATATACGTATACACTATCGTGGGGGGGGGGGGGGGGGGTCAGCAAAGACCCCTGCAGCAATACTTGCCTATCTGCCAAATTGTGAATATAGGTTGCAGTCTACCTGATCAGACTGGTGTCTATGATACAATTCATGTATTCAGCAAATCCCTGAAAGCAGACCAATTGAAATAAACACAACTCCTGTACAGTGAGAGGTTTTAAACAACTTTGTTATGTACAATAAGGTCAAGCCTGATTTGGCAACGTGTGATATACAGTAGTTACCTGTACAAATATTTCGGTAGTGAGACATTGTTTCACATCTACAGACTGAAATCCTTGCCCATTCTTCTTTGCAAAACAGCTCCAGCTCAGTCAGATTAGATGGACAGCGTTTGTGGACAGCAGTTATAAATAATAGTTAGCGGTGTGAGGCTGGATGCGGCTGTTGGTCACACGCTGCTCCAGCACACTGGATAAATGATAGTTAGCGGTGTGAGGCTGATTGTGGCTGTCGGTCTCACGCTGCTCTAGCAGACTGGATAAATGATAGTTAGCGGTGTGAGGCTGATTGTGGCTGTCGGTCTCACGCTGCTCTAGCAGACTGGATAAATGATAGTTAGCGGTGTGAGGCTGGATGCGGCTGTCGGTCACACGCTGCTCTAGCAGACTGGATAAATGATAGTTAGCGGTGTGAGGCTGATTGCGGCTGTCGGTCTCACGCTGCTCTAGCAGACTGGATAAATGATAGTTAGCGGTGTGAGGCTGGATGCGGCTGTCGGTCACACGCTGCTCCAGCAGACTGGATAAATGATAGTTAGCGGTGTGAGGCTGATTGTGGCTGTCGGTCTCACGCTGCTCCAGCAGACTGGATAAATGATAGTTAGCGGTGTGAGGCTGGATGCGGCTGTCGGTCTCACGCTGCTCCAGCAGACTGGATAAATGATAGTTAGCGGTGTGAGGCTGGATGCGGCTGTCGGTCACACGCTGCTCCAGCAGACTGGATAAATGATAGTTAGCGGTGTGAGGCTGGATGCGGCTGTTGGTCACACACTGCTCCAGCACACTGGATAAATGATAGTTAGCGGTGTGAGGCTGGATGCGGCTGTCGGTCACACGCTGCTCCAGCAGGCTGGATAAATGATAGTTAGCGGTGTGAGGCTGGATGCGGCTGTCGGTCACACGCTGCTCCAGCAGACTGGATAAATGATAGTTAGCGGTGTGAGGCTGGATGCGGCTGTCGGTCACACGCTGCTCCAGCAGACTGGATAAATGATAGTTAGCGGTGTGAGGCTGGATGCGGCTGTCGGTCACACGCTGCTCCAGCAGACTGGATAAATGATAGTTAGCGGTGTGAGGCTGGATGCGGCTGTCGGTCACACGCTGCTCCAGCAGACTGGATAAATGATAGTTAGCGTTGTGAGGCTGGATGCGGCTGTCGGTCACACACTGCTCCAGCACACTGGATAAATGATAGTTAGCGGTGTGAGGCTGATTGTGGCTGTTGGTCACACACTGCTCCAGCACACTGGATAAATGATAGTTAGCGGTGTGAGGCTGGATGCGGCTGTCGGTCTCACGCTGCTCCAGCAGACTGGATAAATGATAGTTAGCGGTGTGAGGCTGATTGTGGCTGTTGGTCACACACTGCTCCAGCAGACTGGATAAATGATAGTTAGCGGTGTGAGGCTGATTGCGGCTGTCGGTCTCACGCTGCTCCAGCAGACTGGATAAATGATAGTTAGCGGTGTGAGGCTGATTGTGGCTGTCGGTCACACACTGCTCCAGCACACTGGATAAATGATAGTTAGCGGTGTGAGGCTGATTGTGGCTGTCGGTCTCACGCTGCTCCAGCAGACTGGATAAATGATAGTTAGCGGTGTGAGGCTGATTGTGGCTGTCGGTCTCACGCTGCTCCAGCAGACTGGATAAATGATAGTTAGCGGTGTGAGGCTGATTGCGGCTGTCGGTCTCACGCTGCTCCAGCAGACTGGATAAATGATAGTTAGCGGTGTGAGGCTGGATGCGGCTGTTGGTCACACACTGCTCCAGCACACTGGATAAATGATAGTTAGCGGTGTGAGGCTGATTGTGGCTGTCGGTCTCACGCTGCTCCAGCAGACTGGATAAATGATAGTTAGCGGTGTGAGGCTGATTGTGGCTGTCGGTCTCACGCTGCTCCAGCAGACTGGATAAATGATAGTTAGCGGTGTGAGGCTGGATGCGGCTGTTGGTCACACACTGCTCCAGCACACTGGATAAATGATAGTTAGCGGTGTGAGGCTGATTGTGGCTGTCGGTCTCACGCTGCTCCAGCAGACTGGATAAATGATAGTTAGCGGTGTGAGGCTGGATGCGGCTGTCGGTCACACGCTGCTCCAGCAGACTGGATAAATGATAGTTAGCGGTGTGAGGCTGATTGTGGCTGTTGGTCACACACTGCTCCAGCACACTGGATAAATGATAGTTAGCGGTGTGAGGCTGATTGTGGCTGTTGGTCACACACTGCTCCAGCACACTGGATAAATGATAGTTAGCGGTGTGAGGCTGATTGTGGCTGTCGGTCTCACGCTGCTCCAGCACACTGGATAAATGATAGTTAGCGGTGTGAGGCTGGATGCGGCTGTCGGTCACACGCTGCTCCAGCAGACTGGATAAATGATAGCTAGCGGTGTGAGGCTGATTGTGGCTGTCGGTCTCACGCTGCTCCAGCAGACTGGATAAATGATAGTTAGCGGTGTGAGGCTGATTGTGGCTGTCGGTCTCACGCTGCTCCAGCAGACTGGATAAATGATAGTTAGCGGTGTGAGGCTGGATGCGGCTGTTGGTCACACACTGCTCCAGCACACTGGATAAATGATAGTTAGCGGTGTGAGGCTGATTGTGGCTGTCGGTCTCACGCTGCTCCAGCAGACTGGATAAATGATAGTTAGCGGTGTGAGGCTGGATGCGGCTGTCGGTCTCACGCTGCTCCAGCAGACTGGATAAATGATAGTTAGCGGTGTGAGGCTGGATGCGGCTGTCTGTCTCACGCTGCTCCAGCAGACTGGATAAATGATAGTTAGCGGTGTGAGGCTGATTGTGGCTGTCGGTCACACGCTGCTCCAGCAGACTGGATAAATGATAGTTAGCGGTGTGAGGCTGGATGCGGCTGTTGGTCACACACTGCTCCAGCACACTGGATAAATGATAGTTAGCGGTGTGAGGCTGGATGCGGCTGTCGGTCACACGCTGCTCCAGCACACTGGATAAATAATAGTTAGCGGTGTGAGGCTGGATGCGGCTGTTGGTCACACACTGCTCCAGCACACTGGATAAATGATAGTTAGCGGTGTGAGGCTGGATGCGGCTGTTGGTCACACACTGCTCCAGCACACTGGATAAATGATAGTTAGCGGTGTGAGGCTGATTGCGGCTGTCGGTCTCACGCTGCTCCAGCAGACTGGATAAATGATAGTTAGCGGTGTGAGGCTGGATGCGGCTGTCGGTCTCACGCTGCTCCAGCAGACTGGATAAATGATAGTTAGCGGTGTGAGGCTGATTGTGGCTGTCGGTCTCACGCTGCTCCAGCACACTGGATAAATGATAGTTAGCGGTGTGAGGCTGATTGTGGCTGTCGGTCTCACGCTGCTCCAGCAGACTGGATAAATGATAGTTAGCGGTGTGAGGCTGGATGCGGCTGTCGGTCACACACTGCTCCAGCAGACTGGATAAATAATAGTTAGCGGTGTGAGGCTGATTGTGGCTGTCGGTCTCACGCTGCTCCAGCAGACTGGATAAATGATAGTTAGCGGTGTGAGGCTGGATGCGGCTGTCGGTCTCACGCTGCTCCAGCAGACTGGATAAATGATAGTTAGCGGTGTGAGGCTGGATGCGGCTGTCGGTCACACGCTGCTCCAGCAGACTGGATAAATGATAGTTAGCGGTGTGAGGCTGATTGTGGCTGTCGGTCTCACGCTGCTCCAGCAGACTGGATAAATGATAGTTAGCGGTGTGAGGCTGGATGCGGCTGTCGGTCTCACGCTGCTCCAGCAGACTGGATAAATGATAGTTAGCGGTGTGAGGCTGGATGCGGCTGTTGGTCACACACTGCTCCAGCACACTGGATAAATGATAGTTAGCGGTGTGAGGCTGGATGCGGCTGTCGGTCTCACGCTGCTCCAGCAGACTGGATAAATGATAGTTAGCGGTGTGAGGCTGGATGTGGCTGTCGGTCTCACGCTGCTCCAGCAGACTGGATAAATGATAGTTAGCGGTGTGAGGCTGGATGCGGCTGTCGGTCTCACGCTGCTCCAGCAGACTGGATAAATGATAGTTAGC
This sequence comes from Hyperolius riggenbachi, assembly GCF_040937935.1. NCBI lineage: Eukaryota > Metazoa > Chordata > Amphibia > Anura > Hyperoliidae > Hyperolius > Hyperolius riggenbachi. The sequence continues at coordinate 447,457,880 of NC_090650.1, read as the reverse complement.
GGTGTGAGGCTGGATGCGGCTGTCGGTCTCACGCTGCTCCAGCAGACTGGATAAATGATAGTTAGCGGTGTGAGGCTGAATGCGGCTGTCGGTCTCACGGTGCTCCAGCAGACTGGATAAATGATAGTTAGCGGTGTGAGGCTGGATGCGGCTGTCGGTCTCACGCTGCTCCAGCAGACTGGATAAATGATAGTTAGCGGTGTGAGGCTGGATGCGGCTGTTGGTCACACGCTGCTCCAGCACACTGGATAAATGATAGTTAGCGGTGTGAGGCTGATTGTGGCTGTCGGTCTCACGCTGCTCCAGCAGACTGGATAAATGATAGTTAGCGGTGTGAGGCTGATTGTGGCTGTCGGTCTCACGCTGCTCCAGCAGACTGGATAAATGATAGTTAGCGGTGTGAGGCTGGATGCGGCTGTCGGTCACACGCTGCTCCAGCACACTGGATAAATGATAGTTAGCGGTGTGAGGCTGGATGCGGCTGTCGGTCTCACGCTGCTCCAGCAGACTGGATAAATAATAGTTAGCGGTGTGAGGCTGATTGTGGCTGTCGGTCTCACGCTGCTCCAGCACACTGGATAAATGATAGTTAGCGGTGTGAGGCTGGATGCGGCTGTCGGTCACACGCTGCTCCAGCAGACTGGATAAATGATAGTTAGCGGTGTGAGGCTGGATGCGGCTGTCGGTCACACGCTGCTCCAGCAGACTGGATAAATGATAGTTAGCGGTGTGAGGCTGATTGCGGCTGTCGGTCTCACGCTGCTCCAGCAGACTGGATAAATGTTAGTTAGCGGTGTGAGGCTGATTGTGGCTGTCGGTCTCACGCTGCTCCAGCAGACTGGATAAATGATAGTTAGCGGTGTGAGGCTGGATGCGGCTGTCGGTCACACGCTGCTCCAGCAGACTGGATAAATGATAGTTAGCGGTGTGAGGCTGGATGCGGCTGTCGGTCTCACGCTGCTCCAGCAGACTGGATAAATGATAGTTAGCGGTGTGAGGCTGGATGCGGCTGTCGGTCTCACGCTGCTCCAGCAGACTGGATAAATGATAGTTAGCGGTGTGAGGCTGATTGTGGCTGTCGGTCTCACGCTGCTCCAGCAGACTGGATAAATGATAGTTAGCGGTGTGAGGCTGGATGCGGCTGTCGGTCTCACGCTGCTCCAGCAGACTGGATAAATGATAGTTAGCGGTGTGAGGCTGGATGCGGCTGTTGGTCACACACTGCTCCAGCAGACTGGATAAATGATAGTTAGCGGTGTGAGGCTGATTGTGGCTGTCGGTCTCACGCTGCTCCAGCAGACTGGATAAATGATAGTTAGCGGTGTGAGGCTGGATGCGGCTGTCGGTCTCACGCTGCTCCAGCAGACTGGATAAATGATAGTTAGCGGTGTGAGGCTGATTGTGGCTGTCGGTCTCACGCTGCTCCAGCAGACTGGATAAATGATAGTTAGCGGTGTGAGGCTGGATGCGGCTGTCGGTCTCACGCTGCTCCAGCAGACTGGATAAATGATAGTTAGCGGTGTGAGGCTGATTGTGGCTGTCGGTCTCACGCTGCTCCAGCAGACTGGATAAATGATAGTTAGCGGTGTGAGGCTGATTGTGGCTGTTGGTCACACACTGCTCCAGCACACTGGATAAATGATAGTTAGCGGTGTGAGGCTGATTGTGGCTGTCGGTCTCACGCTGCTCCAGCAGACTGGATAAATGATAGTTAGCGGTGTGAGGCTGGATGCGGCTGTCGGTCACACACTGCTCCAGCAGACTGGATAAATAATAGTTAGCGGTGTGAGGCTGATTGTGGCTGTCGGTCTCACGCTGCTCCAGCAGACTGGATAAATGATAGTTAGCGGTGTGAGGCTGGATGCGGCTGTCGGTCACACACTGCTCCAGCAGACTGGATAAATGATAGTTAGCGGTGTGAGGCTGATTGTGGCTGTCGGTCTCACGCTGCTCCAGCAGACTGGATAAATGATAGTTAGCGGTGTGAGGCTGGATGCGGCTGTCGGTCTCACGCTGCTCCAGCAGACTGGATAAATGGTAGTTAGCGGTGTGAGGCTGGATGCGGCTGTCGGTCACACAGTGCTCCAGCAGACTGGATAAATGATAGTTAGCGGTGTGAGGCTGGATGCGGCTGTCGGTCTCACGCTGCTCCAGCACACTGGATAAATGATAGTTAGCGGTGTGAGGCTGGATGCGGCTGTCGGTCTCACGCTGCTCCAGCACACTGGATAAATGATAGTTAGCGGTGTGAGGCTGGATGCGGCTGTCGGTCTCACGCTGCTCCAGCAGACTGGATAAATGATAGTTAGCGGTGTGAGGCTGGATGCGGCTGTCGGTCACACACTGCTCCAGCAGACTGGATAAATGATAGTTAGCGGTGTGAGGCTGGATGCGGCTGTTGGTCACACGCTGCTCCAGCAGACTGGATAAATGATAGTTAGCGGTGTGAGGCTGGATGCGGCTGTCGGTCTCACGCTGCTCCAGCACACTGGATAAATGATAGTTAGCGGTGTGAGGCTGGATGCGGCTGTCGGTCTCACGCTGCTCCAGCACACTGGATAAATGATAGTTAGCGGTGTGAGGCTGGATGCGGCTGTCGGTCACACGCTGCTCCAGCAGACTGGATAAATGATAGTTAGCGGTGTGAGGCTGGATGCGGCTGTTGGTCACACGCTGCTCCAGCAGACTGGATAAATGATAGTTAGCGGTGTGAGGCTGGATGCGGCTGTCGGTCACACGCTGCTCTAGCAGACTGGATAAATGATAGTTAGCGGTGTGAGGCTGGATGCGGCTGTCGGTCACACGCTGCTCCAGCAGACTGGATAAATGATAGTTAGCGGTGTGAGGCTGGATGCGGCTGTCGGTCACACGCTGCTCCAGCAGACTGGATAAATGATAGTTAGCGGTGTGAGGCTGGATGCGGCTGTCGGTCACACGCTGCTCCAGCAGACTGGATAAATGATAGTTAGCGGTGTGAGGCTGGATGCGGCTGTCGGTCACACGCTGCTCCAGCAGACTGGATAAATGATAGTTAGCGGTGTGAGGCTGGATGCGGCTGTCGGTCACACAGTGCTCCAGCAGACTGGATAAATGATAGTTAGCGGTGTGAGGCTGATTGTGGCTGTCGGTCACACGCTGCTCTAGCAGACTGGATAAATGATAGTTAGCAGTGTGAGGCTGGATGCGGCTGTCGGTCACACGCTGCTCTAGCAGACTGGATAAATGATAGTTAGCGGTGTGAGGCTGATTGTGGCTGTCGGTCACACGCTGCTCTAGCAGACTGGATAAATGATAGTTAGCGGTGTGAGGCTGGATGCGGCTGTCGGTCACACTCTGCTCCAGCAGACTGGATAAATGATAGTTAGCGGTGTGAGGCTGGATGCGGCTGTCGGTCTCACGCTGCTCCAGCAGACTGGATAAATGATAGTTAGCGGTGTGAGGCTGATTGTGGCTGTCGGTCACACGCTGCTCTAGCAGACTGGATAAATGATAGTTAGCGGTGTGAGGCTGGATGCGGCTGTCGGTCACACGCTGCTCTAGCAGACTGGATAAATGATAGTTAGCGGTGTGAGGCTGATTGTGGCTGTCGGTCACACGCTGCTCTAGCAGACTGGATAAATGATAGTTAGCGGTGTGAGGCTGGATGCGGCTGTCGGTCACACGCTGCTCCAGCAGACTGGATAAATGATAGTTAGCGGTGTGAGGCTGGATGCGGCTGTCGGTCTCACGCTGCTCCAGCAGACTGGATAAATGATAGTTAGCGGTGTGAGGCTGATTGTGGCTGTCGGTCACACGCTGCTCTAGCAGACTGGATAAATGATAGTTAGCGGTGTGAGGCTGGATGCGGCTGTCGGTCACACGCTGCTCCAGCAGACTGGATAAATGATAGTTAGCGGTGTGAGGCTGGATGCGGCTGTCGGTCTCACGCTGCTCCAGCAGACTGGATAAATGATAGTTAGCGGTGTGAGGCTGATTGTGGCTGTCGGTCACACGCTGCTCTAGCAGACTGGATAAATGATAGTTAGCGGTGTGAGGCTGGATGCGGCTGTCGGTCACACGCTGCTCCAGCAGACTGGATAAATGATAGTTAGCGGTGTGAGGCTGGATGCGGCTGTCGGGCACACACTGCTCCAGCAGACTGGATAAATGATAGTTAGCGGTGTGAGGCTGGATGCGGCTGTCGGTCACACGCTGCTCCAGCAGACTGGATAAATGATAGTTAGCGGTGTGAGGCTGGATGCGGCTGTCAGTCTCACGCTGCTCCAGCAGACTGGATAAATGATAGTTAGCGGTGTGAGGCTGATTGTGGCTGTCGGTCACACGCTGCTCTAGCAGACTGGATAAATGATAGTTAGCGGTGTGAGGCTGGATGCGGCTGTCGGTCACACGCTGCTCCAGCAGACTGGATAAATGATAGTTAGCGGTGTGAGGCTGATTGTGGCTGTCGGTCACACGCTGCTCCAGCAGACTGGATAAATGATAGTTAGCGGTGTGAGGCTGATTGCGGCTGTCGGTCTCACGCTGCTCCAGCAGACTGGATAAATGATAGTTAGCGGTGTGAGGCTGATTGTGGCTGTCGGTCTCACGCTGCTCCAGCAGACTGGATAAATGATAGTTAGCGGTGTGAGGCTGATTGCGGCTGTCGGTCTCACGCTGCTCCAGCAGACTGGATAAATGATAGTTAGCGGTGTGAGGCTGGATGCGGCTGTCGGTCACACGCTGCTCTAGCAGACTGGATAAATGATAGTTAGCGGTGTGAGGCTGGATGCGGCTGTCGGTCTCACGCTGCTCCAGCAGACTGGATAAATGATAGTTAGCGGTGTGAGGCTGGATGCGGCTGTTGGTCACACGCTGCTCCAGCAGACTGGATAAATGATAGTTAGCGGTGTGAGGCTGGATGCGGCTGTCGGTCACACACTGCTCTAGCAGACTGGATAAATGATAGTTAGCGGTGTGAGGCTGGATGTGGCTGTCGGTCTCACGCTGCTCCAGCAGACTGGATAAATGATAGTTAGCGGTGTGAGGCTGGATGCGGCTGTCGGTCTCACGCTGCTCCAGCAGACTGGATAAATGATAGTTAGCGGTGTGAGGCTGGATGCGGCTGTTGGTCACACACTGCTCCAGCACACTGGATAAATGATAGTTAGCGGTGTGAGGCTGGATGCGGCTGTCGGTCTCACGCTGCTCCAGCAGACTGGATAAATGATAGTTAGCGGTGTGAGGCTGGATGCGGCTGTTGGTCACACACTGCTCCAGCACACTGGATAAATGATAGTTAGCGGTGTGAGGCTGGATGCGGCTGTCGGTCTCACGCTGCTCCAGCAGACTGGATAAATGATAGTTAGCGGTGTGAGGCTGATTGTGGCTGTCGGTCTCACGCTGCTCCAGCACACTGGATAAATGATAGTTAGCGGTGTGAGGCTGATTGTGGCTGTCGGTCTCACGCTGCTCCAGCAGACTGGATAAATGATAGTTAGCGGTGTGAGGCTGGATGCGGCTGTCGGTCACACTCTGCTCCAGCAGACTGGATAAATGATAGTTAGCGGTGTGAGGCTGATTGTGGCTGTCGGTCTCACGCTGCTCCAGCAGACTGGATAAATGATAGTTAGCGGTGTGAGGCTGGATGTGGCTGTCGGTCACACACTGCTCCAGCACACTGGATAAATGATAGTTAGCGGTGTGAGGCTGGATGCGGCTGTCTGTCTCACGCTGCTCCAGCACACTGGATAAATGATAGTTAGCGGTGTGAGGCTGGATGCGGCTGTCGGGCACACACTGCTCCAGCAGACTGGATAAATGATAGTTAGCGGTGTGAGGCTGGATGCGGCTGTCGGTCACACGCTGCTCTAGCAGACTGGATAAATGATAGTTAGCGGTGTGAGGCTGGATGCGGCTGTCGGTCACACGCTGCTCCAGCAGACTGGATAAATGATAGTTAGCGGTGTGAGGCTGATTGCGGCTGTCGGTCTCACGCTGCTCCAGCAGACTGGATAAATGATAGTTAGCGGTGTGAGGCTGGATGCGGCTGTCGGTCACACGCTGCTCTAGCAGACTGGATAAATGATAGTTAGCGGTGTGAGGCTGATTGTGGCTGTCGGTCTCACGCTGCTCCAGCAGACTGGATAAATGATAGTTAGCGGTGTGAGGCTGGATGCGGCTGTCGGTCACACACTGCTCCAGCAGACTGGATAAATAATAGTTAGCGGTGTGAGGCTGATTGTGGCTGTCGGTCTCACGCTGCTCCAGCAGACTGGATAAATGATAGTTAGCGGTGTGAGGCTGGATGCGGCTGTCGGTCACACACTGCTCCAGCAGACTGGATAAATGATAGTTAGCGGTGTGAGGCTGATTGTGGCTGTCGGTCTCACGCTGCTCCAGCAGACTGGATAAATGATAGTTAGCGGTGTGAGGCTGGATGCGGCTGTCGGTCTCACGCTGCTCCAGCAGACTGGATAAATGGTAGTTAGCGGTGTGAGGCTGGATGCGGCTGTCGGTCACACAGTGCTCCAGCAGACTGGATAAATGATAGTTAGCGGTGTGAGGCTGGATGCGGCTGTCGGTCTCACGCTGCTCCAGCACACTGGATAAATGATAGTTAGCGGTGTGAGGCTGGATGCGGCTGTCGGTCTCACGCTGCTCCAGCACACTGGATAAATGATAGTTAGCGGTGTGAGGCTGGATGCGGCTGTCGGTCTCACGCTGCTCCAGCAGACTGGATAAATGATAGTTAGCGGTGTGAGGCTGGATGCGGCTGTCGGTCACACACTGCTCCAGCAGACTGGATAAATGATAGTTAGCGGTGTGAGGCTGGATGCGGCTGTTGGTCACACGCTGCTCCAGCAGACTGGATAAATGATAGTTAGCGGTGTGAGGCTGGATGCGGCTGTCGGTCTCACGCTGCTCCAGCACACTGGATAAATGATAGTTAGCGGTGTGAGGCTGGATGCGGCTGTCGGTCTCACGCTGCTCCAGCACACTGGATAAATGATAGTTAGCGGTGTGAGGCTGGATGCGGCTGTCGGTCACACGCTGCTCCAGCAGACTGGATAAATGATAGTTAGCGGTGTGAGGCTGGATGCGGCTGTTGGTCACACGCTGCTCCAGCAGACTGGATAAATGATAGTTAGCGGTGTGAGGCTGGATGCGGCTGTCGGTCACACGCTGCTCTAGCAGACTGGATAAATGATAGTTAGCGGTGTGAGGCTGGATGCGGCTGTCGGTCACACGCTGCTCCAGCAGACTGGATAAATGATAGTTAGCGGTGTGAGGCTGGATGCGGCTGTCGGTCACACGCTGCTCCAGCAGACTGGATAAATGATAGTTAGCGGTGTGAGGCTGGATGCGGCTGTCGGTCACACGCTGCTCCAGCAGACTGGATAAATGATAGTTAGCGGTGTGAGGCTGGATGCGGCTGTCGGTCACACGCTGCTCCAGCAGACTGGATAAATGATAGTTAGCGGTGTGAGGCTGGATGCGGCTGTCGGTCACACAGTGCTCCAGCAGACTGGATAAATGATAGTTAGCGGTGTGAGGCTGATTGTGGCTGTCGGTCACACGCTGCTCTAGCAGACTGGATAAATGATAGTTAGCAGTGTGAGGCTGGATGCGGCTGTCGGTCACACGCTGCTCTAGCAGACTGGATAAATGATAGTTAGCGGTGTGAGGCTGATTGTGGCTGTCGGTCACACGCTGCTCTAGCAGACTGGATAAATGATAGTTAGCGGTGTGAGGCTGGATGCGGCTGTCGGTCACACTCTGCTCCAGCAGACTGGATAAATGATAGTTAGCGGTGTGAGGCTGGATGCGGCTGTCGGTCTCACGCTGCTCCAGCAGACTGGATAAATGATAGTTAGCGGTGTGAGGCTGATTGTGGCTGTCGGTCACACGCTGCTCTAGCAGACTGGATAAATGATAGTTAGCGGTGTGAGGCTGGATGCGGCTGTCGGTCACACGCTGCTCTAGCAGACTGGATAAATGATAGTTAGCGGTGTGAGGCTGATTGTGGCTGTCGGTCACACGCTGCTCTAGCAGACTGGATAAATGATAGTTAGCGGTGTGAGGCTGGATGCGGCTGTCGGTCACACGCTGCTCCAGCAGACTGGATAAATGATAGTTAGCGGTGTGAGGCTGGATGCGGCTGTCGGTCTCACGCTGCTCCAGCAGACTGGATAAATGATAGTTAGCGGTGTGAGGCTGATTGTGGCTGTCGGTCACACGCTGCTCTAGCAGACTGGATAAATGATAGTTAGCGGTGTGAGGCTGGATGCGGCTGTCGGTCACACGCTGCTCCAGCAGACTGGATAAATGATAGTTAGCGGTGTGAGGCTGGATGCGGCTGTCGGTCTCACGCTGCTCCAGCAGACTGGATAAATGATAGTTAGCGGTGTGAGGCTGATTGTGGCTGTCGGTCACACGCTGCTCTAGCAGACTGGATAAATGATAGTTAGCGGTGTGAGGCTGGATGCGGCTGTCGGTCACACGCTGCTCCAGCAGACTGGATAAATGATAGTTAGCGGTGTGAGGCTGGATGCGGCTGTCGGGCACACACTGCTCCAGCAGACTGGATAAATGATAGTTAGCGGTGTGAGGCTGGATGCGGCTGTCGGTCACACGCTGCTCCAGCAGACTGGATAAATGATAGTTAGCGGTGTGAGGCTGGATGCGGCTGTCAGTCTCACGCTGCTCCAGCAGACTGGATAAATGATAGTTAGCGGTGTGAGGCTGATTGTGGCTGTCGGTCACACGCTGCTCTAGCAGACTGGATAAATGATAGTTAGCGGTGTGAGGCTGGATGCGGCTGTCGGTCACACGCTGCTCCAGCAGACTGGATAAATGATAGTTAGCGGTGTGAGGCTGATTGTGGCTGTCGGTCACACGCTGCTCCAGCAGACTGGATAAATGATAGTTAGCGGTGTGAGGCTGATTGCGGCTGTCGGTCTCACGCTGCTCCAGCAGACTGGATAAATGATAGTTAGCGGTGTGAGGCTGATTGTGGCTGTCGGTCTCACGCTGCTCCAGCAGACTGGATAAATGATAGTTAGCGGTGTGAGGCTGATTGCGGCTGTCGGTCTCACGCTGCTCCAGCAGACTGGATAAATGATAGTTAGCGGTGTGAGGCTGGATGCGGCTGTCGGTCACACGCTGCTCTAGCAGACTGGATAAATGATAGTTAGCGGTGTGAGGCTGGATGCGGCTGTCGGTCTCACGCTGCTCCAGCAGACTGGATAAATGATAGTTAGCGGTGTGAGGCTGGATGCGGCTGTTGGTCACACGCTGCTCCAGCAGACTGGATAAATGATAGTTAGCGGTGTGAGGCTGGATGCGGCTGTCGGTCACACACTGCTCTAGCAGACTGGATAAATGATAGTTAGCGGTGTGAGGCTGGATGTGGCTGTCGGTCTCACGCTGCTCCAGCAGACTGGATAAATGATAGTTAGCGGTGTGAGGCTGGATGCGGCTGTCGGTCTCACGCTGCTCCAGCAGACTGGATAAATGATAGTTAGCGGTGTGAGGCTGGATGCGGCTGTTGGTCACACACTGCTCCAGCACACTGGATAAATGATAGTTAGCGGTGTGAGGCTGGATGCGGCTGTCGGTCTCACGCTGCTCCAGCAGACTGGATAAATGATAGTTAGCGGTGTGAGGCTGGATGCGGCTGTTGGTCACACACTGCTCCAGCACACTGGATAAATGATAGTTAGCGGTGTGAGGCTGATTGTGGCTGTCGGTCTCACGCTGCTCCAGCAGACTGGATAAATGATAGTTAGCGGTGTGAGGCTGATTGTGGCTGTCGGTCTCACGCTGCTCCAGCAGACTGGATAAATGATAGTTAGCGGTGTGAGGCTGGATGCGGCTGTCGGTCACACACTGCTCCAGCAGACTGGATAAATGATAGTTAGCGGTGTGAGGCTGGATGCGGCTGTCGGTCTCACGCTGCTCCAGCAGACTGGATAAATGATAGTTAGCGGTGTGAGGCTGATTGTGGCTGTCGGTCTCACGCTGCTCCAGCACACTGGATAAATGATAGTTAGCGGTGTGAGGCTGATTGTGGCTGTCGGTCTCACGCTGCTCCAGCAGACTGGATAAATGATAGTTAGCGGTGTGAGGCTGGATGCGGCTGTCGGTCACACTCTGCTCCAGCAGACTGGATAAATGATAGTTAGCGGTGTGAGGCTGATTGTGGCTGTCGGTCTCACGCTGCTCCAGCAGACTGGATAAATGATAGTTAGCGGTGTGAGGCTGGATGTGGCTGTCGGTCACACTCTGCTCCAGCAGACTGGATAAATGATAGTTAGCGGTGTGAGGCTGATTGTGGCTGTCGGTCTCACGCTGCTCCAGCAGACTGGATAAATGATAGTTAGCGGTGTGAGGCTGGATGTGGCTGTCGGGCACACACTGCTCCAGCAGACTGGATAAATGATAGTTAGCGGTGTGAGGCTGGATGCGGCTGTCGGTCACACGCTGCTCCAGCAGACTGGATAAATGATAGTTAGCGGTGTGAGGCTGGATGCGGCTGTCAGTCTCACGCTGCTCCAGCAGACTGGATAAATGATAGTTAGCGGTGTGAGGCTGATTGTGGCTGTCGGTCACACGCTGCTCTAGCAGACTGGATAAATGATAGTTAGCGGTGTGAGGCTGGATGCGGCTGTCGGTCACACGCTGCTCCAGCAGACTGGATAAATGATAGTTAGCGGTGTGAGGCTGATTGTGGCTGTCGGTCACACGCTGCTCCAGCAGACTGGATAAATGATAGTTAGCGGTGTGAGGCTGATTGCGGCTGTCGGTCTCACGCTGCTCCAGCAGACTGGATAAATGATAGTTAGCGGTGTGAGGCTGATTGTGGCTGTCGGTCTCACGCTGCTCCAGCAGACTGGATAAATGATAGTTAGCGGTGTGAGGCTGATTGCGGCTGTCGGTCTCACGCTGCTCCAGCAGACTGGATAAATGATAGTTAGCGGTGTGAGGCTGGATGCGGCTGTCGGTCACACGCTGCTCTAGCAGACTGGATAAATGATAGTTAGCGGTGTGAGGCTGGATGCGGCTGTCGGTCTCACGCTGCTCCAGCAGACTGGATAAATGATAGTTAGCGGTGTGAGGCTGGATGCGGCTGTTGGTCACACGCTGCTCCAGCAGACTGGATAAATGATAGTTAGCGGTGTGAGGCTGGATGCGGCTGTCGGTCACACACTGCTCTAGCAGACTGGATAAATGATAGTTAGCGGTGTGAGGCTGGATGTGGCTGTCGGTCTCACGCTGCTCCAGCAGACTGGATAAATGATAGTTAGCGGTGTGAGGCTGGATGCGGCTGTCGGTCTCACGCTGCTCCAGCAGACTGGATAAATGATAGTTAGCGGTGTGAGGCTGGATGCGGCTGTTGGTCACACACTGCTCCAGCACACTGGATAAATGATAGTTAGCGGTGTGAGGCTGGATGCGGCTGTCGGTCTCACGCTGCTCCAGCAGACTGGATAAATGATAGTTAGCGGTGTGAGGCTGGATGCGGCTGTTGGTCACACACTGCTCCAGCACACTGGATAAATGATAGTTAGCGGTGTGAGGCTGATTGTGGCTGTCGGTCTCACGCTGCTCCAGCAGACTGGATAAATGATAGTTAGCGGTGTGAGGCTGATTGTGGCTGTCGGTCTCACGCTGCTCCAGCAGACTGGATAAATGATAGTTAGCGGTGTGAGGCTGGATGCGGCTGTCGGTCTCACGCTGCTCCAGCAGACTGGATAAATGATAGTTAGCGGTGTGAGGCTGATTGTGGCTGTCGGTCTCACGCTGCTCCAGCAGACTGGATAAATGATAGTTAGCGGTGTGAGGCTGGATGCGGCTGTCGGTCTCACACTGCTCCAGCAGACTGGATAAATGATAGTTAGCGGTGTGAGGCTGATTGTGGCTGTCGGTCACACTCTGCTCCAGCAGACTGGATAAATGATAGTTAGCGGTGTGAGGCTGATTGTGGCTGTCGGTCTCACGCTGCTCCAGCAGACTGGATAAATGATAGTTAGCGGTGTGAGGCTGGATGTGGCTGTCGGTCACACACTGCTCCAGCACACTGGATAAATGATAGTTAGCGGTGTGAGGCTGGATGCGGCTGTCTGTCTCACGCTGCTCCAGCACACTGGATAAATGATAGTTAGCGGTGTGAGGCTGGATGCGGCTGTCGGGCACACACTGCTCCAGCAGACTGGATAAATGATAGTTAGCGGTGTGAGGCTGGATGCGGCTGTCGGTCACACGCTGCTCTAGCAGACTGGATAAATGATAGTTAGCGGTGTGAGGCTGGATGCGGCTGTCGGTCACACACTGCTCCAGCAGACTGGATAAATGATAGTTAGCGGTGTGAGGCTGGATGCGGCTGTCGGTCACACGCTGCTCCAGCAGACTGGATAAATGATAGTTAGCGGTGTGAGGCTGATTGCGGCTGTCGGTCTCACGCTGCTCCAGCAGACTGGATAAATGATAGTTAGCGGTGTGAGGCTGGATGCGGCTGTCGGTCACACGCTGCTCTAGCAGACTGGATAAATGATAGTTAGCGGTGTGAGGCTGGATGTGGCTGTCGGTCTCACGCTGCTCCAGCAGACTGGATAAATGATAGTTAGCGGTGTGAGGCTGGATGCGGCTGTCGGTCTCACGCTGCTCCAGCACACTGGATAAATGATAGTTAGCGGTGTGAGGCTGGATGCGGCTGTCGGTCACACACTGCTCCAGCAGACTGGATAAATGATAGTTAGCGGTGTGAGGCTGATTGCGGCTGTCGGTCTCACGCTGCTCCAGCAGACTGAATAAATGATAGTTAGCGGTGTGAGGCTGGATGCGGCTGTCGGTCTCACGCTGCTCCAGCAGACTGGATAAATGATAGTTAGCGGTGTGAGGCTGGATGCGGCTGTCGGTCACACACTGCTCCAGCAGACTGGATAAATGATAGTTAGCGGTGTGAGGCTGGATGCGGCTGTCGGTCTCACGCTGCTCCAGCACACTGAATAAATGATAGTTAGCGGTGTGAGGCTGGATGCGGCTGTCGGTCTCACGCTGCTCCAGCAGACTGGATAAATGATAGTTAGCGGTGTGAGGCTGGATGCGGCTGTCGGTCTCACGCTGCTCCAGCAGACTGGATAAATGATAGTTAGCGGTGTGAGGCTGGATGCGGCTGTCGGTCTCACGCTGCTCCAGCAGACTGGATAAATGATAGTTAGCGGTGTGAGGCTGGATGTGGCTGTCGGTCTCACGCTGCTCCAGCAGACTGGATAAATGATAGTTAGCGGTGTGAGGCTGGATGCGGCTGTTGGTCACACACTGCTCCAGCACACTGGATAAATGATAGTTAGCGGTGTGAGGCTGGATGCGGCTGTTGGTCACACACTGCTCCAGCACACTGGATAAATGATAGTTAGCGGTGTGAGGCTGGATGCGGCTGTCGGTCTCACGCTGCTCCAGCAGACTGAATAAATGATAGTTAGCGGTGTGAGGCTGGATGCGGCTGTCGGTCACACACTGCTCCAGCAGACTGGATAAATGATAGTTAGCGGTGTGAGGCTGATTGTGGCTGTCGGTCTCACGCTGCTCCAGCACACTGGATAAATGATAGTTAGCGGTGTGAGGCTGATTGTGGCTGTCGGTCACACGCTGCTCCAGCAGACTGGATAAATGATAGTTAGCGGTGTGAGGCTGGATGCGGCTGTCGGTCTCACGCTGCTCCAGCACACTGGATAAATGATAGTTAGCGGTGTGAGGCTGGATGCGGCTGTCGGTCACACACTGCTCCAGCAGACTGGATAAATGATAGTTAGCGGTGTGAGGCTGGATGCGGCTGTCGGGCACACACTGCTCCAGCAGACTGAATAAATGATAGTTAGCGGTGTGAGGCTGGATGCGGCTGTCGGGCACACACTGCTCCAGCAGACTGAATAAATGATAGTTAGCGGTGTGAGGCTGGATGCGGCTGTCGGTCTCACGCTGCTCCAGCAGACTGGATAAATGATAGTTAGCGGTGTGAGGCTGGATGCGGCTGTCGGTCACACACTGCTCCAGCAGACTGGATAAATGATAGTTAGCGGTGTGAGGCTGGATGCGGCTGTCGGTCTCACGCTGCTCCAGCAGACTGGATAAATGATAGTTAGCGGTGTGAGGCTGATTGTGGCTGTCGGGCACACACTGCTCCAGCAGACTGAATAAATGATAGTTAGCGGTGTGAGGCTGGATGCGGCTGTCGGTCTCACGCTGCTCCAGCAGACTGGATAAATGATAGTTAGCGGTGTGAGGCTGGATGCGGCTGTCGGGCACACACTGCTCCAGCAGACTGAATAAATGATAGTTAGCGGTGTGAGGCTGGATGCGGCTGTCGGTCTCACGCTGCTCCAGCAGACTGGATAAATGATAGTTAGCGGTGTGAGGCTGGATGCGGCTGTCGGTCACACACTGCTCCAGCAGACTGGATAAATGATAGTTAGCGGTGTGAGGCTGGATGCGGCTGTCGGTCTCACGCTGCTCCAGCAGACTGGATAAATGATAGTTAGCGGTGTGAGGCTGGATGCGGCTGTCGGTCTCACGCTGCTCCAGCAGACTGAATAAATGATAGTTAGCGGTGTGAGGCTGGATGCGGCTGTCGGTCACACGCTGCTCCAGCACACTGGATAAATGATAGTTAGCGGTGTGAGGCTGGATGCGGCTGTCGGTCACACGCTGCTCCAGCAGACTGGATAAATGATAGTTAGCGGTGTGAGGCTGGATGCGGCTGTCGGTCTCACGCTGCTCCAGCAGACTGGATAAATGATAGTTAGCGGTGTGAGGCTGGATGCGGCTGTCGGTCACACGCTGCTCCAGCACACTGGATAAATGATAGTTAGCGGTGTGAGGCTGATTGTGGCTGTTGGTCACACACTGCTCCAGCACACTGGATAAATGATAGTTAGCGGTGTGAGGCTGGATGCGGCTGTCGGTCACACGCTGCTCCAGCAGACTGGATAAATGATAGTTAGCGGTGTGAGGCTGGATGCGGCTGTCGGTCACACACTGCTCCAGCAGACTGGATAAATGATAGTTAGCGGTGTGAGGCTGGATGCGGCTGTCGGTCACACACTGCTCCAGCAGACTGGATAAATGATAGTTAGCGGTGTGAGGCTGGATGCGGCTGTCGGTCTCACGCTGCTCCAGCACACTGGATAAATGATAGTTAGCGGTGTGAGGCTGGATGCGGCTGTCGGTCACACACTGCTCCAGCAGACTGGATAAATGATAGTTAGCGGTGTGAGGCTGGATGCGGCTGTCGGTCTCACGCTGCTCCAGCACACTGGATAAATGATAGTTAGCGGTGTGAGGCTGGATGCGGCTGTCGGTCACACACTGCTCCAGCAGACTGGATAAATGATAGTTAGCGGTGTGAGGCTGGATGCGGCTGTCGGTCTCACGCTGCTCCAGCACACTGGATAAATGATAGTTAGCGGTGTGAGGCTGGATGCGGCTGTCGGTCACACGCTGCTCCAGCAGACTGGATAAATGATAGTTAGCGGTGTGAGGCTGGATGCGGCTGTCGGTCTCACGCTGCTCCAGCAGACTGGATAAATGATAGTTAGCGGTGTGAGGCTGGATGCGGCTGTCGGTCTCACGCTGCTCCAGCACACTGGATAAATGATAGTTAGCGGTGTGAGGCTGGATGCGGCTGTCGGTCTCACGCTGCTCCAGCAGACTGGATAAATGATAGTTAGCGGTGTGAGGCTGAATGCGGCTGTCGGTCTCACGCTGCTCCAGCAGACTGGATAAATGATAGTTAGCGGTGTGAGGCTGGATGCGGCTGTCGGGCACACACTGCTCCAGCAGACTGGATAAATGATAGTTAGCGGTGTGAGGCTGGATGCGGCTGTCGGTCACACGCTGCTCCAGCAGACTGGATAAATGATAGTTAGCGGTGTGAGGCTGGATGCGGCTGTCGGTCACACGCTGCTCCAGCAGACTGGATAAATGATAGTTAGCGGTGTGAGGCTGATTGTGGCTGTCGGTCTCATGCTCTCCAGCAGACTGGATAAATGATAGTTAGCGGTGTGAGGCTGATTGTGGCTGTCGGTCACACGCTGCTCCAGCACACTGGATAAATGATAGTTAGCGGTGTGAGGCTGGATGCGGCTGTCGGTCACACGCTGCTCCAGCAGACTGGATAAATGATAGTTAGCGGTGTGAGGCTGGATGCGGCTGTCGGTCTCATGCTGCTCCAGCACACTGGATAAATGATAGTTAGCGGTGTGAGGCTGATTGTGGCTGTCGGTCACACGCTGCTCCAGCACACTGGATAAATGATAGTTAGCGGTGTGAGGCTGGATGCGGCTGTCGGTCACACGCTGCTCCAGCAGACTGGATAAATGATAGTTAGCGGTGTGAGGCTGATTGTGGCTGTCGGTCACACGCTGCTCCAGCACACTGGATAAATGATAGTTAGCGGTGTGAGGCTGGATGCGGCTGTCGGTCACACGCTGCTCCAGCAGACTGGATAAATGATAGTTAGCGGTGTGAGGCTGGATGCGGCTGTCGGTCACACGCTGCTCCAGCACACTGGATAAATGATAGTTAGCGGTGTGAGGCTGGATGCGGCTGTCGGTCACACGCTGCTCCAGCAGACTGGATAAATGATAGTTAGCGGTGTGAGGCTGGATGCGGCTGTCGGTCTCACGCTGCTCCAGCAGACTGGATAAATGATAGTTAGCGGTGTGAGGCTGGATGCGGCTGTCGGTCACACACTGCTCCAGCAGACTGGATAAATGATAGTTAGCGGTGTGAGGCTGATTGCGGCTGTCGGTCACACGCTGCTCCAGCAGACTGGATAAATGATAGTTAGCGGTGTGAGGCTGATTGTGGCTGTCGGTCACACGCTGCTCCAGCACACTGGATAAATGATAGTTAGCGGTGTGAGGCTGGATGCGGCTGTCGGTCACACGCTGCTCCAGCAGACTGGATAAATGATAGTTAGCGGTGTGAGGCTGGATGCGGCTGTCGGTCACACGCTGCTCCAGCACACTGGATAAATGATAGTTAGCGGTGTGAGGCTGGATGCGGCTGTCGGTCACACGCTGCTCCAGCAGACTGGATAAATGATAGTTAGCGGTGTGAGGCTAGATGCGGCTGTCGGTCTCACGCTGCTCCAGCAGACTGGATAAATGATAGTTAGCGGTGTGAGGCTGGATGCGGCTGTCGGTCACACACTGCTCCAGCAGACTGGATAAATGATAGTTAGCGGTGTGAGGCTGGATGCGGCTGTCGGTCTCACGCTGCTCCAGCACACTGGATAAATGATAGTTAGCGGTGTGAGGCTGGATGCGGCTGTCGGTCACACACTGCTCCAGCAGACTGGATAAATGATAGTTAGCGGTGTGAGGCTGGATGCGGCTGTCGGTCACACACTGCTCCAGCACACTGGATAAATGATAGTTAGCGGTGTGAGGCTGATTGTGGCTGTTGGTCTCACGCTGCTCCAGCAGACTGGATAAATGATAGTTAGCGGTGTGAGGCTGGATGCGGCTGTCGGTCTCACGCTGCTCCAGCACACTGGATAAATGATAGTTAGCGGTGTGAGGCTGGATGCGGCTGTCGGTCACACGCTGCTCCAGCAGACTGGATAAATGATAGTTAGCGGTGTGAGGCTGGATGCGGCTGTCGGTCTCACGCTGCTCCAGCACACTGGATAAATGATAGTTAGCGGTGTGAGGCTGATTGTGGCTGTCGGTCTCACGCTGCTCCAGCAGACTGGATAAATGATAGTTAGCGGTGTGAGGCTGATTGCGGCTGTCGGTCACACGCTGCTCCAGCACACTGGATAAATGATAGTTAGCGGTGTGAGGCTGGATGCGGCTGTCGGTCACACGCTGCTCCAGCAGACTGGATAAATGATAGTTAGCGGTGTGAGGCTGGATGCGGCTGTCGGTCTCACGCTGCTCCAGCACACTGGATAAATGATAGTTAGCGGTGTGAGGCTGGATGCGGCTGTCGGTCACACGCTGCTCCAGCAGACTGGATAAATGATAGTTAGCGGTGTGAGGCTGGATGCGGCTGTCGGTCTCACGCTGCTCCAGCACACTGGATAAATGATAGTTAGCGGTGTGAGGCTGATTGCGGCTGTCGGTCACACGCTGCTCCAGCACACTGGATAAATGATAGTTAGCGGTGTGAGGCTGGATGCGGCTGTCGGTCTCACGCTGCTCCAGCACACTGGATAAATGATAGTTAGCGGTGTGAGGCTGGATGCGGCTGTCGGTCACACGCTGCTCCAGCAGACTGGATAAATGATAGTTAGCGGTGTGAGGCTGGATGCGGCTGTTGGTCTCACGCTGCTCCAGCAGACTGGATAAATGATAGTTAGCGGTGTGAGGCTGGATGCGGCTGTCGGTCTCACGCTGCTCCAGCACACTGGATAAATAATAGTTAGCGGTGTGAGGCTGGATGCGGCTGTCGGTCTCACGCTGCTCCAGCACACTGGATAAATGATAGTTAGCGGTGTGAGGCTGGATGCGGCTGTCGGTCTCACGCTGCTCCAGCACACTGGATAAATGATAGTTAGCGGTGTGAGGCTGATTGCGGCTGTCGGTCACACGCTGCTCCAGCAGACTGGATAAATGATAGTTAGCGGTGTGAGGCTGATTGTGGCTGTCGGTCACACGCTGCTCCAGCACACTGGATAAATGATAGTTAGCGGTGTGAGGCTGGATGCGGCTGTCGGTCACACGCTGCTCCAGCAGACTGGATAAATGATAGTTAGCGGTGTGAGGCTGGATGCGGCTGTCGGTCACACGCTGCTCCAGCACACTGGATAAATGATAGTTAGCGGTGTGAGGCTGGATGCGGCTGTCGGTCACACGCTGCTCCAGCAGACTGGATAAATGATAGTTAGCGGTGTGAGGCTAGATGCGGCTGTCGGTCTCACGCTGCTCCAGCAGACTGGATAAATGATAGTTAGCGGTGTGAGGCTGGATGCGGCTGTCGGTCACACACTGCTCCAGCAGACTGGATAAATGATAGTTAGCGGTGTGAGGCTGGATGCGGCTGTCGGTCTCACGCTGCTCCAGCACACTGGATAAATGATAGTTAGCGGTGTGAGGCTGGATGCGGCTGTCGGTCACACACTGCTCCAGCAGACTGGATAAATGATAGTTAGCGGTGTGAGGCTGGATGCGGCTGTCGGTCTCACGCTGCTCCAGCAGACTGGATAAATGATAGTTAGCGGTGTGAGGCTGGATGCGGCTGTCGGTCACACACTGCTCCAGCACACTGGATAAATGATAGTTAGCGGTGTGAGGCTGATTGTGGCTGTTGGTCTCACGCTGCTCCAGCAGACTGGATAAATGATAGTTAGCGGTGTGAGGCTGGATGCGGCTGTCGGTCTCACGCTGCTCCAGCACACTGGATAAATGATAGTTAGCGGTGTGAGGCTGGATGCGGCTGTCGGTCACACGCTGCTCCAGCAGACTGGATAAATGATAGTTAGCGGTGTGAGGCTGGATGCGGCTGTCGGTCTCACGCTGCTCCAGCACACTGGATAAATGATAGTTAGCGGTGTGAGGCTGATTGTGGCTGTCGGTCTCACGCTGCTCCAGCAGACTGGATAAATGATAGTTAGCGGTGTGAGGCTGATTGCGGCTGTCGGTCACACGCTGCTCCAGCACACTGGATAAATGATAGTTAGCGGTGTGAGGCTGGATGCGGCTGTCGGTCACACGCTGCTCCAGCAGACTGGATAAATGATAGTTAGCGGTGTGAGGCTGGATGCGGCTGTCGGTCTCACGCTGCTCCAGCACACTGGATAAATGATAGTTAGCGGTGTGAGGCTGGATGCGGCTGTCGGTCACACGCTGCTCCAGCAGACTGGATAAATGATAGTTAGCGGTGTGAGGCTGGATGCGGCTGTCGGTCTCACGCTGCTCCAGCACACTGGATAAATGATAGTTAGCGGTGTGAGGCTGATTGCGGCTGTCGGTCACACGCTGCTCCAGCACACTGGATAAATGATAGTTAGCGGTGTGAGGCTGGATGCGGCTGTCGGTCTCACGCTGCTCCAGCACACTGGATAAATGATAGTTAGCGGTGTGAGGCTGGATGCGGCTGTCGGTCACACGCTGCTCCAGCAGACTGGATAAATGATAGTTAGCGGTGTGAGGCTGGATGCGGCTGTTGGTCTCACGCTGCTCCAGCAGACTGGATAAATGATAGTTAGCGGTGTGAGGCTGGATGCGGCTGTCGGTCTCACGCTGCTCCAGCACACTGGATAAATAATAGTTAGCGGTGTGAGGCTGGATGCGGCTGTCGGTCTCACGCTGCTCCAGCACACTGGATAAATGATAGTTAGCGGTGTGAGGCTGGATGCGGCTGTCGGTCACACGCTGCTCCAGCACACTGGATAAATGATAGTTAGCGGTGTGAGGCTGGATGCGGCTGTCGGTCTCACGCTGCTCCAGCACACTGGATAAATGATAGTTAGCGGTGTGAGGCTGGATGCGGCTGTCGGTCACACACTGCTCCAGCACACTGGATAAATGATAGTTAGCGGTGTGAGGCTGGATGCGGCTGTTGGTCACACACTGCTCCAGCACACTGGATAAATGATAGTTAGCGGTGTGAGGCTGGATGCGGCTGTCGGTCACACGCTGCTCCAGCAGACTGGATAAATGATAGTTAGCGGTGTGAGGCTGGATGCGGCTGTCGGTCTCACGCTGCTCCAGCAGACTGGATAAATGATAGTTAGCGGTGTGAGGCTGGATGCGGCTGTTGGTCACACGCTGCTCCAGCACACTGGATAAATGATAGTTAGCGGTGTGAGGCTGATTGTGGCTGTCGGTCTCACGCTGCTCCAGCAGACTGGATAAATGATAGTTAGCGGTGTGAGGCTGATTGTGGCTGTCGGTCTCACGCTGCTCCAGCAGACTGGATAAATGATAGTTAGCAGTGTGAGGCTGGATGCGGCTGTCGGTCACACGCTGCTCCAGCACACTGGATAAATGATAGTTAGCGGTGTGAGGCTGGATGCGGCTGTCGGTCTCACGCTGCTCCAGCAGACTGGATAAATAATAGTTAGCGGTGTGAGGCTGATTGTGGCTGTCGGTCTCACGCTGCTCCAGCACACTGGATAAATGATAGTTAGCGGTGTGAGGCTGGTTGCGGCTGTCGGTCACACGCTGCTCCAGCAGACTGGATAAATGATAGTTAGCGGTGTGAGGCTGGATGCGGCTGTCGGTCACACGCTGCTCCAGCAGACTGGATAAATGATAGTTAGCGGTGTGAGGCTGATTGCGGCTGTCGGTCTCACGCTGCTCCAGCAGACTGGATAAATGTTAGTTAGCGGTGTGAGGCTGATTGTGGCTGTCGGTCTCACGCTGCTCCAGCAGACTGGATAAATGATAGTTAGCGGTGTGAGGCTGGATGCGGCTGTCGGTCACACGCTGCTCCAGCAGACTGGATAAATGATAGTTAGCGGTGTGAGGCTGGATGCGGCTGTCGGTCTCACGCTGCTCCAGCAGACTGGATAAATGATAGTTAGCGGTGTGAGGCTGGATGCGGCTGTCGGTCTCACGCTGCTCCAGCAGACTGGATAAATGATAGTTAGCGGTGTGAGGCTGATTGTGGCTGTCGGTCTCACGCTGCTCCAGCAGACTGGATAAATGATAGTTAGCGGTGTGAGGCTGGATGCGGCTGTCGGTCTCACGCTGCTCCAGCAGACTGGATAAATGATAGTTAGCGGTGTGAGGCTGGATGCGGCTGTTGGTCACACACTGCTCCAGCAGACTGGATAAATGATAGTTAGCGGTGTGAGGCTGATTGTGGCTGTCGGTCTCACGCTGCTCCAGCAGACTGGATAAATGATAGTTAGCGGTGTGAGGCTGGATGCGGCTGTCGGTCTCACGCTGCTCCAGCAGACTGGATAAATGATAGTTAGCGGTGTGAGGCTGATTGTGGCTGTCGGTCTCACGCTGCTCCAGCAGACTGGATAAATGATAGTTAGCGGTGTGAGGCTGGATGCGGCTGTCGGTCTCACGCTGCTCCAGCAGACTGGATAAATGATAGTTAGCGGTGTGAGGCTGATTGTGGCTGTCGGTCTCACGCTGCTCCAGCAGACTGGATAAATGATAGTTAGCGGTGTGAGGCTGGATGCGGCTGTCGGTCACACACTGCTCCAGCACACTGGATAAATGATAGTTAGCGGTGTGAGGCTGGATGCGGCTGTTGGTCACACACTGCTCCAGCACACTGGATAAATGATAGTTAGCGGTGTGAGGCTGGATGCGGCTGTCGGTCACACGCTGCTCCAGCAGACTGGATAAATGATAGTTAGCGGTGTGAGGCTGGATGCGGCTGTCGGTCTCACGCTGCTCCAGCAGACTGGATAAATGATAGTTAGCGGTGTGAGGCTGGATGCGGCTGTTGGTCACACGCTGCTCCAGCACACTGGATAAATGATAGTTAGCGGTGTGAGGCTGATTGTGGCTGTCGGTCTCACGCTGCTCCAGCAGACTGGATAAATGATAGTTAGCGGTGTGAGGCTGATTGTGGCTGTCGGTCTCACGCTGCTCCAGCAGACTGGATAAATGATAGTTAGCAGTGTGAGGCTGGATGCGGCTGTCGGTCACCACGCTGCTCCAGCACACTGGATAAATGATAGTTAGCGGTGTGAGGCTGGATGCGGCTGTCGGTCTCACGCTGCTCCAGCAGACTGGATAAATAATAGTTAGCGGTGTGAGGCTGATTGTGGCTGTCGGTCTCACGCTGCTCCAGCACACTGGATAAATGATAGTTAGCGGTGTGAGGCTGGTTGCGGCTGTCGGTCACACGCTGCTCCAGCAGACTGGATAAATGATAGTTAGCGGTGTGAGGCTGGATGCGGCTGTCGGTCACACGCTGCTCCAGCAGACTGGATAAATGATAGTTAGCGGTGTGAGGCTGATTGCGGCTGTCGGTCTCACGCTGCTCCAGCAGACTGGATAAATGTTAGTTAGCGGTGTGAGGCTGATTGTGGCTGTCGGTCTCACGCTGCTCCAGCAGACTGGATAAATGATAGTTAGCGGTGTGAGGCTGGATGCGGCTGTCGGTCACACGCTGCTCCAGCAGACTGGATAAATGATAGTTAGCGGTGTGAGGCTGGATGCGGCTGTCGGTCTCACGCTGCTCCAGCAGACTGGATAAATGATAGTTAGCGGTGTGAGGCTGGATGCGGCTGTCGGTCTCACGCTGCTCCAGCAGACTGGATAAATGATAGTTAGCGGTGTGAGGCTGATTGTGGCTGTCGGTCTCACGCTGCTCCAGCAGACTGGATAAATGATAGTTAGCGGTGTGAGGCTGGATGCGGCTGTCGGTCTCACGCTGCTCCAGCAGACTGGATAAATGATAGTTAGCGGTGTGAGGCTGGATGCGGCTGTTGGTCACACACTGCTCCAGCAGACTGGATAAATGATAGTTAGCGGTGTGAGGCTGATTGTGGCTGTCGGTCTCACGCTGCTCCAGCAGACTGGATAAATGATAGTTAGCGGTGTGAGGCTGGATGCGGCTGTCGGTCTCACGCTGCTCCAGCAGACTGGATAAATGATAGTTAGCGGTGTGAGGCTGATTGTGGCTGTCGGTCTCACGCTGCTCCAGCAGACTGGATAAATGATAGTTAGCGGTGTGAGGCTGGATGCGGCTGTCGGTCTCACGCTGCTCCAGCAGACTGGATAAATGATAGTTAGCGGTGTGAGGCTGATTGTGGCTGTCGGTCTCACGCTGCTCCAGCAGACTGGATAAATGATAGTTAGCGGTGTGAGGCTGATTGTGGCTGTTGGTCACACACTGCTCCAGCACACTGGATAAATGATAGTTAGCGGTGTGAGGCTGATTGTGGCTGTCGGTCTCACGCTGCTCCAGCAGACTGGATAAATGATAGTTAGCGGTGTGAGGCTGGATGCGGCTGTCGGTCACACACTGCTCCAGCAGACTGGATAAATAATAGTTAGCGGTGTGAGGCTGATTGTGGCTGTCGGTCTCACGCTGCTCCAGCAGACTGGATAAATGATAGTTAGCGGTGTGAGGCTGGATGCGGCTGTCGGTCACACACTGCTCCAGCAGACTGGATAAATGATAGTTAGCGGTGTGAGGCTGATTGTGGCTGTCGGTCTCACGCTGCTCCAGCAGACTGGATAAATGATAGTTAGCGGTGTGAGGCTGGATGCGGCTGTCGGTCTCACGCTGCTCCAGCAGACTGGATAAATGGTAGTTAGCGGTGTGAGGCTGGATGCGGCTGTCGGTCACACAGTGCTCCAGCAGACTGGATAAATGATAGTTAGCGGTGTGAGGCTGGATGCGGCTGTCGGTCTCACGCTGCTCCAGCACACTGGATAAATGATAGTTAGCGGTGTGAGGCTGGATGCGGCTGTCGGTCTCACGCTGCTCCAGCACACTGGATAAATGATAGTTAGCGGTGTGAGGCTGGATGCGGCTGTCGGTCTCACGCTGCTCCAGCAGACTGGATAAATGATAGTTAGCGGTGTGAGGCTGGATGCGGCTGTCGGTCACACACTGCTCCAGCAGACTGGATAAATGATAGTTAGCGGTGTGAGGCTGGATGCGGCTGTTGGTCACACGCTGCTCCAGCAGACTGGATAAATGATAGTTAGCGGTGTGAGGCTGGATGCGGCTGTCGGTCTCACGCTGCTCCAGCACACTGGATAAATGATAGTTAGCGGTGTGAGGCTGGATGCGGCTGTCGGTCTCACGCTGCTCCAGCACACTGGATAAATGATAGTTAGCGGTGTGAGGCTGGATGCGGCTGTCGGTCACACGCTGCTCCAGCAGACTGGATAAATGATAGTTAGCGGTGTGAGGCTGGATGCGGCTGTTGGTCACACGCTGCTCCAGCAGACTGGATAAATGATAGTTAGCGGTGTGAGGCTGGATGCGGCTGTCGGTCACACGCTGCTCTAGCAGACTGGATAAATGATAGTTAGCGGTGTGAGGCTGGATGCGGCTGTCGGTCACACGCTGCTCCAGCAGACTGGATAAATGATAGTTAGCGGTGTGAGGCTGGATGCGGCTGTCGGTCACACGCTGCTCCAGCAGACTGGATAAATGATAGTTAGCGGTGTGAGGCTGGATGCGGCTGTCGGTCACACGCTGCTCCAGCAGACTGGATAAATGATAGTTAGCGGTGTGAGGCTGGATGCGGCTGTCGGTCACACGCTGCTCCAGCAGACTGGATAAATGATAGTTAGCGGTGTGAGGCTGGATGCGGCTGTCGGTCACACAGTGCTCCAGCAGACTGGATAAATGATAGTTAGCGGTGTGAGGCTGATTGTGGCTGTCGGTCACACGCTGCTCTAGCAGACTGGATAAATGATAGTTAGCAGTGTGAGGCTGGATGCGGCTGTCGGTCACACGCTGCTCTAGCAGACTGGATAAATGATAGTTAGCGGTGTGAGGCTGATTGTGGCTGTCGGTCACACGCTGCTCTAGCAGACTGGATAAATGATAGTTAGCGGTGTGAGGCTGGATGCGGCTGTCGGTCACACGCTGCTCCAGCAGACTGGATAAATGATAGTTAGCGGTGTGAGGCTGGATGCGGCTGTCGGTCTCACGCTGCTCCAGCAGACTGGATAAATGATAGTTAGCGGTGTGAGGCTGATTGTGGCTGTCGGTCACACGCTGCTCTAGCAGACTGGATAAATGATAGTTAGCGGTGTGAGGCTGGATGCGGCTGTCGGTCACACGCTGCTCCAGCAGACTGGATAAATGATAGTTAGCGGTGTGAGGCTGGATGCGGCTGTCGGTCTCACGCTGCTCCAGCAGACTGGATAAATGATAGTTAGCGGTGTGAGGCTGATTGTGGCTGTCGGTCACACGCTGCTCTAGCAGACTGGATAAATGATAGTTAGCGGTGTGAGGCTGGATGCGGCTGTCGGTCACACGCTGCTCCAGCAGACTGGATAAATGATAGTTAGCGGTGTGAGGCTGGATGCGGCTGTCGGGCACACACTGCTCCAGCAGACTGGATAAATGATAGTTAGCGGTGTGAGGCTGGATGCGGCTGTCGGTCACACGCTGCTCCAGCAGACTGGATAAATGATAGTTAGCGGTGTGAGGCTGGATGCGGCTGTCAGTCTCACGCTGCTCCAGCAGACTGGATAAATGATAGTTAGCGGTGTGAGGCTGATTGTGGCTGTCGGTCACACGCTGCTCTAGCAGACTGGATAAATGATAGTTAGCGGTGTGAGGCTGGATGCGGCTGTCGGTCACACGCTGCTCCAGCAGACTGGATAAATGATAGTTAGCGGTGTGAGGCTGATTGTGGCTGTCGGTCACACGCTGCTCCAGCAGACTGGATAAATGATAGTTAGCGGTGTGAGGCTGATTGCGGCTGTCGGTCTCACGCTGCTCCAGCAGACTGGATAAATGATAGTTAGCGGTGTGAGGCTGATTGTGGCTGTCGGTCTCACGCTGCTCCAGCAGACTGGATAAATGATAGTTAGCGGTGTGAGGCTGATTGCGGCTGTCGGTCTCACGCTGCTCCAGCAGACTGGATAAATGATAGTTAGCGGTGTGAGGCTGGATGCGGCTGTCGGTCACACGCTGCTCTAGCAGACTGGATAAATGATAGTTAGCGGTGTGAGGCTGATTGCGGCTGTCGGTCTCACGCTGCTCCAGCAGACTGGATAAATGATAGTTAGCGGTGTGAGGCTGGATGCGGCTGTCGGTCTCACGCTGCTCCAGCAGACTGGATAAATGATAGTTAGCGGTGTGAGGCTGATTGTGGCTGTCGGTCACACGCTGCTCTAGCAGACTGGATAAATGATAGTTAGCGGTGTGAGGCTGGATGCGGCTGTCGGTCACACGCTGCTCCAGCAGACTGGATAAATGATAGTTAGCGGTGTGAGGCTGGATGCGGCTGTCGGGCACACACTGCTCCAGCAGACTGGATAAATGATAGTTAGCGGTGTGAGGCTGGATGCGGCTGTCGGTCACACGCTGCTCCAGCAGACTGGATAAATGATAGTTAGCGGTGTGAGGCTGATTGTGGCTGTCGGTCACACGCTGCTCTAGCAGACTGGATAAATGATAGTTAGCGGTGTGAGGCTGGATGCGGCTGTCGGTCACACGCTGCTCCAGCAGACTGGATAAATGATAGTTAGCGGTGTGAGGCTGATTGTGGCTGTCGGTCACACGCTGCTCCAGCAGACTGGATAAATGATAGTTAGCGGTGTGAGGCTGATTGCGGCTGTCGGTCTCACGCTGCTCCAGCAGACTGGATAAATGATAGTTAGCGGTGTGAGGCTGATTGTGGCTGTCGGTCTCACGCTGCTCCAGCAGACTGGATAAATGATAGTTAGCGGTGTGAGGCTGATTGCGGCTGTCGGTCTCACGCTGCTCCAGCAGACTGGATAAATGATAGTTAGCGGTGTGAGGCTGGATGCGGCTGTCGGTCACACGCTGCTCTAGCAGACTGGATAAATGATAGTTAGCGGTGTGAGGCTGGATGCGGCTGTCGGTCTCACGCTGCTCCAGCAGACTGGATAAATGATAGTTAGCGGTGTGAGGCTGGATGCGGCTGTTGGTCACACGCTGCTCCAGCAGACTGGATAAATGATAGTTAGCGGTGTGAGGCTGGATGCGGCTGTCGGTCACACACTGCTCTAGCAGACTGGATAAATGATAGTTAGCGGTGTGAGGCTGGATGTGGCTGTCGGTCTCACGCTGCTCCAGCAGACTGGATAAATGATAGTTAGCGGTGTGAGGCTGGATGCGGCTGTCGGTCTCACGCTGCTCCAGCAGACTGGATAAATGATAGTTAGCGGTGTGAGGCTGGATGCGGCTGTTGGTCACACACTGCTCCAGCACACTGGATAAATGATAGTTAGCGGTGTGAGGCTGGATGCGGCTGTCGGTCTCACGCTGCTCCAGCAGACTGGATAAATGATAGTTAGCGGTGTGAGGCTGGATGCGGCTGTTGGTCACACACTGCTCCAGCACACTGGATAAATGATAGTTAGCGGTGTGAGGCTGATTGTGGCTGTCGGTCTCACGCTGCTCCAGCAGACTGGATAAATGATAGTTAGCGGTGTGAGGCTGATTGTGGCTGTCGGTCTCACGCTGCTCCAGCAGACTGGATAAATGATAGTTAGCGGTGTGAGGCTGGATGCGGCTGTCGGTCACACACTGCTCCAGCAGACTGGATAAATGATAGTTAGCGGTGTGAGGCTGGATGCGGCTGTCGGTCTCACGCTGCTCCAGCAGACTGGATAAATGATAGTTATCGGTGTGAGGCTGATTGTGGCTGTCGGTCTCACGCTGCTCCAGCACACTGGATAAATGATAGTTAGCGGTGTGAGGCTGATTGTGGCTGTCGGTCTCACGCTGCTCCAGCAGACTGGATAAATGATAGTTAGCGGTGTGAGGCTGGATGCGGCTGTCGGTCACACTCTGCTCCAGCAGACTGGATAAATGATAGTTAGCGGTGTGAGGCTGATTGTGGCTGTCGGTCTCACGCTGCTCCAGCAGACTGGATAAATGATAGTTAGCGGTGTGAGGCTGGATGTGGCTGTCGGTCACACACTGCTCCAGCACACTGGATAAATGATAGTTAGCGGTGTGAGGCTGGATGCGGCTGTCTGTCTCACGCTGCTCCAGCACACTGGATAAATGATAGTTAGCGGTGTGAGGCTGGATGCGGCTGTCGGGCACACACTGCTCCAGCAGACTGGATAAATGATAGTTAGCGGTGTGAGGCTGGATGCGGCTGTCGGTCACACGCTGCTCTAGCAGACTGGATAAATGATAGTTAGCGGTGTGAGGCTGGATGCGGCTGTCGGTCACACGCTGCTCCAGCAGACTGGATAAATGATAGTTAGCGGTGTGAGGCTGATTGCGGCTGTCGGTCTCACGCTGCTCCAGCAGACTGGATAAATGATAGTTAGCGGTGTGAGGCTGGATGCGGCTGTCGGTCACACGCTGCTCTAGCAGACTGGATAAATGATAGTTAGCGGTGTGAGGCTGATTGTGGCTGTCGGTCTCACGCTGCTCCAGCAGACTGGATAAATGATAGTTAGCGGTGTGAGGCTGGATGCGGCTGTCGGTCACACACTGCTCCAGCAGACTGGATAAATAATAGTTAGCGGTGTGAGGCTGATTGTGGCTGTCGGTCTCACGCTGCTCCAGCAGACTGGATAAATGATAGTTAGCGGTGTGAGGCTGGATGCGGCTGTCGGTCACACACTGCTCCAGCAGACTGGATAAATGATAGTTAGCGGTGTGAGGCTGATTGTGGCTGTCGGTCTCACGCTGCTCCAGCAGACTGGATAAATGATAGTTAGCGGTGTAAGGCTGGATGCGGCTGTCGGTCTCACGCTGCTCCAGCAGACTGGATAAATGGTAGTTAGCGGTGTGAGGCTGGATGCGGCTGTCGGTCACACAGTGCTCCAGCAGACTGGATAAATGATAGTTAGCGGTGTGAGGCTGGATGCGGCTGTCGGTCTCACGCTGCTCCAGCACACTGGATAAATGATAGTTAGCGGTGTGAGGCTGGATGCGGCTGTCGGTCTCACGCTGCTCCAGCACACTGGATAAATGATAGTTAGCGGTGTGAGGCTGGATGCGGCTGTCGGTCTCACGCTGCTCCAGCAGACTGGATAAATGATAGTTAGCGGTGTGAGGCTGGATGCGGCTGTCGGTCACACACTGCTCCAGCAGACTGGATAAATGATAGTTAGCGGTGTGAGGCTGGATGCGGCTGTTGGTCACACGCTGCTCCAGCAGACTGGATAAATGATAGTTAGCGGTGTGAGGCTGGATGCGGCTGTCGGTCTCACGCTGCTCCAGCACACTGGATAAATGATAGTTAGCGGTGTGAGGCTGGATGCGGCTGTCGGTCTCACGCTGCTCCAGCACACTGGATAAATGATAGTTAGCGGTGTGAGGCTGGATGCGGCTGTCGGTCACACGCTGCTCCAGCAGACTGGATAAATGATAGTTAGCGGTGTGAGGCTGGATGCGGCTGTTGGTCACACGCTGCTCCAGCAGACTGGATAAATGATAGTTAGCGGTGTGAGGCTGGATGCGGCTGTCGGTCACACGCTGCTCTAGCAGACTGGATAAATGATAGTTAGCGGTGTGAGGCTGGATGCGGCTGTCGGTCACACGCTGCTCCAGCAGACTGGATAAATGATAGTTAGCGGTGTGAGGCTGGATGCGGCTGTCGGTCACACGCTGCTCCAGCAGACTGGATAAATGATAGTTAGCGGTGTGAGGCTGGATGCGGCTGTCGGTCACACGCTGCTCCAGCAGACTGGATAAATGATAGTTAGCGGTGTGAGGCTGGATGCGGCTGTCGGTCACACGCTGCTCCAGCAGACTGGATAAATGATAGTTAGCGGTGTGAGGCTGGATGCGGCTGTCGGTCACACAGTGCTCCAGCAGACTGGATAAATGATAGTTAGCGGTGTGAGGCTGATTGTGGCTGTCGGTCACACGCTGCTCTAGCAGACTGGATAAATGATAGTTAGCAGTGTGAGGCTGGATGCGGCTGTCGGTCACACGCTGCTCTAGCAGACTGGATAAATGATAGTTAGCGGTGTGAGGCTGATTGTGGCTGTCGGTCACACGCTGCTCTAGCAGACTGGATAAATGATAGTTAGCGGTGTGAGGCTGGATGCGGCTGTCGGTCACACTCTGCTCCAGCAGACTGGATAAATGATAGTTAGCGGTGTGAGGCTGGATGCGGCTGTCGGTCTCACGCTGCTCCAGCAGACTGGATAAATGATAGTTAGCGGTGTGAGGCTGATTGTGGCTGTCGGTCACACGCTGCTCTAGCAGACTGGATAAATGATAGTTAGCGGTGTGAGGCTGGATGCGGCTGTCGGTCACACGCTGCTCTAGCAGACTGGATAAATGATAGTTAGCGGTGTGAGGCTGATTGTGGCTGTCGGTCACACGCTGCTCTAGCAGACTGGATAAATGATAGTTAGCGGTGTGAGGCTGGATGCGGCTGTCGGTCACACGCTGCTCCAGCAGACTGGATAAATGATAGTTAGCGGTGTGAGGCTGGATGCGGCTGTCGGTCTCACGCTGCTCCAGCAGACTGGATAAATGATAGTTAGCGGTGTGAGGCTGATTGTGGCTGTCGGTCACACGCTGCTCTAGCAGACTGGATAAATGATAGTTAGCGGTGTGAGGCTGGATGCGGCTGTCGGTCACACGCTGCTCCAGCAGACTGGATAAATGATAGTTAGCGGTGTGAGGCTGGATGCGGCTGTCGGTCTCACGCTGCTCCAGCAGACTGGATAAATGATAGTTAGCGGTGTGAGGCTGATTGTGGCTGTCGGTCACACGCTGCTCTAGCAGACTGGATAAATGATAGTTAGCGGTGTGAGGCTGGATGCGGCTGTCGGTCACACGCTGCTCCAGCAGACTGGATAAATGATAGTTAGCGGTGTGAGGCTGGATGCGGCTGTCGGGCACACACTGCTCCAGCAGACTGGATAAATGATAGTTAGCGGTGTGAGGCTGGATGCGGCTGTCGGTCACACGCTGCTCCAGCAGACTGGATAAATGATAGTTAGCGGTGTGAGGCTGGATGCGGCTGTCAGTCTCACGCTGCTCCAGCAGACTGGATAAATGATAGTTAGCGGTGTGAGGCTGATTGTGGCTGTCGGTCACACGCTGCTCTAGCAGACTGGATAAATGATAGTTAGCGGTGTGAGGCTGGATGCGGCTGTCGGTCACACGCTGCTCCAGCAGACTGGATAAATGATAGTTAGCGGTGTGAGGCTGATTGTGGCTGTCGGTCACACGCTGCTCCAGCAGACTGGATAAATGATAGTTAGCGGTGTGAGGCTGATTGCGGCTGTCGGTCTCACGCTGCTCCAGCAGACTGGATAAATGATAGTTAGCGGTGTGAGGCTGATTGTGGCTGTCGGTCTCACGCTGCTCCAGCAGACTGGATAAATGATAGTTAGCGGTGTGAGGCTGATTGCGGCTGTCGGTCTCACGCTGCTCCAGCAGACTGGATAAATGATAGTTAGCGGTGTGAGGCTGGATGCGGCTGTCGGTCACACGCTGCTCTAGCAGACTGGATAAATGATAGTTAGCGGTGTGAGGCTGGATGCGGCTGTCGGTCTCACGCTGCTCCAGCAGACTGGATAAATGATAGTTAGCGGTGTGAGGCTGGATGCGGCTGTTGGTCACACGCTGCTCCAGCAGACTGGATAAATGATAGTTAGCGGTGTGAGGCTGGATGCGGCTGTCGGTCACACACTGCTCTAGCAGACTGGATAAATGATAGTTAGCGGTGTGAGGCTGGATGTGGCTGTCGGTCTCACGCTGCTCCAGCAGACTGGATAAATGATAGTTAGCGGTGTGAGGCTGGATGCGGCTGTCGGTCTCACGCTGCTCCAGCAGACTGGATAAATGATAGTTAGCGGTGTGAGGCTGGATGCGGCTGTTGGTCACACACTGCTCCAGCACACTGGATAAATGATAGTTAGCGGTGTGAGGCTGGATGCGGCTGTCGGTCTCACGCTGCTCCAGCAGACTGGATAAATGATAGTTAGCGGTGTGAGGCTGGATGCGGCTGTTGGTCACACACTGCTCCAGCACACTGGATAAATGATAGTTAGCGGTGTGAGGCTGATTGTGGCTGTCGGTCTCACGCTGCTCCAGCAGACTGGATAAATGATAGTTAGCGGTGTGAGGCTGATTGTGGCTGTCGGTCTCACGCTGCTCCAGCAGACTGGATAAATGATAGTTAGCGGTGTGAGGCTGGATGCGGCTGTCGGTCACACACTGCTCCAGCAGACTGGATAAATGATAGTTAGCGGTGTGAGGCTGGATGCGGCTGTCGGTCTCACGCTGCTCCAGCAGACTGGATAAATGATAGTTAGCGGTGTGAGGCTGATTGTGGCTGTCGGTCTCACGCTGCTCCAGCACACTGGATAAATGATAGTTAGCGGTGTGAGGCTGATTGTG
Source organism: Hyperolius riggenbachi (assembly GCF_040937935.1). Taxonomy (NCBI): domain Eukaryota; kingdom Metazoa; phylum Chordata; class Amphibia; order Anura; family Hyperoliidae; genus Hyperolius; species Hyperolius riggenbachi. The sequence goes on along the minus strand of NC_090650.1, from coordinate 447,424,928 downwards.
GCTGTCGGTCTCACGCTGCTCCAGCAGACTGGATAAATGATAGTTAGCGGTGTGAGGCTGGATGCGGCTGTCGGTCACACTCTGCTCCAGCAGACTGGATAAATGATAGTTAGCGGTGTGAGGCTGATTGTGGCTGTCGGTCTCACGCTGCTCCAGCAGACTGGATAAATGATAGTTAGCGGTGTGAGGCTGGATGTGGCTGTCGGTCACACACTGCTCCAGCACACTGGATAAATGATAGTTAGCGGTGTGAGGCTGGATGCGGCTGTCTGTCTCACGCTGCTCCAGCACACTGGATAAATGATAGTTAGCGGTGTGAGGCTGGATGCGGCTGTCGGGCACACACTGCTCCAGCAGACTGGATAAATGATAGTTAGCGGTGTGAGGCTGGATGCGGCTGTCGGTCACACGCTGCTCTAGCAGACTGGATAAATGATAGTTAGCGGTGTGAGGCTGGATGCGGCTGTCGGTCACACACTGCTCCAGCAGACTGGATAAATGATAGTTAGCGGTGTGAGGCTGGATGCGGCTGTCGGTCACACGCTGCTCCAGCAGACTGGATAAATGATAGTTAGCGGTGTGAGGCTGATTGCGGCTGTCGGTCTCACGCTGCTCCAGCAGACTGGATAAATGATAGTTAGCGGTGTGAGGCTGGATGCGGCTGTCGGTCTCACGCTGCTCCAGCAGACTGGATAAATGATAGTTAGCGGTGTGAGGCTGGATGCGGCTGTCGGTCTCACGCTGCTCCAGCACACTGGATAAATGATAGTTAGCGGTGTGAGGCTGGATGCGGCTGTCGGTCACACACTGCTCCAGCAGACTGGATAAATGATAGTTAGCGGTGTGAGGCTGGATGCGGCTGTCGGTCACACGCTGCTCTAGCAGACTGGATAAATGATAGTTAGCGGTGTGAGGCTGGATGCGGCTGTCGGTCACACGCTGCTCCAGCAGACTGGATAAATGATAGTTAGCGGTGTGAGGCTGATTGCGGCTGTCGGTCTCACGCTGCTCCAGCAGACTGAATAAATGATAGTTAGCGGTGTGAGGCTGGATGCGGCTGTCGGTCTCACGCTGCTCCAGCAGACTGGATAAATGATTGTTAGCGGTGTGAGGCTGGATGCGGCTGTCGGTCACACACTGCTCCAGCAGACTGGATAAATGATAGTTAGCGGTGTGAGGCTGGATGCGGCTGTCGGTCTCACGCTGCTCCAGCACACTGAATAAATGATAGTTAGCGGTGTGAGGCTGGATGCGGCTGTTGGTCACACACTGCTCCAGCACACTGGATAAATGATAGTTAGCGGTGTGAGGCTGGATGCGGCTGTTGGTCACACACTGCTCCAGCACACTGGATAAATGATAGTTAGCGGTGTGAGGCTGGATGCGGCTGTCGGTCTCACGCTGCTCCAGCAGACTGAATAAATGATAGTTAGCGGTGTGAGGCTGGATGCGGCTGTCGGTCACACACTGCTCCAGCACACTGGATAAATGATAGTTAGCGGTGTGAGGCTGGATGCGGCTGTCGGTCACACGCTGCTCCAGCAGACTGGATAAATGATAGTTAGCGGTGTGAGGCTGATTGTGGCTGTCGGTCTCACGCTGCTCCAGCACACTGGATAAATGATAGTTAGCGGTGTGAGGCTGATTGTGGCTGTCGGTCACACGCTGCTCCAGCAGACTGGATAAATGATAGTTAGCGGTGTGAGGCTGGATGCGGCTGTCGGTCTCACGCTGCTCCAGCACACTGGATAAATGATAGTTAGCGGTGTGAGGCTGGATGCGGCTGTCGGTTACACACTGCTCCAGCAGACTGGATAAATGATAGTTAGCGGTGTGAGGCTGGATGCGGCTGTCGGGCACACACTGCTCCAGCAGACTGAATAAATGATAGTTAGCGGTGTGAGGCTGGATGCGGCTGTCGGGCACACACTGCTCCAGCAGACTGAATAAATGATAGTTAGCGGTGTGAGGCTGGATGCGGCTGTCGGTCTCACGCTGCTCCAGCAGACTGGATAAATGATAGTTAGCGGTGTGAGGCTGGATGCGGCTGTCGGTCACACACTGCTCCAGCAGACTGGATAAATGATAGTTAGCGGTGTGAGGCTGGATGCGGCTGTCGGTCTCACGCTGCTCCAGCAGACTGGATAAATGATAGTTAGCGGTGTGAGGCTGATTGTGGCTGTCGGGCACACACTGCTCCAGCAGACTGAATAAATGATAGTTAGCGGTGTGAGGCTGGATGCGGCTGTCGGTCTCACGCTGCTCCAGCAGACTGGATAAATGATAGTTAGCGGTGTGAGGCTGGATGCGGCTGTCGGGCACACACTGCTCCAGCAGACTGAATAAATGATAGTTAGCGGTGTGAGGCTGGATGCGGCTGTCGGTCTCACGCTGCTCCAGCAGACTGGATAAATGATAGTTAGCGGTGTGAGGCTGGATGCGGCTGTCGGTCACACACTGCTCCAGCAGACTGGATAAATGATAGTTAGCGGTGTGAGGCTGGATGCGGCTGTCGGTCTCACGCTGCTCCAGCAGACTGGATAAATGATAGTTAGCGGTGTGAGGCTGGATGCGGCTGTCGGTCTCACGCTGCTCCAGCAGACTGAATAAATGATAGTTAGCGGTGTGAGGCTGGATGCGGCTGTCGGTCACACGCTGCTCCAGCACACTGGATAAATGATAGTTAGCGGTGTGAGGCTGGATGCGGCTGTCGGTCACACGCTGCTCCAGCAGACTGGATAAATGATAGTTAGCGGTGTGAGGCTGGATGCGGCTGTCGGTCTCACGCTGCTCCAGCAGACTGGATAAATGATAGTTAGCGGTGTGAGGCTGGATGCGGCTGTCGGTCACACGCTGCTCCAGCACACTGGATAAATGATAGTTAGCGGTGTGAGGCTGATTGTGGCTGTTGGTCACACACTGCTCCAGCACACTGGATAAATGATAGTTAGCGGTGTGAGGCTGGATGCGGCTGTCGGTCACACGCTGCTCCAGCAGACTGGATAAATGATAGTTAGCGGTGTGAGGCTGGATGCGGCTGTCGGTCACACACTGCTCCAGCAGACTGGATAAATGATAGTTAGCGGTGTGAGGCTGGATGCGGCTGTCGGTCACACACTGCTCCAGCAGACTGGATAAATGATAGTTAGCGGTGTGAGGCTGGATGCGGCTGTCGGTCTCACGCTGCTCCAGCACACTGGATAAATGATAGTTAGCGGTGTGAGGCTGGATGCGGCTGTCGGTCACACACTGCTCCAGCAGACTGGATAAATGATAGTTAGCGGTGTGAGGCTGGATGCGGCTGTCGGTCTCACGCTGCTCCAGCACACTGGATAAATGATAGTTAGCGGTGTGAGGCTGGATGCGGCTGTCGGTCACACACTGCTCCAGCAGACTGGATAAATGATAGTTAGCGGTGTGAGGCTGGATGCGGCTGTCGGTCTCACGCTGCTCCAGCACACTGGATAAATGATAGTTAGCGGTGTGAGGCTGGATGCGGCTGTCGGTCACACGCTGCTCCAGCAGACTGGATAAATGATAGTTAGCGGTGTGAGGCTGGATGCGGCTGTCGGTCTCACGCTGCTCCAGCAGACTGGATAAATGATAGTTAGCGGTGTGAGGCTGGATGCGGCTGTCGGTCTCACGCTGCTCCAGCACACTGGATAAATGATAGTTAGCGGTGTGAGGCTGGATGCGGCTGTCGGTCTCACGCTGCTCCAGCAGACTGGATAAATGATAGTTAGCGGTGTGAGGCTGAATGCGGCTGTCGGTCTCACGCTGCTCCAGCAGACTGGATAAATGATAGTTAGCGGTGTGAGGCTGGATGCGGCTGTCGGGCACACACTGCTCCAGCAGACTGGATAAATGATAGTTAGCGGTGTGAGGCTGGATGCGGCTGTCGGTCACACGCTGCTCCAGCAGACTGGATAAATGATAGTTAGCGGTGTGAGGCTGGATGCGGCTGTCGGTCACACGCTGCTCCAGCAGACTGGATAAATGATAGTTAGCGGTGTGAGGCTGATTGTGGCTGTCGGTCTCATGCTCTCCAGCAGACTGGATAAATGATAGTTAGCGGTGTGAGGCTGATTGTGGCTGTCGGTCACACGCTGCTCCAGCACACTGGATAAATGATAGTTAGCGGTGTGAGGCTGGATGCGGCTGTCGGTCACACTGCTCCAGCAGACTGGATAAATGATAGTTAGCGGTGTGAGGCTGGATGCGGCTGTCGGTCTCACGCTGCTCCAGCACACTGGATAAATGATAGTTAGCGGTGTGAGGCTGATTGTGGCTGTCGGTCACACGCTGCTCCAGCACTTTGGATAAATGATAGTTAGCGGTGTGAGGCTGGATGCGGCTGTCGGTCACACGCTGCTCCAGCAGACTGGATAAATGATAGTTAGCGGTGTGAGGCTGGATGCGGCTGTCGGTCTCACGCTGCTCCAGCAGACTGGATAAATGATAGTTAGCGGTGTGAGGCTGGATGCGGCTGTCGGTCACACACTGCTCCAGCAGACTGGATAAATGATAGTTAGCGGTGTGAGGCTGATTGCGGCTGTCGGTCACACGCTGCTCCAGCAGACTGGATAAATGATAGTTAGCGGTGTGAGGCTGATTGTGGCTGTCGGTCACACGCTGCTCCAGCACACTGGATAAATGATAGTTAGCGGTGTGAGGCTGGATGCGGCTGTCGGTCACACGCTGCTCCAGCAGACTGGATAAATGATAGTTAGCGGTGTGAGGCTGGATGCGGCTGTCGGTCACACGCTGCTCCAGCACACTGGATAAATGATAGTTAGCGGTGTGAGGCTGGATGCGGCTGTCGGTCACACGCTGCTCCAGCAGACTGGATAAATGATAGTTAGCGGTGTGAGGCTAGATGCGGCTGTCGGTCTCACGCTGCTCCAGCAGACTGGATAAATGATAGTTAGCGGTGTGAGGCTGGATGCGGCTGTCGGTCACACACTGCTCCAGCAGACTGGATAAATGATAGTTAGCGGTGTGAGGCTGGATGCGGCTGTCGGTCACACACTGCTCCAGCAGACTGGATAAATGATAGTTAGCGGTGTGAGGCTGGATGCGGCTGTCGGTCTCACGCTGCTCCAGCACACTGGATAAATGATAGTTAGCGGTGTGAGGCTGATTGCGGCTGTCGGTCACACGCTGCTCCAGCACACTGGATAAATGATAGTTAGCGGTGTGAGGCTGGATGCGGCTGTCGGTCTCACGCTGCTCCAGCACACTGGATAAATGATAGTTAGCGGTGTGAGGCTGGATGCGGCTGTCGGTCACACGCTGCTCCAGCAGACTGGATAAATGATAGTTAGCGGTGTGAGGCTGGATGCGGCTGTCGGTCTCACGCTGCTCCAGCACACTGGATAAATGATAGTTAGCGGTGTGAGGCTGATTGTGGCTGTCGGTCTCACGCTGCTCCAGCAGACTGGATAAATGATAGTTAGCGGTGTGAGGCTGATTGCGGCTGTCGGTCACACGCTGCTCCAGCACACTGGATAAATGATAGTTAGCGGTGTGAGGCTGGATGCGGCTGTCGGTCACACGCTGCTCCAGCAGACTGGATAAATGATAGTTAGCGGTGTGAGGCTGGATGCGGCTGTCGGTCTCACGCTGCTCCAGCACACTGGATAAATGATAGTTAGCGGTGTGAGGCTGGATGCGGCTGTCGGTCACACGCTGCTCCAGCAGACTGGATAAATGATAGTTAGCGGTGTGAGGCTGGATGCGGCTGTCGGTCTCACGCTGCTCCAGCACACTGGATAAATGATAGTTAGCGGTGTGAGGCTGATTGCGGCTGTCGGTCACACGCTGCTCCAGCACACTGGATAAATGATAGTTAGCGGTGTGAGGCTGGATGCGGCTGTCGGTCTCACGCTGCTCCAGCACACTGGATAAATGATAGTTAGCGGTGTGAGGCTGGATGCGGCTGTCGGTCACACGCTGCTCCAGCAGACTGGATAAATGATAGTTAGCGGTGTGAGGCTGGATGCGGCTGTTGGTCTCACGCTGCTCCAGCAGACTGGATAAATGATAGTTAGCGGTGTGAGGCTGGATGCGGCTGTCGGTCTCACGCTGCTCCAGCACACTGGATAAATAATAGTTAGCGGTGTGAGGCTGGATGCGGCTGTCGGTCTCACGCTGCTCCAGCACACTGGATAAATGATAGTTAGCGGTGTGAGGCTGGATGCGGCTGTCGGTCACACGCTGCTCCAGCACACTGGATAAATGATAGTTAGCGGTGTGAGGCTGGATGCGGCTGTCGGTCTCACGCTGCTCCAGCACACTGGATAAATGATAGTTAGCGGTGTGAGGCTGGATGCGGCTGTCGGTCACACACTGCTCCAGCACACTGGATAAATGATAGTTAGCGGTGTGAGGCTGGATGCGGCTGTTGGTCACACACTGCTCCAGCACACTGGATAAATGATAGTTAGCGGTGTGAGGCTGGATGCGGCTGTCGGTCACACGCTGCTCCAGCAGACTGGATAAATGATAGTTAGCGGTGTGAGGCTGGATGCGGCTGTCGGTCTCACGCTGCTCCAGCACACTGGATAAATGATAGTTAGCGGTGTGAGGCTGGATGCGGCTGTCGGTCACACGCTGCTCCAGCACACTGGATAAATGATAGTTAGCGGTGTGAGGCTGGATGCGGCTGTCGGTCTCACGCTGCTCCAGCACACTGGATAAATGATAGTTAGCGGTGTGAGGCTGGATGCGGCTGTCGGTCACACACTGCTCCAGCACACTGGATAAATGATAGTTAGCGGTGTGAGGCTGGATGCGGCTGTCGGTCACACACTGCTCCAGCACACTGGATAAATGATAGTTAGCGGTGTGAGGCTGGATGCGGCTGTCGGTCTCACGCTGCTCCAGCACACTGGATAAATGACAGATTACAGACGTGATCGCAGTAGAGTAGTGTCAGGACGTTGCTCTGTATATTGGCGTGTTTGCTGCTGATGCTTCTTGTTTATTGTCTACAGGCTGATGTCAGCGAGTCCAGCTAATGGCGTCCGTGAAGAGAAGACAGCTGAGCAGGAGGTATTCTATGTAATTATAATGTTTTGTTATTGTATCACTACGCAGGTGGCAATGTACCTGTGCTGCCCTCCATGCCACAGAGCGGGACAGCGCTACACTGTGGACAAGGTGCAAGCAGCAGTGCCATCCCAGAATGCACTTCTGTGCATCACACTAGTGCTAAAAAAAAAGGTTAGGTACTCTCTGAAGTGTCGAGTGGGACCCTTTTCTAGTTCACGACCTTACTGTTCTCTGTGTATGAGCACGTCTCTACTGCACCTACGCAGTATGGCTGCACTCATACACGGAGGGGACTGTGGCCAGGAGAGTATTGAGAGGGACCCCACTCAGCAGCAGTGGCCTCCTGGATAGATCACCCTCTGGCCCATCCAATGGCTTCCCCCTTGCTAGGTAATTACCCAGCTTCCAATCAATTTGAAGAAAAAAGCGGGGCACCACTCCTTTAAAAGTCCCTTTATTCCGGTGGGGGAGACAGCAGGTACATGCAGTGGGGGTATCAAGTGCCTTTTCAGGGTTTACAGCCTCTGGTTCTTGCATTTGTGCACAGTCCATAAACCTCAATTGGTATAAAAACAGAAAAAGACAACAGTACCTGGCAGCAAATGTAGCAGGGCAGACACACCAGGGCTGGGACCAAGATGCAGAGTGTGCTCATCCAAGAAACTTTGCCATCCAATCAATTTGAAGAAAAAAGCTGTTTTTATACCAATTGATGTTTATGGACTGTGCACAAATGCAAGAACCAGAGGCTGTAAACCCTGAAAAGGCACTTGATACCCCCACTGCATGTACCTGCTGTCTCCCCCACCGGAATAAAGGGACTTTTAAAGGAGTGGTGCCCCGCTTTTTTCTTCAAATTGATTGGATGGCAAAGTTTCTTGGATGAGCACACTCTGCATCTTGGTCCCAGCCCTAGTGTGTCTGCCCTGCTACATTTGGTGCCAGGTACTGTTGTCTTTTTCTGTTTTTAATTACCCAGCTTCTTTTGTTTATGATGTTACAGGTTCCCTTTTAATCCCTTTAGGGTCTGTACACCATCTTTATGTAAATGATTGACAACTGATCGGGTTCCAGGGGGAATAATCTGGAACAGAGATGTGATCAGGCAAGAGGTCCTGATCTCCTGGACAGAGATGTGATCAGGCAAGAGGTCCTGATCTCCTGGACAGAGATGTGATCAGGCAAGAGGTCCTGATCTCCTGGTGAGAGCGGTGGAGAAGCAGTTTCATGGTGCACAAGTCACTGCAAAGCCATTTACCAGAGGTTGATCTACAGATACTGCCTTCATCGGTAAACCTGTGTCGGATTATTCTATGGCCACCTTTATTCATCTTGTCCAAGGCGTCCTCTTTTGGTTGCATCAGTAGTCCAGATGAGCTTAATTGAGTGTTAGGCTTCTCTTGTTTAGACTTAGTCTTTCCCTTGTGCAGACTTTTATTTCCTTCCTCTTGGAAATTTGAATCCTCCTTCTGCTAAATCAAAATTCGGTATTACTTGCCTTAAAACTCATTAAGCACTGAACGCTGTTAATTACAGTTTCTCTTTTCTTTTATTTTGCAGTCTTCATCCATTAAGATTTCTGGAAACCAGTGTGATGATTTGCTGTCCATAGATAAGGACAGATCTTTGGAGAAACACAAAGCGGATGGAAACCTAACATCAGAAATCTCTGACATCTCCATACCCGAGAAAGATGAAAGCAATGCTGTGGAAGTTAGTAGAGAAAAATCCAAACATATTGTTACAAAGGAGGATTCTTCAAACTCAAGAGAGAGAGAAAATCAAGAAAACACGGATAAGACTGAAGAGCTTGTTGGGGAAACCAAGAGAGTTTCTAGTGAAAAACGAGAACAGAAGGACAAGACAGAGAAAGACAGAAGCAAGGTTCAAGAACACACAAAAGACTTAAATGAGAAGCACTCTAGAAAAGATAAAATAAAGCTGCCAGAAAGTGCAGACTTATCTCGTAAGGACAAGAAGGTCACAGACAAAGACAAGAGATTGACATTGAACCTAGACATAGACGGCAAAAGCACCTCCAGAAATCATAAAGATACTTCAGAAAAAAGCCACAATGCAACAGAATGTAAACAGTTGTCTCTAAACAGCAAGGAAGCCTCAGAAGATACCAAAAGACTGGAAAGGGAGGAGGACAGAGACAGCAAGGTCACTTCCAGGAAACATAAACCAACATCAGAAAAATGCTACACGGAGCCTGAAACTGGAGATTTATCTTTACAAGGTGAGACCTTCGAGAAGCAGAGAAGCCAGAATAGAGACCTGGGCAGAGAGGAGTTGAGCACCTCCAAGAACCAGACTACAGAGAGAACTCCCAAACGGACAGAAAATAAGGACATTATGTTAACAGTGGAGGACAGAACGATGTCCAGGAATCGGGACAAAAACGAGAAAATTACCTCCAGGAAACATAAACACACATCCGAAAAAAGCCATAAAGATCCCGAAAGTAAAGTCCTTCCTCTAAAAGACGAGGAGGATAGAAGATTGAATGAAGACAAGAAAGAGAAGAGTTCCTCTAGGAAACATAAACATGCTATAGAGAAAGCCCACAATGAGCTAGAAAGTGAAAACTTGACTGTAAAGGACAAAGAGGATGCAGCGAATGACCAAACATTGGCCAAGGACCAAGATAAAGACCAGAAGAGTACATCTAGAAAACATAAACACGAATCCCGAAAAGGCCATAAAGATCCGGACAATAAAGACCACCGCCTAAAAGATAAGGGGGCCTCAGAAGACCAGAAAAAGTTGAATGTAGACAAGGAAGAGAAGAGTGCCTCCGGTAAACATAAACATGCTACAGAAAACCCCCACAATGAATTAGAAGAGGAAAGTGTGTCTATAAAGTACAAAGAGAATGCAGTGAATGACCAAACATTGGCTAAGGCCCAGAAGGAAGACGAGAAGATTACCTCCAGGAAACAAAAGCATTCAGCAGAAAAAACCCACAGAGGTCCAGAAAGTAGAGATTCCTCTCAAAAGAATGCAAAGGCCGTAGCGGAGGACAAAAAAATACATGGAGACAATGAGAAAGATGCAAACCATCATGCTAGGAAACAAAAACACACATCAGAAAAGAACCACAAAGAGACAAAAAGTGAAGATTTATTCCAGAAGGACAAGGGTGCTATAGAGGAGAAGAAAAGATCACACAGAGGCCACGACAGAGAGCTGAACAAACAGAAACCTGAAACCCAAAATAGCTTGGAAGAGCCAGAAAGTGAAGAGGTCTCGGCAAAGGATAAGGAAGCCAATGATAAGGCCAGCAGGAACTCATACAGAGACCAGGATGGGGAAGAGACGTGCACAGCTAAGAGGCAACAACAAGCGGATGTGAACAGCGACAAAAAGCCAGAAAGTGAAGACTTGCTTTTAATGGACAAGGAAGCCAAAGAGGAGGACAACAAATCTGTTAAAAACGTTTGCGAAGATGTGGAGCGTTCCTCCAGTAAACAAATACACATAACAGATAAAAGCCCTAAGGGTCCACTGAGCGATGACTTTTCCCCGATGGACAGTGTGGCCACGGAAGAGGACAAAAGCTCACATACGGATCAGGAAAGAGAAGAGAGGACCACCCCCAGCAAACAAAATGACGCTACAGAAGAAAACTGTGATCCTGAAAGTGAAACATTTTTCGTAAGTGGCAAGGATGTCACAGAAGTGGACAAATCACATGGACATCAAGGCAAAGATGAGGAGAGCATCTCTGAGAAGCAAAACCAGACAATAGAAGAAAAGCACTATGATCTTGGAAGTGAAACTTCTTTTTCTGAAAGTGGCAAGGCTGTTATTGAGGTGGACAAATCATGTGGACATCAGGGCAAAGAGGAGGAAAGTATCTCTGAGAAGCAAGACCAGACAACAGAAGAAAACTACAAACATCCAGAAAGTGGAAGTTTGACTTCTAAGAGCAAGGAGGCTACAGAGGAGGAAGGAAGGTCACCTAGAGACCAGGAGAAAAAGGTAGAGAGCTCCAAAGGAAAGCATAAATCCACCACAGAAAAAAGACCAAAAGAACCACAAACCAAAGACCGGCCTCACAAGGGCAAGGAGGTCACAGCTAAAGACAGAACATCATCTAAAGACCAAGGCAAGAGCAGGAGCAGCTCTCGGAAACAAAAAGATACTTTAGAAGAAAAACACAGTGGCCCATCCAAGAGTAAGGAGAAAAGGGGTAATGAGAAGCATAGGAATCACATAGACACTCAGGGGGAAATCCCAATTAAGGAAGAAAAGTCAGACATACTCATTAAAGAGCTCAAACTTGATGTAAAAGGGCTTTGTGGGAAGAGGACACTAGTAGACTTGGACCTATTTCAAGAGCCGCAGGTCAAAGAGAAGAAGCCTAAGACCAAAGACCACTCTAAAGCACAATCTAAACAGAAGGATCATGTCAAAGGTTCAGAGGGAAAGAAGAAAAGTGAGAAAACAACAAAGCACATCAAGAGGGAGAGAGAGAATGACGACGCCAAAGAGTATGGACATCAGAAAAAGCCCAAACTTGAGCTGGACAGCGAGGAGATGTCAATGGAGATCAAAGAAGAGAAGAAGGAAGACGCTAAAAAAAGTAAAGCTAGTTCCTCCCAAAAGAAGAAGAAAGATAAAGAAGAAGCGGGTAAAGCTAAGAAAAGCAAGGAGGAGAAGAAGAAGGAAGAGGAGGCAAGCAAGTGGAAGTGGTGAGTGTCTGAGTGAGAGGTTTGTGTCGTCAGAGGGAGGAAGTAGCTCTTCAGGCATCGTAGACAGTACTGTGTTTGGTTTTCCACCGCAACACAGGTCCAGAGTCCTTAACATGGGCATTGGATTGGTTTGCCTCAGCTGACTCCAGCTCTCCAGGCATCGTTGTACACAGTGCTGTGTTGGTTGTCCCCCACACCCCAGGTCCAGAGTCCTTAACATGGGCATTGGATTGGTTTGCCTCAGCTGACTCCAGCTCTCCAGGCATCGTTGTACACAGTGCTGTGTTGGTTGTCCCCCACACCCCAGGTCCAGAGTCCTTAACATGGGCATTGGATTGGTTTGCCTCAGCTGACTCCAGCTCTCCAGGCATCGTTGTACACAGTACTGTGTTTGGTTTTCCACCACAACACAGGTCCAGAGTCCTTAACATGGGCATTGGATTGGTTTGCCTCAGCTGACTCCAGCTCTCCAGGCATCATTGTACACAGTGCTGTGTTGGTTGTCCCCCACACCCCAGGTCCAGAGTCCTTAACATGGGCATTGGATTGGTTTGCCTCAGCTGACTCCAGCTCTCCAGGCATCATTGTACACAGTGCTGTGTTGGTTGTCCCCCACACCCCAGGTCCAGAGTCCTTAACATGGGCATTGGATTGGTTTGCCTCAGCTGACTCCAGCTCTCCAGGCATCGTTGTACACAGTGCTGTGTTGGTTGTCCCCCACAACCCGGGTCCAGAGTCCTCCGATTGGGCATTGAATTGGTTCAACCGGCTTCAGCTCTTCATTTATGTGCCAAGTCTGTGGAGGGAGGATATTTGTTAATGTTGGATGTTGTGGGGGTAATTAGATAAGGAAGGGGGATATTGTAGTGTGTGTGTGGTGGAGGGGGGTCATGGTGTACATTGGGGAGTAGTTATGTGCCAAGTCTGTGGAGGGAGAATATTTGTTAAAGGGGAACTTCAGCCTAAACAAACATACTGTCCTGAAGTTACATTAGTTAATATAATATAATCTCTTACCCACCCTGTTTTAAAAGAACAGGCACATGTTTGTGATTTCATGAAGGCAGCCATCTTTTTGGTTGAAAGGAGGTGACAGGGAGCATGAGACACAGTTCCAACTGCCCTGTGTCCTGATCACTCCTCCCAGCTGCGTGCACTAGGCTTCCAATCAAAATTAAAAAACAAACAAATTTGCGCCTAAACAGCAGAAGGAAAACATCAGAAATCCCATCATGCTTTGCACAGCATCAGGGGGAAAATGGCCAGGCAGATTGCTTCTTTGTAGCTAAAAATGAGGCTTGAGTAAGAAAAACAAAATTCTGATGCTGTGAATCTGTTAAAGAAACACCGTGACCAAGCCTTTTTAGTGCTGCTGAGTAGATTTTTAGTCTGGAGGTCCAACTTTAATGTTGTATGTGGTGGGGGTAATTAGATAAGGAAGAGCGATAACGTAGAGAGTGAGTGAGCGTGTGTATGTGTGGTGTTACAGGGAGATTATGGAGGGAGTCATGTTGTACACTGGGGAGTGGTTATGGAGGGGAGTCATGGTGTACATTAAGGAGTGGTTATGGAGGGAGAGTCATGGTGTACATTGGGGAGTGGTTATGGAGGGGAGTCATGGTGTACATTGGGGAGTGGTTATGGAGGGGAGTCATGGTGTACATTGGGGAGTGGTTATGGAGGGGAGTCATGGTGTACATTGGGGAGTGGTTATGGAGGGGAGTCATGGTGTACATTGGGGAGTGGTTATGGAGGGTAGTCATGGTGTACATTGAGGAGTGGTTATAGAGGGGAGTCATGGTGTACATTGGGGAGGGGTTATGGAGAGGAGTCATGGTGCACATTGGGGAGGGGTTAGGGAGAGGTGTCATGGTGCACATTGGGGAGTGGTTATGGAAGGTAGTCATGGTGTACATTGGGGAGTGGTTATGGAGAGGAGTCATGGTGTACATTGGGGAGTGGTTATGGAGGGGAGTCATGGTGTACATTGGGGAGTGGTTATGGAGGGTAGTCATGGTGTACATTGGGGAGTGGTTATGGAGAGGAGTCATGATGTACATTGGGGAGTGGTTATGGAGAGGAGTCATGGTGTACATTGGGGAGTGGTTATGGAAAGGAGTCATGGTGTACATTGGGAGATGGTTATGGAGAGGAGTCATGGTGTACATTGGGGAGTGGTTATGGAGAGGAGTCATTGTGTACATTGGGGAGGGGTTATGGAGAGGAGTCATGGTGTACATTGGGGAGGGGTTATGGAGAGGAGTCATGGTGCACATTGGGGAGGGGTTAGGGAGAGGAGTCATGGTGTACATTGGGGAGGGGTTAGGGAGAGGAGTCATGGTGTACATTGGGGAGGGGTTAGGGAGAGGAGTCATGGTGTACATTGGGGAGTGGTATGGAGAGGAGTCATGGTGTACATTGGGGAGTGGTATGGAGAGGAGTCATGGTGTACATTGGGGAGTGGTTATGGAGAGGAGTCATGGTGTACATTGGGGAGTGGTTATGGAGAGGAGTCATGGTGTACATTGGGGGATGGTTATGGAGAGGAGTCATGGTGTACATTGGGGAGAGGTTTTGACTAGGTTAATTAGTCTATTGGAGTTGAGGGAACCTGTTATGGCTAAGTGGAGGGGTTGGAATGATAAGTCTGTATTCAGGTTCCCTTATGGTGCATACACACATCAGACCATAGTCTTTGGAAAATGAAAGAATACAGACCAATTTTATCCCCTTCCATGTAGTATGAGAGCCATACGCTACACAGTCTATTCTATGGAGCTGAACTCCCCATCAGACAGAAATATTTGCAAGATGCTGTACACATTCAACAAATCAGTATCTGCAAAAGATCTGTTCCTGCAAAAGATCTGTTCCTGCAAAAGATCCGTTCCTGCAAAAGATCCGTTCCTGCAAATTGCATTCATAGTCTGAGATCTGCAGATCATCATACACACCTTGTTTAACAGACATTCATCTGCAGAAAGTTCATTATTTTCTGTAATGTACTGATAAACATTAGACTTTCATATATGTTTTGGATTCATTACACACAACTGAAGTAGTTCAAGCCTTTTATTGTTTTAATATTGATGATTTTGGCATACAGCTCATGAAAACCCAAATTTCCTATCTCAAAAATTAGCGTATCATGAAAAGGTTCTCTAAACGAGCTATTAACCTAATCATCTGAATCAACTAATTAACTCTAAACACCTGCAAAAGATTCCTGAGGCTTTTAAAAACTCCCAGCCTGGTTTATTACTCAAAACCGCAATCCTGGGTAAGGCCCAGTGCACACCAAAACCGCTAGCAGATCCGCAATATGCTAGCGGTTTTGGGAGCGGATTTCAGAGCGATTCTAGGCATGTATAGAGAGGTTTTCTAAACATACCTAGCGGTTTTGGGTGCGTTTTTGTGTAGCAGATTACACATATTGTTACAGTAAAAGCTGTTACTGAACAGCTTCTGTAACAAAAACGCCTGGCAAACCGCTCTGAAGTAGCGTTTTTCAGAGCGGTTTGCGGTTTTCCTATACTTTACATTGAGGACGAAACGCTTCCGAAAACCCGAAACGTGCAGCAGGAGGTGCGTTTGCGGCTTGTCAAAAACCTCAAACCGCTGCTGTGCACCATCCTATTGCAATACATTAGCCAAGCGTTTTTACAGGAGGATGCGGCCGGCGGATCGCTCCAAAAACCGCTCGGTGTGCACTAGGCCTAAGACTGCCAACCTGACTGCTGTCCAGAAGGCCATCATTGACACCCTCAAGCAAGAGGGTAAGACACAGACATTTCAGAACGAATAGGCTGTTCCCAGAGTGCTGTATCAAGGCACCTCAGTGGGAAGTCTGTGGGAAGGAAAAAGTGTGGCAGAAAACGCTGCACAACGAGAAGAGGTGACCGGACCCTGAGGAAGATTGTGGAGAAGGACCGATTCCAGACCTTGGGGGAGCTGCGGAAGCAGTGGACTGAGTCTGGAGTAGAAACATCCAGAGCCACCGTGTACAGGCGTGTTCAGGAAATGGGCTACAGGTGCCGCATTCCCCAGGTCAAGCCACTTTTGAACCAGAAACAGCGTCAGAAGCGCCTGACCTGGGCTACAGAGAAGCAGCACTGGACTGTTGCTCAGTAGTACAAAGTACTTTTTTCGGATGAAAGCAACTTTTACATGTCATTCAGAAATCAAGGTGCCAGAGTCTGGAGGAAGACTGGGGAGAGGGAAATGCCAAAATGCCTGAAGTCCAGTGTCAAGTACCCACAGTCAGTGATGGTCTGGGGTGCCATGTCAGCTGCTGGTGTTGGTCCACTGTGTTTTATCAAGGGCAGGGTCAATGCAGCTAGCTATCAGGAGATTTTGGAGCACTTCATGCTTCCATCTGCTGAAAAGCTTTATGGAGATGAAGATTTCATTTTTCAGCACGACCTGGCACCTGCTCACAGTGCCAAAACCACTGGTAAATGGTTTACTGACCATGGTATTACTGTGCTCAATTGGCCTGCCAACTCTCCTGACCTGAACCCCATAGAGAATCTGTGGGATATTGTGAAGGGAAAGTTGAGAGACGCAAGACCCAACACTCAGGATGAGCTTATGGCCGCTATCGAAGCATCCTGGGCCTCCATAACACCTGAGCAGTGCCACAGGCTGATTGCCTCCATGCCACGCCGCATTGAAGCAGTCATTTCTGCAAAAGGATTCCCAACCAAGTACTGAGTGCATAACTGAACATCATTATTTGAAGGTTGACTTTTTTGTTTTAAAAACACTTTTCTTTTATTGGTCGGATGAAATATGCTAATTTTTTGAGATAGGAAATTTGGGTTTTCATGAGCTGTATGCCAAAATCATCAATATTAAAACAATAAAAGGCTTGAACTACTTCAGTTGTGTGTAATGAATGTAAAATATACGAAAGTCTAATGTTTATCAGTACATTACAGAAAATAATGAACTTTATCACAATATGCTAATTTATATATATATATATATATATATATATATATATATATATATATATATATATATATATATATATATATATATATATATATATATATATATATATATATATATATATATATATATATATATATATATATACAGTGGCTGGATAGTGTAATGGTGAAGGGCTCTGCCTCTGACACAGGAGACCTGGGTTCGAATCTCGGCTCTGCTTGTTCAGTAAGCCAGCACCTATTTCAGTAAGGAGTTTCTTGGGCAAGTCTCCCTAACACTGCTACTGCCTACTGAGTGCGCTCTAGTGGCTGCCTCACAAGCGCTTTGAGTCTGACAGGAGAGAGGCGCTATACAAATACTGCCTATATATATATATATTATTGATTTATAAAGCGCCAACATATTCCGTGGCGCTGTACAAAGTAAGAAACAAACATGGGGTACATAATACAGACAATGGTGTACACTAATATACAAGATACATAATTAGTGACAAAATGCAAAAAAATGATACAGCATACAGAATTGGGAATGGGGGGAAACGAGGAGGGGTAGTATACAATAAAATATATAAAGGCAGTGTGTTTTAGGATACCTAGTAGGAGTGCAATTTGGTCTTAGGACAAAGGGAAGTGGCCTAAGGTAGCGCATATGCTTGTCGGAACAAATGAGTTTTTAGAGAGCGTTTAAAAGTAACAAAGGTTGGCGAGTGACGGATGTGTTGTGGGAGGGCATTCCAGAGAAGGGGTGAAGCGCGTGCGAAGTCTTGTAAGCGTGAATGTGAGGAGGTGATTCTAGAGGAGGACAACAGAAGATCATGTGCAGATCTGAGATTGCGGTTGGGTTGGTATCTGGAGATTAGTGAGGAGATGTACCGGGGAGAGAGATTGTGGAGAGCTTTGTAATATATATATTATAATCTGATAATGTGAAATCCCCTCCAGTGAGGTGTGATCGTCATTCACAAGACATGAAAGCAATGTTGCAGGAAATGTTGTAATGGAAGAAGGAATGTGATGACAGAACCACGTAATGAATATTAACCTGGCAGCCTCTTACTCCTCTCAGCTGAGATGTAAAACACACATCATTTACAGTGTATCATGTTTGGCTTTGTTCTGTCATTCAGATTGTATCTGGGAAGTGTTTCCTCCTCTCCTTTATGTGGGAATATGCGGCAAAGTCACTCAGCTGTCAGCTCTGACCTCCACTGCACTATTTTACCTTTACTGTCTTACAACTACATTTCCCAAGATGCCGCGGTGTGTTGCTTTCAGCTGATTGGTTGAGTTACAGGAAGTGGTGTGTGCAGAGAAAGGTCTCACATGTGATGAGTGAATAACATGTTGAGGAATGGCTGCAGGCTGCTGTATAAGATCGCAGTGTGCTGTGATTCCCAGAATGCCAGGCTTATCCTGACCTCCCCGACCCTGAGGGCCACATCTGCCCAGCCTCAGTACAGATCCTGGTAATTATCTTCCCGGTATTGTCTGTCAGTGTGTGGTGTCTGTACAGCTCTCAGCAGATCATGTCTGCCCAGCCTCAGTACAGATCCTGGTAATTATCTGCCCGGGATTGTCTGTCAGTGTGTGGTGTCTGTACAACTCTCAGCAGATCATGTCTGTCCAGCCTCAGTACAGATCCTGGTAATTATCTGCCCGGTATTGTCTGTCAGTGTGTGGTGTCTGTACAGCTCTCAGCAGATCATGTCTGCCCAGCCTCAGTACAGATCCTGGTAATTATCTGCCCGGTATTGTCTGTCAGTGTGTGGTGTCTGTACAGCTCTCAGCAGATCATGTCTGCCCAGCCTCAGTACAGATCCTGGTAATTATCTGCCCGGTATTGTCCATCAGTGTGTGGTGTCTGTACAGCTCTCAGAAGATCATGTCTGCCCAGCCTCAGTACAGATCCTGGTAATTATCTGCCCGGTATTGTCTGTCAGTGTGTGATGTCTGTGCAGCTCTCAGCAGATCATGTCTGCCCAGCCTCAGTACAGATCCTGGTAATTATCTGCCCGGTATTGTCTGTCAGTGTGTGATGTCTGTGCAGCTCTCAGCAGATCATGTCTGCCCAGCCTCAGTACAGATCCTGGTAATTATCTGCCCGGTATTGTCTGTCAGTGTGTGGTGTCTGTACAGCCCTCAGCAGATCATGTCTGCCCAGCCTCAGTACAGAGCCTGGTAATTATCTGCTCGGTATTGTCTGTCAGTGTGTGGTGTCTGTACAGCTCTCAGCAGATCATGTCTGCCCAGCCTCAGTACAGATCCTGGTAATTATCTGCCCGGTATTGTCTGTCAGTGTGTGGTGTCTGTACAGCCCTCAGAAGATCATGTCTGCCCAGCCTCAGTACAGATCCTGGTAATTATCTGCCCGGTATTGTCTGTCAGTGTGTGATGTCTGTGCAGCTCTCAGCAGATCATGTCTGCCCAGCCTCAGTACAGATCCTGGTAATTATCTGCCCGGTATTGTCTGTCAGTGTGTGGTGTCTGTACAGCTCTCAGCAGATCATGTCTGCCCAGCCTCAGTACAGATCCTGGTAATTATCTGCCCGGTATTGTCTGTCAGTGTGTGGTGTCTGTACAGCCCTCAGCAGATCATGTCTTTTACAATCTCCTCATTCCCCTGCAGAGTACCTGCACATCATTCTTACATGTACCCACACTTACATTGCCTTGGGCCTGATCCATGTTCAGATTGTACATGAAGAATGTGTAATAGAGGAAGAATCCCCTCATTCCCCCGCAGAGTACCTGCACATCATTCTTACATGTACCCACACTTACATTGCCTTGGGCCTGATCCATGTTCAGATTGTGCATGAAGAATGTGTAATAGAGGAAGAATCTCCTCATTCTCCTGCAGAGTACCTGCACATCACTCTTACATGTACCCACAGTTACATTGCCTAAGGCCTGATCCATGTTCAGATTGTGCATGAAGAATGTGTAATAGAGGAAGAATCTCTCATTCCCCTGCAGAGTACCTGCACATCACTCTTACATGTACCCACAGTCACAATGCCTAGGGCCTGATCCATGTTCAGATTGTGCATGAAGAATGTGTAATAGAGGAAGAATCCCCTCATTCCCCTGCAGAGTACCTGCACATCACTCTTACATGTACCCACAGTTACATTGCCTAGGGCCTGATCCATGTTCAGATTGTGCATGAAGAATGTGTAATAGAGGAAGAATCTCCTCATTCTCCTGCAGAGTACCTGCACATCACTCTTACATGTACCCACAGTTACATTGCCTAGGGCCTGATCCATGTTCAGATTGTGCATGAAGAATGTGTAATAGAGGAAGAATCTCCTCATTCTCCTGCAGAGTACCTGCACATCACTCTTACATGTACCCACAGTTACATTGCCTAGGGCCTGATCCATGTTCAGATTGTGCATGAAGAATGTGTAATAGAGGAGGAATCCCCTCATTCTCCTACAGAGTACCTGCACATCATTCTTACATGTACTCACAGTTACATTGCCTAGGGCCTGATAGATGTTCTTTGTTCCGGTTTGTACCTTTTACAAGTACTCTTAACAAGGACTAGTTTTAGTCTAAAGGGAATAAATATAGTAGTCTACATATCCTTCTCACTTCAGTTGTCTTGTAAAATTCCTAAGCGTTGGCAGTTAAGAGACAAATTTCATGTTACATACTTTTAATCAACAAAATTGTAATATGCAAATTAGAGGAGTCGGAGTCGGTGGAATCCTAAACTGAGGAGTCGGAGTCGGTGGATTTTTGGACCGACTCCACAGCCCTGATTGTCAGTGTGTGGTGTCTGTACAGCTCTCAGCAGATCATGTCTGCCCAGCCTCAGTACAGATCCTGGTAATTATCTGCCCGGGATTGTCTGTCAGTGTGTGGTGTCTGTACAACTCTCAGCAGATCATGTCTGCCCAGCCTCAGTGCAGATCCTGGTAATTATCTGCCCGGTATTGTCTGTCAGTGTGTGGTGTCTGTACAACCCTCAGCAGATCATGTCTGCCCAGCCTCAGTGCAGATCCTGGTAATTATCTGCCCGGTATTGTCTGTCAGTGTGTGATGTCTGTGCAGCTCTCAGCAGATCATGTCTGCCCAGCCTCAGTACAGATCCTGGTAATTATCTGCCCGGTATTGTCTGTCAGTGTGTGGTGTCTGTACAGCTCTCAGCAGATCATGTCTGCCCAGCCTCAGTACAGATCCTGGTAATTATCTGCCCGGTATTGTCTGTCAGTGTGTGGTGTCTGTACAGCCCTCAGCAGATCATGTCTTTTACAATCTCCTCATTCCCCTGCAGAGTACCTGCACATCATTCTTACATGTACCCACACTTACATTGCCTTGGGCCTGATCCATGTTCAGATTGTACATGAAGAATGTGTAATAGAGGAAGAATCCCCTCATTCCCCCGCAGAGTACCTGCACATCATTCTTACATGTACCCACACTTACATTGCCTTGGGCCTGATCCATGTTCAGATTGTGCATGAAGAATGTGTAATAGAGGAAGAATCTCCTCATTCTCCTGCAGAGTACCTGCACATCACTCTTACATGTACCCACAGTTACATTGCCTAAGGCCTGATCCATGTTCAGATTGTGCATGAAGAATGTGTAATAGAGGAAGAATCTCTCATTCCCCTGCAGAGTACCTGCACATCACTCTTACATGTACCCACAGTCACAATGCCTAGGGCCTGATCCATGTTCAGATTGTGCATGAAGAATGTGTAATAGAGGAAGAATCCCCTCATTCCCCTGCAGAGTACCTGCACATCACTCTTACATGTACCCACAGTTACATTGCCTAGGGCCTGATCCATGTTCAGATTGTGCATGAAGAATGTGTAATAGAGGAAGAATCTCCTCATTCTCCTGCAGAGTACCTGCACATCACTCTTACATGTACCCACAGTTACATTGCCTAGGGCCTGATCCATGTTCAGATTGTGCATGAAGAATGTGTAATAGAGGAAGAATCTCCTCATTCTCCTGCAGAGTACCTGCACATCACTCTTACATGTACCCACAGTTACATTGCCTAGGGCCTGATCCATGTTCAGATTGTGCATGAAGAATGTGTAATAGAGGAGGAATCCCCTCATTCTCCTACAGAGTACCTGCACATCATTCTTACATGTACTCACAGTTACATTGCCTAGGGCCTGATAGATGTTCTTTGTTCCGGTTTGTACCTTTTACAAGTACTCTTAACAAGGACTAGTTTTAGTCTAAAGGGAATAAATATAGTAGTCTACATATCCTTCTCACTTCAGTTGTCTTGTAAAATTCCTAAGCGTTGGCAGTTAAGAGACAAATTTCATGTTGCATACTTTTAATCAACAAAATTGTAATATGCAAATTAGAGGAGTCGGAGTCGGTGGAATCCTAAACTGAGGAGTCGGAGTCGGTGGATTTTTGGACCGACTCCACAGCCCTGATTGTCAGTGTGTGGTGTCTGTACAGCTCTCAGCAGATCATGTCTGCCCAGCCTCAGTACAGATCCTGGTAATTATCTGCCCGGGATTGTCTGTCAGTGTGTGGTGTCTGTACAACTCTCAGCAGATCATGTCTGCCCAGCCTCAGTGCAGATCCTGGTAATTATCTGCCCGGTATTGTCTGTCAGTGTGTGGTGTCTGTACAACCCTCAGCAGATCATGTCTGCCCAGCCTCAGTACAGATCCTGGTAATTATCTGCAGTCAGCTAGTGTGTGGTGTCTGTACAACTCTTAGCAGATCATGTCTGCCCAGTCTCAGTACAGATCCTGGTAATTATCTGCCCGGTATTGTCTGTCAGTGTGTGGTGTCTGTACAGCTCTCAGCAGATCATGTCTGCCCAGCCTCAGTACAGATCCTGGTAATTATCTGCCCGGTATTGTCTGTCAGTGTGTGGTGTCTGTACAGCTCTCAGCAGATCATGTCTGCCCAGCCTCAGTACAGATCCTGGTAATTATCTGCCCGGTATTGTCTGTCAGTGTGTGATGTCTGTGCAGCTCTCAGCAGATCATGTCTGCCCAGCCTCAGTACAGATCCTGGTAATTATCTGCCCGGTATTGTCTGTCAGTGTGTGGTGTCTGTACAGCCCTCAGCAGATCATGTCTGCCCAGCCTCAGTACAGATCCTGGTAATTATCTGCCCGGTATTGTCTGTCAGTGTGTGGTGTCTGTACAGCCCTCAGCAGATCATGTCTGCCCAGCCTCAGTACAGATCCTGGTAATTATCTGCTCGGTATTGTCTGTCAGTGTGTGGTGTCTGTACAGCTCTCAGCAGATCATGTCTGCCCAGCCTCAGTACAGATCCTGGTAATTATCTGCCCGGTATTGTCTGTCAGTGTGTGGTGTCTGTACAGCTCTCAGCAGATCATGTCTGCCCAGCCTCAGTGCAGATCCTGGTAATTATCTGCCCGGTAGGGTCAGGCGCTGTGTGCGGGGTCAGGCGCTGTGTGCGGGGTCAGGCGTTGTGTGTGGGGTCCAGTGCTGGGATCAGGTGCTGTGCGTGGGGTCCGGTGCTGGGATCAGGTGCTGTGCGTGGGATCCGGTGCTGGGATCAGGTGCTGTGCGTGGGATCAGGTGCTGTGCGTGGGGTCCGGTGCTGGGATCAGGTGCTGTGCGTGGGATCAGGTGCTGTGTGTGGGGTCCGGTGCTGGGATCAGGTGCTGTGCGTGGGGTCCGGTGCTGGGATCAGGTGCTGTGCGTGAGGTCCGGTGCTGGGATCAGGTGCTGTGTGTGGGGTCCGGTGCTGGGATCAGGTGCTGTGTGTGGGATCCGGTGCTGGGATCAGGTGCTGTGCGTGGGATCAGGTGCTGTGCGTGGGATCAGGTGCTGTGCGTGGGGTCCGGTGCTGTGTGGGGTCCGGTGCTGGGATCAGGTGCTGTGTGTGGGGTCCGGTGCTGGGATCAGGTGCTGTGTGGGGTCCGGTGCTGGGATCAGGTGCTGTGTGTGGGATCCGGTGCTGGGATCAGGTGCTGGGATCAGGTGCTGTGTGGGGTCCGGTGCTGGGATCAGGTGCTGTGTGTGGGGTCCGGTGCTGGGATCAGGTGCTGTGCGTGGGGTTCGGTGTTGGGATCAGGTGCTGTGCGTGAGTTCCGGTGCTGGGATCAGGTGCTGTGTGTGGGATCAGGTGCTGTGTGGGGTCCGGTGCTGGGATCAGGTGCTGTGCGTGGGGTCCGGTGCTGGGATCAGGTGCTGTGCGTGGGGTCCGGTGTTGGGATCAGGTGCTGTGCGTGGGGTTCGGTGCTGGGATCAGGTGCTGTGTGTGGGATCAGGTGCTATGTGGGGTCCGGTGCTGGGATCAGGTGCTGTGCGTGGGGTCCGGTGTTGGGATCAGGTGCTGTGTGGGGTCCGGTGCTGGGATCAGGTGCTGTGCGTGGGGTCCGGTGCTGGGATCAGGTGCTGTGCGTGGGGTCCGGTGCTGGGATCAGGTGCTGTGCGTGGGATCAGGTGCTGTGCGTGGGGTCCGGTGCTGGGATCAGGTGCTGGGATCAGGTGCTGTGCGTGGGGTCCGGTGCTGGGATCAGGTGCTGTGCGTGGGGTCCGGTGTTGGGATCAGGTGCTGTGTGGGGTCCGGTGCTGGGATCAGGTGCTGTGCGTGGGGTCCGGTGCTGGGATCAGGTGCTGTGCGTGAGGTCCGGTGCTGGGATCAGGTGCTGGGATCAGGTGCTGTGCTTGAGGTCCGGTGCTGGGATCAGGTGCTGTGCGTGGGGGCCGGTGCTGTGTGGGGTCCGGTGCTGGGATCAGGTGCTGTGTGGGGTCCAGTGCTGGGATCAGGTGCTGTGTGGGGTCCAGTGCTGGGATCAGGTGCTGTGCGTGGGGCCGTCCGGCGCTGTGTGTGTGTGTGTGTGGTGCCCGGCGCTGTGCGGGATCTGGCGCTGTGTGTGAGGGGTCCGTTGCTGTGTTTGTGGGGTTGGGCCTGTTGCTGTGTGAGGGGCCCGTGGGGTCCTGTCCACTTTCTTAGCTCAGAATTGATGCTCTTTCCATTACAGGTGGGAAGAGGAGAATTATGAGGACGGGGTGAAGTGGAAGTTTCTGGAGCACAAAGGCCCGTATTTCGCTCCTCCCTATGAGCCTCTGCCTGATGATGTGCGCTTCTACTATGATGGTGAGGCCGGACTGTACCTTCCACTGTTACTTCCATTATATTCTCACACAAATCTGCTGGTTGAGTTGTGGTTAGTCTTCCATCTAGTAGCAAGGTATTTGTTACCTATTTTCCTATAAACAGGATCAGTAGATACTTCGTCTGCTCCAGACCTGCTTTGCACTGTGCCTATCCCAGTCAGCAAGAAGTAACTGCCACCTACCGCCTGTGTTTCAGTATGTTTATTTAGTACGTATAGCCAGGGATGCTAATCCGGGTAACCCCGATATTCGACCATTTTTACGCTATCCAGCCAGATCCGGATTCCAGATAGTTGGGTCCAAATCCGGATAACTATCAGCGGATAGTTTGACGCATGACCCGGATATCCGCGGATCTCTAACGGATATCCAAATCCGAATACTCCATTTCAGCAGCAAAAAAGACCACCATGCGATAAAGCGAGGTGCAAAAATGAAATCATGCCTAGCAGAGGATGGTTTCCATCCACCAACTACTGTGCATGCGCAGTAGAGCCCGGAGGACGTCCGATGACGTCAGCGCGCCGGCGTGGGACGCAGAAGTTCCGGGCCTTGGAGCGCAGAAGAGCCTGACCTGGCAGCCGGCCTGGCCAGGTCGGGTCGACCACCGGGAGCCTGCGGAGCGGCGGTGAGGGCACCTCCTGCCTGCCACGGGCTGGAGGAAGCCCCAGGTAAGTGGAAATTGATTTTTTTTTTACCCACCCTCCCTGAACCTTCCCTTTAAGCCAATGTGTTGTAAGCCACAAGTAAGCTTTAGGTTATCAGGAATGGTTGCATGGCCACCTAGCTTTCCATCCTTCCCACCCTTGCCCTGGAATCTTCCAGACTTCAAATTGCTGTCCTTTGCTGTGTGTGTTGCACCAGCATCATCCAGGGGGGCACATGATCTTTCTGAAGTCTTGAATTGAAGTCTGTAAGCAGTATCACCATGTGTCCCACTGCTTTCATCTAGCATATTAGACAAATAAGCAAGCTCATTTTTCTCTTGGGAATATCACAATGGTACATGCTAGGCAGGCTTCAGCATGTAGTGCTGTCGGTAGTATAGTGGTGAGCATAGCTGCCCTACAAGCAGTTGTCCTGGGTTCGATTCCTGGCCAATGTATGTGAGCTGGCTTTTGACATCCCACAAATCCCTGAAAGGCAAGATCAGAGAGAGAGAGAGAGAGGTGGTGGGTCTTTTTTAGCTTTTAAAACAGTTTGGAAGCATTTTAAAGGACACTTCCGGTCTATTTATCCAGATATCTGAATACGTCGCATATTCGCGGATAATGCGTCCGGAAGGCCGGATTCGGATATCCGAACTGGATCCAGATATCTGGGTATCGGGATCAATTTGGATTTTGAAAAGTACTATCCGAGCATCCCTGTTACATATAGTTACAGAAGACTGCAGCTTCTATAACACAGTGGGATAGGTAGTGATGCTGATTCCTCCTGGGATAGGCACAGTACTGAACAAGTCAGGAGACATTCTTTGTAGTTCTCCAAGGTCGGTGTTTGAGCTGCACAAGCGATGTACAATATGTACAGGGAAAAACAAAAACAAAATAGAAAACACAGTTGACAAATCCTCTCTAGGGGCACAAGCCTAACATTTGTCCCAAACCAAAATGAAATGTAATAGAAGTCTTTAGTAGCACAAATTCCAGCACATCCAGTTGCTTCTCAGAGTAGGACTGACTTGGTGGTGACTGATTAGCCCTGTTATTCTCACCTGAGCTCCCTTCTCAGGGAAAACACAACATACTGGAGTGAAATTGAACTAGCAGAGAAGAGAAATCCGAGACATATATAAACACCATCAGTTCTGCAGACTCTCTCCCTGCAGCTGCCACAGTACTGACCACTTCTGCAGACTCTCTCTCCCTGCAGCTGCCACAGTACTCATCACTTCTGCAGACTCTCTCTCCCTGCAGCTGCCACAGTACTCATCACTTCTGCAGACTCTCTCTCCCTGCAGCTGCCACAGTACTCATCACTTCTGCAGACTCTCCCTGCAGCTGCCACAGTACTGATCACTTCTGCAGATTCTCTCTCCCTGCAGCTGCCACAGTACTCATCACTTCTGCAGACTCTCTCTCTGCAGCTGCCACAGTACACATCACTTCTGCAGACTCTCTCTCCCTGCAGCTGCCACAGTACTCATCACTTCTGCAGACACTCTCCCTGCAGCTGCCACAGTACACATCACTTCTGCAGACTCTCTCTCCCTGCAGCTGCCACAGTACACATCACTTCTGCAGACTCTCTCTCCCTGCAGCTGCCACAGTACTCATCACTTCTGCAGATTCTCTCTCCCTGCAGCTGCCACAGTACTGATCACTTCTGCAGATTCTCTCTCCCTGCAGCTGCCACAGTACTGATCACTTCTGCAGCTGCCACAGTACACATCACTTCTGCAGCTGCCACAGTACACATCACTTCTGCAGACTCTCTCCCTGCAGCTGCCACAGTACACATCACTTCTGCAGACTCTCTCTCCCTGCAGCTGCCACAGTACTCATCACTTCTGCAGATTCTCTCTCCCTGCAGCTGCCACAGTACTGATCACTTCTGCAGCTGCCACAGTACACATCACTTCTGCAGCTGCCACAGTACACATCACTTCTGCAGACTCTCTCCCTGCAGCTGCCACAGTACACATCACTTCTGCAGACTCTCTCTCCCTGCAG
The DNA here is from genome assembly GCF_040937935.1 of Hyperolius riggenbachi. NCBI lineage: Eukaryota > Metazoa > Chordata > Amphibia > Anura > Hyperoliidae > Hyperolius > Hyperolius riggenbachi. The sequence goes on along the minus strand of NC_090650.1, from coordinate 447,397,437 downwards.
CTGCCACAGTACTCATCACTTCTGCAGACTCTCTCCCTGCAGCTGCCACAGTACACATCACTTCTGCAGATTCTCTCTCCCTGCAGCTGCCACAGTACTGATCACTTCTGCAGCTGCCACAGTACACATCACTTCTGCAGCTGCCACAGTACACATCACTTCTGCAGACTCTCTCCCTGCAGCTGCCACAGTACACATCACTTCTGCAGACTCTCTCTCCCTGCAGCTGCCACAGTACTCATCACTTCTGCAGATTCTCTCTCCCTGCAGCTGCCACAGTACTGATCACTTCTGCAGCTGCCACAGTACACATCACTTCTGCAGCTGCCACAGTACACATCACTTCTGCAGACTCTCTCCCTGCAGCTGCCACAGTACACATCACTTCTGCAGACTCTCTCTCCCTGCAGCTGCCACAGTACTCATCACTTCTGCAGACTCTCTCCCTGCAGCTGCCACAGTACTCATCACTATTGCAGACTCTCCCTGCAGCTGCCACAGTACACATCACTATTGCAGACTCTCTCCCTGCAGCTGCCACAGTACTCATCACTATTGCAGACTCTCCCTGCAGCTGCCACAGTACTGATCACTTCTGCAGATTCTCTCTCCCTGCAGCTGCCACAGTACTCATCACTTCTGCAGACTCTCTCTCTGCAGCTGCCACAGTACACATCACTTCTGCAGACTCTCTCTCCCTGCAGCTGCCACAGTACTCATCACTTCTGCAGACTCTCTCCCTGCAGCTGCCACACTACACGTCACTTCTGCAGACTCTCTCCCTGCAGCTGCCACACTACACATCACTTCTGCAGACTCTCTCTCTCCTTGCAGCTGCCACAGTACTCATCACTTCTGCAGACTCTCTCTCCCTGCAGCTGCTACAGTACTCATCACTTCTGCAGACTCTCTCTCCCTGCAGCTGCCACAGTACTCATCACTTCTACAGACTCTCCCTGCAGCTGCCACAGTACTCATCACTTCTGCAGCTGCCACAGTACTCATCACTTATGCAGCTGCCACAGTACTCATCACTTCTGCAGACTCTCTCCCTGCAGCTGCCACAGTACACATCACTTCTGCAGACTCTCTCTCCCTGCAGCTGCCACAGTACACATCACTTCTGCAGACTCTCTCTCCCTGCAGTTGCCACAGTACACATCACTTTACAGACTCTCCCTGCAGCTGCCACAGTACACATCACTTCTGCAGACTCTCTCTCCCTGCAGTTGCCACAGTACACATCACTTTACAGACTCTCCCTGCAGCTGCTACAGTACTCATCACTTCTGCAGACTCTCTCTCCCTGCAGCTGCCACAGTACTCATCACTTCTACAGACTCTCCCTGCAGCTGCCACAGTACTCATCACTTCTGCAGACTCTCTCTCCTTGCAGCTGCCACAGTACTGATCACTTCTGCAGACTCTTTCCCCCTGCAGCTGCCACAGTACTCATCACTTCTGCAGACTCTCTCTCTCCTTGCAGCGGCCACAGTACTGATCACTTCTGCAGACTCTCTCTCCTTGCAGCTGCCACAGTACTGATCACTTCTGCAGACTCTCTCCCCCTGCAGCTGCCACAGTACACATCACTTCTGCAGACTCTCTCTCCCTGCAGCTGTCACAGTACACATCACTTCTGCAGACTCTCTCTCCCTGCAGCTGCCACAGTACAGAGTTATTTTGTATTCTAGGGCAGGAAATGAAGCTGAGTTTGGCAGCGGAGGAAGTGGCCACCTTCTATGGCAAGATGTTGGACCATGAATACACCACCAAGGAGATCTTCCAGAAGAATTTCTTCACAGACTGGAGATCGGTAAGTCTCAGATGTCCATATCTTATTGTGTCCTGTGTGTGGTTGGTGTGACCAGCTCGGGTGTGACGTGTTCTACCACAACAGATGTGTTCTTCTAACCATCTCATTTTCTCCATAACTATGGAAATCCTTAAACATGTTACATGGAGAGCATGACCTGCTTTCCTTCATGTTACACTATTCCACACTTTGCCTAAGTCACAGAATGCCTGAGGTCCTCTCAGGGGTCGTATGACATGAGCGACTTGATGATAAACTACTATTTATTGTAGAAACTGTGTCCCCGAAAACATAGCCTCATCTACAACTTTTGTTTACGTATATCTGAGCCGAGGTACAGCCCCTTGCGGTAAGCATAGAGGTAAGTTCATGTTGCGTCTGCCTACCTCTTTGTGTTGTCCGTTCCCCGCCTTGTTCCCCCTGAACCCCCCTAATCATTCCTCGAAAAATCTGTCTTTATGCTTAAAGCGGAATGAAACACAGCATTTCTTTTTATTATTATTTACAGCATATTATATACTACCACCATTTTTTTTTACTAGAACAGCAGTCAAAGGGTTAAACACAGGATTTACAAGCTCAGTGCAGAGAAAGCTGGACACATCCGAACTGGAGATAATGTTATCTTGTGTTTACTTAATTGTATCAAGTAAGGAATGTGACACATTCTCTGACACTGCAGACTCTCCTGAACACAGAGAGACACTCAGAAAGCATTTCTCCGTACAATACAATATGAAAACACGTTATAAATAAAATCCAAAGTCCGCTCTCAGAGCAAATAAAGTGTATTTTGGGAACTTTTAATTTCTAAATAATTCATAATGCTTATGCACAAATGCAAATATGATATGCGTATGGCATATAAACAGTAGGAAAACTTGTTTCTATTGAATATTATGTCAGGGTTTTATACCGCTTTAAGTCACATTTTCAGATAGGAAGAGACAGGCTTTATGCAATGTTCCCTCCCACTTCCCTCCTCTTCTCCGCCCCTAGATGATGGGAGGGAACATTGGCAGAAGCCGTCTCTTTCTGTCTGAATTTAGCGGAAAGTCATTGTTTCGAGGTGTTATACGGGGACTGGGGTGAATGAGGAGAGGAAGGGACAATGTGCAGAGGTGAATGAATCCCACATGGACACAGCTCTGTGCTTACCTTACATAGCTTTGCTTTGGCTCAGCTGAGTGCAGTGCCCGATCGCCGCCGCTACCCGCCGATCCGCCGCTATACGCGTCGCCGCAGCCGCGCTCCCCCCCCCCCCCAGACCCCGTGCGCTGCCTGGCCAATCAGTGCCAGGCAGCGCTGTGGGGTGGATCGGAGTCCCCTTTGACGTCACGACGTCGGTGACGTCATCCCGCCCCGTCGCCATAGCGACGGGGGAAGCCCTCCAGGAGATCCCGTTCTTTGAGGCTGGGGGGATGCCGCTGAGCAGCGAGACCTCGTCTCGCTACATGAAAAAAAAAAAAATTAAAAAACGTATTTGCTGCCCCCTGGCGGATTTTGACAAAACGCCAGGAGGGTTAAACGATAAATGTGAGGTATTACTGGGAATAAGGTTAGCAAGCAGTAGAGGAACAGTCATGGGACTTGTTGTTACAGTGTATGGATGATAGCCTATTGCTTTGTATTGTGATTCTGGTTTCCTTTGCTATTTAATAATACAGATTGCAGGGAGGCTGATAACTTATGGCTTCCATTGGCAAATTTAAGAGCACAGGTTTCTGACTAAATGTATGGTTTGTGTGGATCAGTATTATTCATTCATTATTTCATTACAATTCTATACTCTGGGTCTTACTACAGACTGGAGGTTCTTAAAGGACCTCTGAAGTGAGAGGTATATGGAAGCTGCCATACTTATTTCCTTTGAAACAATACCAGTTGCCTGGCTGATCTATTTGGCTGCAGCAATGTCTGAATAACCCCAGAAACAAGCATGCAGCTAATCTTGTCAGATCTGACAATGTCAGAAACACCTGATCTGCTGCATGCTTGTTCAGGGGCTATGGCTAAAAGTATTAGAGGCAGAGGACCAGCAAGATGGCCAGGCAACTGGTATTGCTTAAAAGAAAATAAATATGGCAGCCTCCGTATACCTCTCTCTTCAGTTGTCCTTTAACTGAAGGGTTCTGAGCTGTGATGTCTGCAGCAGCATTCAGCCAATAAATACACTTATTAGCAGGAAAGTAAGTGGTGATGGCCTAAGGACAAAAAGAAGGGACACCTAGGGCCCCTGAGCAATTCACTTTTTCACCTGAGTTTTCTCTTAGATTTTTCATCTTCAGTTTATAATGGCTTTTCAGCTCTCTGCAGTTCTCAAAATATCAAAAGGAGGTGAAAAAGTCCTGTCAGAATGATTCCGAGTATTTTCTTGCTGGTAGTTGAGGCATTTTCTTTCTAAGGGTTAAAAATATCACCTAGGAGGAAACTTAGGAGATATAGTGAATGACGTTTAGGCCCAGGAGCCCGATGGTGCAGCATCAATAGGAGTGGTAGTAGCTGTAAACTGTCAATGTATACTCACCAGGGTGGGATGCAAATCCTGGCAACCACCGCTAGAACCTGCAGGGAATTATCCATCCCCGCTCAGTATTCTCGATCTGTACAAAGGATTGATTGGTCTCTTTCCTCAGGGTGGGAAAAAACTAAAATCGATTACCTCCTAGTGAAGGGTAAAACCACCAATAACCACAAGGGTGGAGGCGATGGGGCAAATAGTAACATTCCAAGAGTAAAAAGGAGAGGCAATTTCTTACGTCTGAAGAATATTTCCAGTTTTACTGGAAATACTATTATTTCAGCAGAATAGTAAGACAACACGTTCTGTGGGTTCTTGCCCGCTTCCTCAGGTCAGTTCAGAATCAGAAAGTGCCTTCTGTTTTGGCTGTCATGAGTATGAGCTCATCTATAAGATATAGAGGCATTCATTACTGCCAAAACAGAAGGCACTTTCTGATTATAAACTGACCTGAGGAAGCGGGCAAGAACCCACGAAACACATTGTCTTAATATTGTGCTTAAAGAGACTCCGTAACAAAAATTGCATCCTGTTTTTTATCATCCTACAAGTTCCAAAAGCTATTCTAATGTGTTCTGGCTTACTGCAGCACTTTATACTATCACCATCTCTGTAATAAATCAATGTATCTTTCCCCTGTCAGACTTGTCGGCCTGTGTCTGGAAGGCTGCCAAGTTCTTCAGTGTTGTGGTTCTGATATGAACTCCCCCTTCCAGGCCCCTCCATGCACACTGCCTGTGTATTATTTAGGATTAGAGCAGCTTCTCTCTTCTCTCTTATCTTTTACAAGCTGGATAAATCGTCCTCTGAGCTGGCTGGGCTTTCAAATACTGAAGAATTACAGACAAGGGCAAAGCTGTTTGCAGGAAGAAACAAGCAGCCTGAAACTTCAGTGCATGAGAACAGGGGGAAAGAAACACACAAATGATCTCTTGAGATTCAAAAGGAAGGCTGTATACAGCCTGCTTGTGTATGAATGTATTTTCTATGTGTGGACATACTGTACATCAACCTACTTCCTGTTTTGGTGGCCATTTTGTTTGTTTATAAACAAACTTTTTAAAACTGTTTTTAACCACTTTTAATGCGGCGAGGAGCGGCGAAATTGTGTCAGAGGGTAATAGGAGATGTCCCCTAACGCACTGGTATGTTTACTTTTGTGCGATTTTAACAATACAGATTCTCTTTAAAGAGACACTGAAGTGAAAAAAAAAATGATGAGATTATGATTTGTATGTGTAGTACAGCTAAGAAAAAAAACATTAAGATCAGATACATCAGTCTAATTGTTTCCAGTACAGGAAGAGTTGAGAAACTCCAGTTGTTATCTCTATGCAAAAAAGCCATTAAGCTCTCCGACTAACTTAGTTGTGGAGAGGGCTGTTATCTGACTTTTATTATCTCAACTGTAATTGAACTGTTTACTTTTCCTCTGCCAGAGGAGAGGTCATTACTTCACAGACTGCTCTGAAAGACTCATTTTGAATGCTGAGTGTTGTGTAATCTGCACATATTATAGAATAATGCAATGTTAGAAAAAACACTATATACCTGAAAATAAAAATATGAGAATATTTTCTTTGCTGCTAATCTTCTAGTAATTATTCATAGTACACAACCAATTCATTATATCATATATATTTTTTTCGCTTCAGTGTCTCTTTAAATAATACTATTTCCAGTAACACTTGTTTTCTTCTTCTGGAGAGGTCAGACATTGATTCTCCTTTCATTTTAATATTTGAATTTCTCTATTTTCTCTGTGCGCCTCCACACATGTTAGTAGCGGTCTCATGGATCTCAGTCTGGCCAGAAGCTGTCCAGTCTCATGGGGGATTCAGTGTAAAGCTTTGGGAAGACGAAGTTCTCCTGAACCGTATCTTAAGGAATCCCACAGTGCCCCTAAACACAGCTGATCATTGCTGGGGTTCAGTGTTTGCTCATGCTCACTGCAAGTTTAGGTCATTTACATATTCTTCTCACTCATATTTGTCCTTCATTTTCAGCAAATGACGAGTGAGGAGAGGAAGATAATAAAGCACTTAGAGAAGTGCGAATTCACCGAGATCCACAAGTATTTCTATGATAAGAACGAGGCCAGAAAGGCGTTACCTAAAGAGGAGAAACAGGTGAGAGCGGCGCATGCCGTTCTATTGGGAGCGGCGCATTCCTCCCGTTGTTCCATAGAGAGTGGCGCATGCTTCCCGTTGTTCCATAGAGCGGTGCATGCCTCCCACTGTTTCATAGAGCGGTGCATGCCTCCCGCTGTTTCATAGAGCGGCACATGCCCCCCGTTGTTCCATAGAGAGGCGCATGCCTCCCGTTGTTCCATAGAGAGTGTTGTATGCCTCCCGTTGTTCCATAGAGAGTGTTGCATGCCTCCCGTTGTTCCATAGAGTGTTGCATGCCTCCCGTTTTTCCATAGAGAGCGGCGCATGCCTCCCATTGTTCCATAGAGCAGCGCATGCCTCCCGTTGTCCCATAGAGAGCGGTGCATGCCTCCAGTTGTTCCATAGAGAGCGGCTCATGCCTCCCGTTCCATAGAGAGTGGCGCATGCCTCCCGTTGTTCCATAGAGAGTGGTGCATGCCTCCCGTTGTTCCCTAGAGAGCGATGCATGCCTCCAGTTGTTCCATAGAGTGGTGCATGCCTCCCGTTGTTCCATAGAGAACAGCGCATGCCTCCCGTTGTTCCATAGAGAACAGCGCATGCCTCCCGTTGTTCCATAGAGAACGGCGCATGCCTCCCGTTGTTCCATAGAGAACGGCGCATGCCTCCCATTGTTCCATAGAGTGGCGCATGCCTCCCATTGTCCCATAGAGAGTGGTGCATGCCTCCCGTTGTTCCATAGAGAGTGGTGCATGCCTCCCGTTGTTCCATAGAGAGTGGTGCATGCCTCCCGTTGTTCCATAGAGAGTGGTGCATGCCTCCCGTTGTTCCATAGAGAGTGGTGCATGCCTCCCGTTGTTCCATAGAGAGTGGTGCATGCCTCCCGTTGTTCCATAGAGAGTGGTGCATGCCTCCCGTTGTTCCATAGAGAGTGGTGCATGCCTCCCGTTGTTCCACAGAGAGCGGCGCATGCCTCCCGTTGTTCCACAGACAGCGGCGCATGCCTCCCGTTGTTCCACAGAGAGCGGCGCATGCCTCCCGTTGTTCCATAGAGAGGGGCGCATGCCTCCCGTTGTTCCACAGAGAGCGGTGCATGCCTCCCGTTGTTCCACAGAGAGCGGTGCATGCCTCCCGTTGTTCCACAGAGAGCGGTGCATGCCTCCCGTTGTTCCACAGAGAGCGGTGCATGCCTCCCGTTGTTCCACAGAGAGCGGTGCATGCCTCCCGTTGTTCCATAGAGAGCGGTGCATACCTCCCGTTGTTCCATAGAGAGCGGTGCATGCCTCCCGTTGTTCCATAGAGAGCATGCCTCCCGTTGTTCCACAGAGAGCGGTGCATACCTCCAGTTCAATGCACAGGACATTATACAGTGTTTCATGCTGCTGTTTTTCACAGATGATTGTTGATTGAGACTCTATTTGTTTCCCCACCAGAAACTGAAAGAGGAGTCTAATAAGCTGCAGGAAGAGTATGGTTACTGTACTCTGGACGGTCATCGAGAAAAGATCGGGAATTTCAAAACGGAACCTCCGGGCCTCTTCCGAGGGAGAGGGGACCACCCCAAAATGGGAATGCTGAAGTTGAGAATTATGCCGGAGGACGTCATCATAAACTGCAGCAAGTGAGTGACTGCTTCCTGTAATAACCGCCCAGAAGCAGGAGCCGTGCTGTCACCAGATACACGTATGTGAGATATAATAACCTGCAGCCAGTGACCGCTGCCCAGACTGCTTCCTGTAATAACCGGCTAGAAGCAGGAGCTTTGCTGTCACCAGATACACGTATGTGAGATATAATAACCTGCAGCCAGTGACCGCTGCCCAGACTGCTTCCTGTAATAACCCGCCTAGAAGCAGGAGCTGTGCTGTCACCAGATACACGTATGTGAGATATAATAACCTGCAGCCAGTGACCGCTGCCCAGACTGCTTCCTGTAATAACCACCTAGAAGCAGGAGCCGTGCTCTCCTCAGATGCACGTATGTGAGATATAATAACCTGCAGCCAGTGACCACTGCCCAGACTGCTTCCTGTAATAACCGCCTAGAAGCAGGAGCTGTGCTTTCCTCAGATACAAGTATGTTAGATATAATAACCTGCAGCCGGTGACCGCTGCCCATACTGCTTCCTGTAATAACCGCCCAGAAGCAGGAGCCGTGCTGTCACCAGATACACGTATGTGAGATATAATAACCTGCAGCCAGTGACCGCTGCCCAGACTGCTTCCTGTAATAACCGCCTAGAAGCAGGGGCCGTGCTCTCCTCAGATACACGTATGTGAGATATAATAACCTGCAGCCAGTGACCGCTGCCCAGACTGCTTCCTGTAATAACCCGCCTAGAAGCATGTGATGTGCTCTCCTCAGATACATGTATGTGAGATATAATAACCTGCAGCCAGTGACCGCTGCCCAGACTGCTTCCTGTAATAACCGCCTAGAAGCAGGAGCCATGCTTTCCTCAGATACACGTATGTGAGATATAATAACCTGCAGCCAGTGACCGCTGCCCAGACTGCTTCCTGTAATAACCGCCTAGAAGCAGGAGCCGTGCTCTCCTCAGATGCACGTATGTGAGATATAATAACCTGCAGCCAGTGACCGCTGCCCAGACTGCGTCCTGTAATAACCACCTAGAGGCAGGAGCTGTACTTTCCTCAGATACACGTATGTGAGATATAATTACCTGCAGCCAGTGACCGCTGCCCAGACTGCTTCCTGTAATAACCCGCCTAGAAGCAGGAGCCGTGCTGTCACCAGATACACGTATGTGAGATATAATAACCTGCAGCCAGTGACCACTGCCCAGCTTGCTTCCTGTAATAACCCGCCTAGAAGCAGGAGCTGTGCTGTCACCAGATACATGTATGTGAGATATAATAACCTGCAGCCAGTGACCGCTGCCCAGCTTGCTTCCTGTAATAACTGCCTAGAAGCAGGAGCCGTGCTTTCCTCAGATACACGTATGTGAGATATAATAACCTGCAGCCAGTGACCACTGCCCAGCTTGCTTCCTGTAATAACTGCCTAGAAGCAGGAGCTGTGCTGTCACCAGATACACGTATGTGAGATATAATTACCTGCAGCCAGTGACCGCTGCCCAGACTGCTTCCTGTAATAACCGCCTAGAAGCAGGAGCCGGGCTTTCCTCAGATACATGTATGTGAGATATAATAACCTGCAGCCAGTGACCGCTGCCCAGACTGCTTCCTGTAATAACCGCCTAGAAGCAGGAGCCGTGCTCTCCTCAGATACACTTATGTGAGATATAATAACCTGCAGCCAGTGACCGCTGCCCAGATTGCTTCCTGTAATAACCCGCCTAGAAGCAGGAGCCGTGCTTTCCTCAGATACACGTATGTGAGATATATTAACCTGCAGCCAGTGACTGCTGCCCAGACTGCTTCCTGTAATAACCCGCCTAGAAGCAGGAGCCGTGCTGTCACCAGATACACGTATGTGAGCTATAATAACCTGCAGCCAGTGACCGCTGCCCAGATTGCTTCCTGTAATAACCCGCCTAGAAGCAGGAGCCGTGCTTTCCTCAGATACACGTATGTGAGATATAATAACCTGCAGCCAGTTACTGCTGCCCAGACTGCTTCCTGTAATAACCCGCCTAGAAGCAGGAGCCGTGCTCTCCTCAGATACACGTATGTGAGATATAATAACCTGCAGCCAGTGACCACTGCCCAGACTGCTTCCTGTAATAACCGTGTAGAAGCAGGAGCCGTGCTGTCACCAGATACACGTATGTGAGATATAATAACCTGCAGCCAGTGACCGCTGCCCAGACTGCTTCCTGTAATAACCCGCCTAGAAGCAGGAGCCGTGCTTTCCTCAGATACATGTATGTGAGATATAATAACCTGCAGCCAGTGACCGCTGCCCAGACTGCTTCCTGTAATAACCACCTAGAAGCAGGAGCCGTGCTTTCCTCAGATACACGTATGTGAGATATAATAACCTGCAGACAGTGACCGCTGCCCAGACTGCTTCCTGTAATAACCGCCTAGAAGCATGTGCTGTGCTTTCCTCAGATACACGTATGTTAGATATAATAACCTGCAGACAGTGACCGCTGCCCAGACTGCTTCCTGTAATAACCCGCCTAGAAGCATGTGATGTGCTTTCCTCAGATACACGTATGTTAGATATAATAACCTGCAGCCAGTGACCGCTGCCCAGACTGCTTCCTATAATAACCCGCCTAGAAGCGGGAGCCGTGCTTTCCTCAGATACATGTATGTGAGATATAATAACCTGCAGCCAGTGACCGCTGCCCAGACTGCTTCCTGTAATAACCGCCTAGAAGCAGGAGCCGGGCTTTCCTCAGATACATGTATGTGACATATAATAACCTGCAGCCAGTGACCGCTGGCCAGACTGCTTCCTGTAATAACCGCCTAGAAGCGGGAGCCGTGCTTTCCCCAGATACACGTATGTGAGATATAATAACCTGCAGCCAATGACCGCTGCCCAGACTGCTTCCTGTAATAACTGCCTAGAAGCAGGAGCTGTGCTTTCCTCAGATACACGTATGTGAGATATAATAACCTGCAGCCAGTGACCGCTGCCCAGACTGCTTCCTGTAATAACCGCCTAGAAGCAGGAGCCGTGCTTTCCTCAGATACACGTATGTGACATATAATAACCTGCAGCCAGTGACCACTGCCCAGACTGCTTCCTGTAATAACCGCCTAGAAGCAGGAGCCGTGCTCTCCTCAGATACACGTATGTGAGATATAATAACCTGCAGCCAGTGACCGCTGCCCAGACTGCTTCCTGTAATAACTGCCTAGAAGCAGGAGCCGTGCTGTCACCAGATACATGTATGTGAGATATATTAACCTACAGCCAGTGACCGCTGCCCAGACTGCTTCCTGTAATAACCCGCCTAGAAGCAGGAGCTTTGCTGTCACCAGATACATGTATGTGAGATATAATAACCTGCAGCCAGTGACCGCTGCCCAGACTGCTTCCTGTAATAACTGCCTAGAAGCAGGAGCCGTGCTGTCACCAGATACATGTATGTGAGATATAATAACCTGCAGTCAGTGACCACTGCCCAGACTGCTTCCTGTAATAACCGCCTAGAAGCAGGAGTCGTGCTGTCACCAGATACATGTATGTGAGATATAATAACCTGCAGCCAGTGACTGCTGCCCAGACTGCTTCCTGTAATAACCCGCCTAGAAGCAGGAGCCGTGCTTTCCTCAGATACACGTATGTGAGATATAATAACCTGCAGCCAGTGACCGCTGCCCAGACTGCTTCCTGTAATAACCCGCCTAGAAGCAGGAGCCGTGCTTTCCTCAGATACACATATGTGAGATATAATAACCTGCAGCCAGTGACCACTGCCCAGACTGCTTCCTGTAATAACCACCTAGAAGCAGGAGCCGTGCTTTCCTCAGATACACGTATGTGAGATATAATAACCTGCAGCCAGTGACCGCTGCCCAGACTGCTTCCTGTAATAACCACCTAGAAGCAGGAGCTGTGCTTTCCTCAGATACACTTATGTGACATATAATAACCTCCAGCCAATGACCGCTGCCCAGACTGCTTCCTGTAATAACCACCTAGAAGCAGGAGCCATGCTTTCCTCAGATAAAAGTATGTGAGATATAATAACCTGCAGCCAGTTACTGCTGCCCAGACTGCTTCCTGTAATAACCGCCTAGAAGCAGGAGCTGTGCTTTCCTCAGATACACGTATGTGAGATATAATAACCTGCAGCCAGTGACCGCTGCCCAGACTGCTTCCTGTAATAACCGCCTAGAAGCAGGAGCTGTGCTTTCCTCAGATACACGTATGTGAGATATAATAACCTGCAGCCAGTGACCACTGCCCAGACTGCTTCCTGTAATAACCGCCTAGAAGCAGGAGCCGTGCTGTCACCAGATACACGTATGTGAGACATAACCTGCAGCCAGTGACCGCTGCCCAGACTGCTTCCTGTAATAACCGCCTAGAAGCAGGAGCTGTGCTTTCCTCAGATACATGTATGTGAGATATAATAACCTGCAGCCAGTGACCGCTGCCCAGACTGCTTCCTGTAATAACCCGCCTAGAAGCAGGAGCTGTGCTTTCCTCAGATACATGTATGTGAGCTATAATAACCTGCAGCCAGTGACCGCTGCCCAGACTGCTTCCTGTAATAACCACCTAGAAGCAGGAGCCGTGCTTTCCTCAGATACACGTATGTGAGATATAATAACCTGCAGCCAGTGACCGCTGCCCAGACTGCTTCCTGTAATAACCGCCTAGAAGCAGGAGCTGTGCTTTCCTCAGATACACGTATGTGAGATATAATAACCTGCAGCCAGTGACCACTGCCCAGACTGCTTCCTGTAATAACCGCCTAGAAGCAGGAGCCGTGCTGTCACCAGATACACGTATGTGAGACATAACCTGCAGCCGGTGACCGCTGCCTGTCAGGAACCGGCCCGCGGCACGCCTGCGTATACGGTTCCCGACTGCGGGTTTGACCAGATCAAGCGGGGAACAGCCTTATTCAAGCTACAGACAAGGCTGGGACCCCTCAAACGCTCCTTACTGCCACCACTAGCTGTTGCTAGAAACGTCCACTCTGCGGTCGAGTGCTCATGCAATCCGCGTTTTCGTATTCGGGTCAACTTTTCGCTTAAGGCCGATTACGGGAACGCCACGCACACACACGCACAATTGCAATCTTACACTGTAGTGAAGCAAAACCATTAACAGTCGTTCCGAACGATACTGTCAGCAACTCTGCTGTCGAGCTACTCGCACTGGCGTTTTCGTACGTTGGGTCAGCTGCGCGCTTTGGCCGTTTGACAAACGCCCCACACACAATGCAATTACAATCTTATACGGTAGTGTCGCTCAATCATACAATCAGGCACGAACTTAGTTACACTTCAGTCTCTTCTGGGCTATGAGTGTTAGTTTAGTACAGCAGAAGTCACTTATTAAATAACGATTTAATATTCCAGAGAAAAAATGGAACAATGCAGAAAATAATATATACAAAAGATGTACAAAAACAAAGTAAAAAAGTTACAAAGTAAAAGTTACAAGATACACACAAGGTGATTTGCTTACCAAATAAACCAGGGATCAAGATAGAAGAACCTTGGACTTGGGTTTTGTGGACGGACACAGTTCTGGTTGGACCAGGAGTCACTTAGCTTCAGCTACCGTCAGGAGTGGACTGATTTTAGGTATCTGCCTCCTGCCTTTTATGCTGGAATATTTGCCTTGAGGCTGCAAGCCTGTTTGGATGGGGGGAACTAGTTTTAATTACATCCTCAGACATAATTTGATTCCCAGAGATCTACTTCCACATGTAAAAAGTGTATTATAGCACACACACAACAAAAGCCTTCCTTACTCCCGATACAGGTGACAACACATGGGTGACATTATTTCCTAGCATATCAAAGGGAAGGATTTGACTGGCTATTGAATAAGTAGTTTTCTCCTTGTCAGGGGCTAGCAAATCCATTTAGCATTCCCTGCTCCTAAGAGTCCCCTAATTAGCAGCAGACAATGATAGTTAATTCACATGTATATTCAGACTCTGGGAAGCTAGCTGCCACCTTCAAAGCCAGGCTGGCTGACATCTGAAGTACACGGCAGACAGGAAAATGAAAAAATATGGCTTCGGTGCGATACCATACGGCGGCTATATTCTGCATATTACCGTACATATCATCCTCACCCCAATATATCCTAACACTGCCCAGACTGCTTCCTGTAATAACCGCCTAGAACCAGGAGCCGTGCTTTCAGCAGATAGTGTCCTCCCCAGGCTCTTTTAGGCGGGTGCTCCACCCGGCTAGTTTTGGTGAGCACCCGGCTGTCATCGGCTCATCTCCTTCTCTGCTGTGAGCAGAGTTGTGCAGAGAAGCACTGGCCCTGCATTCTATCATCTCGCCCCAACCAGCTACTTTTTCATGCCACCTGGCTGGTGGGTCTGCTTCCTGTAATACCATGTGAAGAGAGTTCAGGAGCTTGACAGCCGAGGGGAAAAAACTGTTTCTATGCCTTGAGGTTCTGTTGGAGATGGACTGACTGTAGAAGTGGTAGCTTGGATGTGGGGGAATCGTTGGCGATCCTCAGTGCTCAGGAGCGCAGTGTGGAGTTGTAGTGGCGGTCGAGTGGGGGGTGGGGTATCCCGATTATCCTCTCCGCTGATCTGATGACCCTCTGAAGTTAGTATCTGTCGCTGGTAGAGGAGTCGGTGTACCAGACCAGGATGGAGGAGCAGAGGGCAGACTCAATGGTGGCGGTGTAGAAGCTCCTGGCCCATACCAGACTTCGGAGAAGGAACGTTGGGCAGACAGTTGTTGGAGGAATCCTTTTTAGTTGTAGGAACAGTAGTGTACGTTACTGCAAATCATAACCTGCTTATTTCTGTGAACGCGGCCAGACCTGACGTCTCATCACTAGGCAATGTAATGTGAGCTCTGGAATAATAGATCATTGTAATTGTCTTCCCAGAGAATCCAAGGTTCCCGAGCCCCCTGCTGGCCACAGGTGGAAGGAAGTGCGCTGTGATAACACCGTCACCTGGCTGGCTTCCTGGACAGAGAACATCCAGGGGGCCATCAAGTACATCATGCTGAACCCCAGCTCCAAGCTCAAGGTGAGGGGCCCATTCTAAGAGCCAGATCAATGGATTACAGGTACTCCCCGCTTCACAAGAGATTATATTATTATTATTATTGATTTATATAGCGGCAGCATCTTCCATGGCGATGTACAACAGCATACAGGGTATAACAATACAAAATAAACAATAACACAGGTAATACAAGGCAAGAGGGGATAACAGCTAATGCAGTGAACAAATTACATATTTTACGTAGAGGTGGGCGGTATGTATACCCATTCCACAGCATTGTGAGACAAAAGGGGAGGAGATACTCACATCTCTGCGCCTGTACTGATAGTAAACTAGCTGCAGTGTGTGCTGAGCTCTGCTACCTCCAGTATATACAGTATGTATGATGTGGGTCTCACTGCCTGTGTTGTTTATTGCTGGAAATAGCTTGTCATTTGATATCTCACTGATGGTGTGATGTGTATATTATTTGTCTAAACGTGTCCTTCATATTTACATGCCAGTATAAGACCATATGACTATGGTAGGATTATATTGTGAGCTCCTCTGAGGACAGTCAGTGACATGACTATGTACTCTGTAATGTGCTGCAGGAGATGTCAGGGCTATATATATACATAATAATAATATGGTAGGACATTAGACTATGACTATAGTAGGATTAGAGTGTGAGCCCCTCTGAGGACAGTCAGTGACATGACTATGTACTCTGTAATGTGCTGCAGGAGATGTCAGTGCTATATAAATACATAATAATAATATGGTAGGACATTAGACTATGACTATGGTAGGATTAGACTGTGAGCTCCTCTGAGGACAGTCAGTGACATGACTATGTACTCTGTAATGTGCTGCAGGAGATGTCAGGGCTATATATATACATAATTATAATATGGTAGGACATTAGACTATGACTATGGTAGGATTAGAGTGTGATCTCCTCTGAGGACAGTCAGTGACATTATTATGTACTCTGTAATGTGCTGCAGAAGGTGTCAGTGCTATATAAATGCATAATAATAATATGGTAGGACATTAGACTATGACTATGGTAGGATTAGAGTGTGAGCTCCTCTGAGGACAGTCAGTGACATGACTATGTACTCTGTAATGTGCTGCAGGAGATGTCAGTGCTATATAAATACATAATAATAATATGGTAGGACATTACACTATGACTATGGTAGGATTAGATTGCGAGCTCCTCTGAGGACAGTCAGTGACATGACTATGTACTCTGTAATGTGCTGCAGAAGAGGTCAGTGTTATATAAATACATAATAATAATATAGTAGGACATTACACTATGACTATGGTAGGATTGGAGTGTGAGCTCCTCTGAGGACAGTCAGTGGCATGACTATGTACTTTGTAATGTGCTGCAAAAGATGTCAGTGCTATATAAATACATAATAATAATATGGTAGGACATTAGACTATGACTATGGTAGGATTAGAGTGTGAGCTCCTCTGAGGACAGTCAGTGACATGACTATGTAATCTATGTGCTGCGGAAGATGTCAGTGCTATATAAATACATAATAATAATATGGTAGGACATTAGGCTATGACTATGGTAGGATTAGATTGTGAACCCCTCTGAGGACAGTCAGTGACATGACTATGTACTCTGTAATGTGCTGTAGAAGATGTCAGTGCTATATAAATACATAATTATAATATGGTAGGACATTAGACTGTGACTATGGTAGGATTAGAGTGTGAGCTCCTCTGAGGACAGTCAGTCACATGACTATGTACTCTGTAATGTGCTGCAGAAGATTTCAGTGCTATATAAATACATAATAATAATATGGTAGGACATTAGACATACGACTATGGCAGGATTAGAGTGTGAGCTTCTCTGAGGACAGTCAGTGACATGACTATGTAATCTATAATGTGCTGCAGAAGTTGTCAGTGCTATATACATACATACTACTACTAATATGGTGTTGGGGAATGTGCTGGGTGCTAGCTCGCCATTGTGATAACGGTATTGTGCTGTGTGTGCTGGGTGCTAGCTCACTGTTGTGATAACGGTATTGTGCTGTGTGTGCTGGGTGCTAGCTCGCTGTTGTGATAACGGTATTGTGCTATGTGTGCTGGGTGCTAGCTCGCTGTTGTGATAACTGTATTGTGCTGGGTGCTAGCTCACTGTTGTGATAACGGTATTGTGCTATGTGTGCTGGGTGCTAGCTCGCTGTTGTGATAACGGTATTGTGCTATGTGTGCTGGGTGCTAGCTCGCTGTTGTGATAACTGTATTGTACTGTGTGTGCTGGGTGCTAGCTCGCTGTTGTGATAACGGTATTGTGCTATGTGTGCTGGGTGCTAGCTCGCTGTTGTGATAACTGTATTGTGCTGTGTGTGCTGGGTGCTAGCTCGCTGTTGTGATAACGGTATTGTGCTGGGTGCTAGCTTGCTGTTGTGATAACGGTATTGTGCTGGGTGCTAGCTCGCTGTTGTGATAATGGTATTGTGCTGTGTGTGCTGGGTGCTAGCTCGCTGTTGTGATAACTGTATTGTGCTGTGTGTGCTGGGTGCTAGCTCACTGTTGTGATAACGGTATTGTGCTATGTGTGCTGGGTGCTAGCTCGCTGTTGTGATAACTGTATTGTGCTGGGTGCTAGCTCACTGTTGTGATAACGGTATTGTGCTATGTGTGCTGGGTGCTAGCTCGCTGTTGTGATAACGGTATTGTGCTATGTGTGCTGGGTGCTAGCTCGCTGTTGTGATAACTGTATTGTACTGTGTGTGCTGGGTGCTAGCTCGCTGTTGTGATAACGGTATTGTGCTATGTGTGCTGGGTGCTAGCTCGCTGTTGTGATAACTGTATTGTGCTGTGTGTGCTGGGTGCTAGCTCACTGTTGTGATAACGGTATTGTGCTATGTGTGCTGGGTGCTAGCTCGCTGTTGTGATAACTGTATTGTGCTGGGTGCTAGCTCACTGTTGTGATAACGGTATTGTGCTATGTGTGCTGGGTGCTAGCTCGCTGTTGTGATAACGGTATTGTGCTATGTGTGCTGGGTGCTAGCTCGCTGTTGTGATAACTGTATTGTACTGTGTGTGCTGGGTGCTAGCTCGCTGTTGTGATAACGGTATTGTGCTATGTGTGCTGGGTGCTAGCTCGCTGTTGTGATAACTGTATTGTGCTGTGTGTGCTGGGTGCTAGCTCGCTGTTGTGATAACGGTATTGTGCTGGGTGCTAGCTTGCTGTTGTGATAACGGTATTGTGCTGGGTGCTAGCTCGCTGTTGTGATAATGGTATTGTGCTGTGTGTGCTGGGTGCTAGCTCGCTGTTGTGATAACTGTATTGTGCTGTGTGTGCTGGGTGCTAGCTCACTGTTGTGATAACGGTATTGTGCTATGTGTGCTGGGTGCTAGCTCGCTGTTGTGATAACTGTATTGTGCTGGGTGCTAGCTCACTGTTGTGATAACGGTATTGTGCTATGTGTGCTGGGTGCTAGCTCGCTGTTGTGATAACGGTATTGTGCTATGTGTGCTGGGTGCTAGCTCGCTGTTGTGATAACTGTATTGTACTGTGTGTGCTGGGTGCTAGCTCGCTGTTGTGATAACGGTATTGTGCTATGTGTGCTGGGTGCTAGCTCGCTGTTGTGATAACTGTATTGTGCTGTGTGTGCTGGGTGCTAGCTCACTGTTGTGATAACGGTATTGTGCTATGTGTGCTGGGTGCTAGCTCGCTGTTGTGATAACTGTATTGTGCTGGGTGCTAGCTCACTGTTGTGATAACGGTATTGTGCTATGTGTGCTGGGTGCTAGCTCGCTGTTGTGATAACGGTATTGTGCTATGTGTGCTGGGTGCTAGCTCGCTGTTGTGATAACTGTATTGTACTGTGTGTGCTGGGTGCTAGCTCGCTGTTGTGATAACGGTATTGTGCTATGTGTGCTGGGTGCTAGCTCGCTGTTGTGATAACTGTATTGTGCTGTGTGTGCTGGGTGCTAGCTCGCTGTTGTGATAACGGTATTGTGCTGGGTGCTAGCTTGCTGTTGTGATAACGGTATTGTGCTGGGTACTAGCTCGCTGTTGTGATAATGGTATTGTGCTGTGTGTGCTGGGTGCAAGCTCGCTGTTGTGATAACTGTATTGTGCTGTGTGTGCTGGGTGCTAGCTCGCTGTTGTGATAACGGTATTGTGCTGTGTGTGCTGGGTGTTAGCTCGCTGTTCTGATAACGGTATTGTGCTGTGTGTGCTGGGTGCTAGCTCGCTGTTGTGATAACGGTATTGAGCTGAGTGCTGGGTGCTAGCTCGCTGTTGTGATAACGGTATTGTGCTGTGTGGCTGGGTGCTAGCTTGCTGTTGTGATAACGGTATTGTGCTGTGTGTGCTGGGTGCTAGCTCGCTGTTGTGATAACTGTATTGTGCTGGGTGCTAGCTCGCTGTTATTATAACGGTATTGTGCTGGGTGCTAGCTCGCTGTTGTGATAACGGTATTGTGCTGTGTGTGCTGGGTGCTAGCTCACTGTTGTGATAACGGTATTGTGCTGTGTGTGCTGGGTGCTAGCTCGCTGTTGTGATAACTGTATTGTGCTGTGTGTGCTGGGTGCTAGCTCGCTGTTGTGTTAACGGTATTGTGCTGTGTGTGCTGGGTGCTAGCTTACTGTTGTGATAACTGTATTGTGCTGTGTGTGCTGGGTGCTAGCTTGCTGTTGTGATAATGGTATTGTGCTGTGTGTGCTGGGTGCTAGCTCGCTGTTGTGATAACGGTATTCTGCTGTGTGTGCTGGGTGCTAGCTCGCTGTTGTGATAACGGTATTGTGCTGTGTGTGCTGGGTGCTAGCTCGCTGTTGTGATAACGGTGTTGTGCTGTGTGTACTGGGTGCTAGCTCGCTGTTGTGATAACGGTATTGTGCTGTGTGTGCTGGGTGCTAGTTCGCTGTTGTGATAACGGTATTGTGCTGTGTGTGCGCTGGGTGCTAGCTCGCTGTTGTGATAACGGTATTGTGCTGTGTGTGCTGGGTGCTAGCTCGCGGTTGTGTTAACGGTATTGTGCTGGGTGCTAGCTCGCTGTTGTGATAACGGTATTGTGCTGTGTGTGCTGGGTGCTAGCTCGCTGTTGTGATAACGGTATTGTGCTGTGTGTGCTGGGTGCTAGCTCGCTGTTGTGATAACGGTATTGTGCTGTGTGTGCTGGGTGCTAGCTCGCTGTTGTGATAACGGTATTGTGCCGTGTGTGCTGGGTGCTAGCTCGCTGTTGTGATAACGGTATTGTGCTGTGTGTGCTAGGTGCTAACTCGCTGTTGTGATAACGGTATTGCGGTGTGTGTGCTGGGTGCTCGCTCGCTGTTGTGAGAACGGTATTGTGCAATTTTTGCTGGGTGCTAGCTCGCTGTTGTGATAACTGTATTGTGCTATGTGTGCTGGGTGCTAGCTCGCTGTTGTGAGAACGGTATTGTGCTATGTGTGCTGGGTGCTAGCTCGCTGTTCTGAGAACGGTATTGTGCTGTGTGTGCTGGGTGCTAGCTCGCTGTTGTGATAACGGTATTGTGCTGTGTGTGCTGGGTGCTAGCTCGCTGTTGTGATAACTGTATTGTGCTGTGTGTGCTGGGTGCTAGCTCGCTGTTGTGATAACTGTATTGTGCTGTGTGTGCCGGGTGCTAGCTCGCTGTTGTGATAACTGTATTGTGCTGTGTGTGCTGGGTGCTAGCTCGCTGTTGTGATAACGGTATTGTGCTTTGTGTGCTGGGCGCTAGCTCACTGTTGTGATAATGGTATTGTGCTGTGTGTGCTGGGTGCTAGCTCGCTGTTGTGATAACGGTATTGTGCTGCGTGTGCTGGGTGCTGGCTCGCTATTGTGATAACTGTATTGTGCTGTGTGTGCTGGGTGCTAGCTCGCTGTTGTGATAATGGTATTGTGCTGTGTGCTGGGTGCTAGCTCGCTGTTGTGATAACTGTATTGTGCTGTGTGTGCAAGGTGCTAGCTCGCTGTTGTGAAAACGGTATTGTGCTGTGTGCTGGGTGCTAGCTCGCTGTTGTGATAACTGTATTGTGCTGGGTGCTAACTCGCTGTTGTGATAACGATATTGTGCTGTGTGTGCTGGGTGCTAGCTCGCTGTTGTGATAACGGTATTGTGCTGTGTGTGCTGGGTGCTAGCTCGCTGTTGTGACAACGGTATTGTGCTGTGCGTGCTGGGTGCTAGCTCGCTGTTGTGATAACGGTATTGTGCTGTGTGTGCCAGGTGCTAGCTCGCTGTTGTGATAACAGTATTGTGCTGGGTGCTAGCTTGCTGTTGTGATAACGGTATTGCGCTGTGTGTGCTGGGTGCTAGCTCGCTGTTGTGATTACAGTATTGTGCTGTGTGTGCTGGGTGCTAGCTCGCTGTTGTGATAACGGTATTGTGCTGTGTGTGCTGGGTGCTAGCTCGCTGATGTGATGTTACTGTGCTGTGTGTGCTGGGTGCTAGCTTGCTGTTGTGATAACGGTATTGTGCTGTGTGCTGGGTGCTAGCTCGCTGTTGTGATAACGGTATTGCGCTGTTTGTGCTGGGTGCTAGCTTGCTGTTGTGATAATGGTATTGTGCTGTGTGTGCTGGGTGCTAGCTCGCTGTTGTGATAACGGTATTGTACTGTGCGCTGGGTGCTAGCTCGCTGTTGTGATAACGGTATTGCGCTGTTTGTGCTGGGTGCTAGCTTGCTGTTGTGATAATGGTATTGTGCTGTGTGTGCTGGGTGCTAGCTCGCTGTTGTGATAACGGTATTATGCTGTGTGTGCTGGGTGCTAGCTCGCTGTTGTGATAACGGTATTATGCTGTGTGTGCTGGGTGCTAGCTCGCTGTTGTGATTACAGTATTGTGCTGTGTGTGCTGGGTGCTAGCTCGCTGTTGTGACACCGGTGTTGTGCTGTGTGTGCTGGGTGCTAGCTCGCTGTTGTGACAACGGTATTGTGCTGTGTGCTGGGTGCTAGCTTGCTGTTGTGATAACGGTATTGTGCAGTGTGTGCTGGGTGCTAGCTCGCTGTTGTGATGTTATTGTGCTGTGTGCTAGCTCGCTGTTGTGATAACGGTATTGTGCTGTGTGTGCTGGGTGCTAGCTCGCTGTTGTGATGTTATTGTGCTGTGTGCTGGGTGCTAGCTCGCTGTTGTGATAATGGTATTGTGCTGTATTTGCTGGGTGCTAGCTTGCTGTTGTGATAACAGTATTGTGCTGTGTGTGCTGGGTGCTAGCTCACTGTTGTGATAACGGTATTGTGCTATGTTTGCTGGGTGCTAGCTCGCTGTTGTGATAACAGTATTGTACTGTGTGTGCTGGGTGCTAGCTCGCTGTTGTGATCACTGTATTGTACTGTGTGTGCTGGGTGCTAGCTCGCTGTTGTGATAACGGTATTATGCTGTGTGTGCTGGGTGCTAGCTCGCTGTTGTGATCACTGTATTGTGCTGTGTGTGCTGGGTGCTAGCTCGCTGTTGTGATAACGGTATTGTGCTGTGTGTGCTGGGTGCTAGCTCGCTGTTGTGATAACGGTATTGTGCTGTGTGTGCTGGGTGCTAGCTTGCTGTTGTGATAACGGTATTGTGCTGTGTGTGCTGGGTGCTAGCTTGCTGTTGTGATAACGGTATTGTGCTGTGTGTGCTGGGTGCTAGCTTGCTGTTGTGATAACGGTATTGTGCTGTATTTGCTGGGTGCTAGCTTGCTGTTGTGATAACAGTATTGTGCTGTGTGTGCTGGGTGCTAGCTCGCTGTTGTGATAACAGTATTGTACTGTGTGTGCTGGGTGCTAGCTCGCTGTTGTGATCACTGTATTGTACTGTGTGTGCTGGGTGCTAGCTCGCTGTTGTGATAACGGTATTATGCTGTGTGTGCTGGGTGCTAGCTCGCTGTTGTGATCACTGTATTGTGCTGTGTGTGCTGGGTGCTAGCTCGCTGTTGTGATAACGGTATTGTGCTGTGTGTGCTGGGTGCTAGCTCGCTGTTGTGATAACGGTATTGTGCTGTGTGTGCTGGGTGCTAGCTTGCTGTTGTGATAACGGTATTGTGCTGTGTGTGCTGGGTGCTAGCTTGCTGTTGTGATAACGGTATTGTGCTGTGTGTGCTGGGTGCTAGCTTGCTGTTGTGATAACGGTATTGTGCTGTATTTGCTGGGTGCTAGCTTGCTGTTGTGATAACAGTATTGTGCTGTGTGTGCTGGGTGCTAGCTTGCTGTTGTGATAACGGTATTGTACTGTGTGTGCTGAGTGGTAGCTCGCTGTTGTGATAACGGTATTGTGCTGTGTGTGCTGGGTGCTAGCTCGCTGTTGTGATAACGGTATTGTGCTGTGTGTGCTGGGTGCTAGCTCACTGTTGTGATAATGGTATTGTGCTGTGTGTGCTGGGTGCTAGCTCGCTGTTGTGATAACGGTATTGTGCTGTGTGTGCTGTGTGTGCTGGGTGCTAGCTCCCTGTTGTGATAACGGTATTGTGCTGTGTGTGCTGGGTACTAGTTTGCTGTTGTTGTGATAACGGTATTGTGCTGTGTGTGCTAGGTGCTAGCTCCCTGTTGTGATAATGGTATTGTGCTGTGTGTGCTAGGTGCTAGCTCGCTGTTGTGAAAACAGATTTGTGCAGTGTGTGGTGGGTGCTAGCTCGCTGTTGTGATAACGGTATTGTGCTGTGTGTGCTGGGTGCTAGCTCACTGTTGTGATAACGGTATTTTGCTGTGTGTGCTGGGTGCTAGCTCGCTGTTGTGATAACGGTATTGAGCTGTTTGTGCTGGGTGCTAGCTCGCTGTTGTGATAATGGTATTGTGCTGTGTGTGGTTGGTGCTAGCTCGCTGTTGTGATAATGGTATTGTGCTGTGTGTGCTGGGTGCTAGCTCGCTGTTGTGATAACGGTATTGTGCTGTATGTGCTGGGTTCTAGCTCGCTGTTGTGATAATGGTGTTGTGCTGTGTGTGCTGGGTGCTAGCTCGCTGTTGTGATAACTGTATTGTGCTGTATGTGCTGGGTGCTAGCTCGCTGTTGTGATACCGGTGTTGTGCTGTGTGTGCTGGGTGCTAGCTCGCTGTTGTGACAACGGTATTGTGCTGTGTGCTGGGTGCTAGCTTGCTGTTGTGATAACGGTATTGTGCAGTGTGTGCTGGGTGCTAGCTCGCTGTTGTGATGTTATTGTGCTGTTTGCTAGCTCGCTGTTGTGATAAGGGATTGTGCTGTGTGTGCTGGGTGCTAGCTCGCTGTTGTGATAATGGTATTGTGCTGTATTTGCTGGGTGCTAGCTTGCTGTTGTGATAACAGTATTGTGCTGTGTGTGCTGGGTGCTAGCTCACTGTTGTGATAACGGTATTGTGCTATGTGTGCTGTGTGCTAGCTCGCTGTTGTGATAAGGGATTGTGCTGTGTGCTGGGTGCTAGCTCGCTGTTGTGATAATGGTATTGTGCTGTATTTGCTGGGTGCTAGCTTGCTGTTGTGATAACAGTATTGTGCTGTGTGTGCTGGGTGCTAGCTCACTGTTGTGATAACGGTATTGTGCTATGTGTGCTGGGTGCTAGCTCGCTGTTGTGATAACAGTATTGTACTGTGTGTGCTGGGTGCTAGCTCGCTGTTGTGATCACTGTATTGTACTGTGTGTGCTGGGTGCTAGCTCGCTGTTGTGATAACGGTATTATGCTGTGTGTGCTGGGTGCTAGCTCGCTGTTGTGATCACTGTATTGTGCTGTGTGTGCTGGGTGCTAGCTCGCTGTTGTGATAACGGTATTGTGCTGTGTGTGCTGGGTGCTAGCTCGCTGTTGTGATAACGGTATTGTGCTGTGTGTGCTGGGTGCTAGCTTGCTGTTGTGATAACGGTATTGTGCTGTGTGTGCTGGGTGCTAGCTTGCTGTTGTGATAACGGTATTGTGCTGTGTGTGCTGGGTGCTAGCTTGCTGTTGTGATAACGGTATTGTGCTGTGTGTGCTGTGTGTGCTGTGTGTGCTGGGTACTAGTTTGCTGTTGTTGTGATAACGGTGTTGTGCTGTGTGTGCTAGGTGCTAGCTCCCTGTGATAATGGTATTGTGCTGTGTGTGCTAGGTGCTAGCTCGCTGTTGTGAAAACAGATTTGTGCAGTGTGTGGTGGGTGCTAGCTCGCTGTTGTGATAACGGTATTGTGCTGTGTGTGCTGGGTGCTAGCTCACTGTTGTGATAACGGTATTTTGCTGTGTGTGCTGGGTGCTAGCTCGCTGTTGTGATAACGGTATTGAGCTGTTTGTGCTGGGTGCTAGCTCGCTGTTGTGATAATGGTATTGTGCTGTGTGTGGTTGGTGCTAGCTCGCTGTTGTGATAATGGTATTGTGCTGTGTGTGCTGGGTGCTAGCTCGCTGTTGTGATAACGGTATTGTGCTGTATGTGCTGGTTGCTAGCCTGCTGTTGTGATAACTGTATTGTGCTGTGTGTGCTGGGTGCTAGCTCGCTGTTGTGTTAACGGTATTGTGCTGTGTGTGCTGGGTGCTAGCTTGCTGTTGTGATGATGGTATTGTGCTGTGTGTGCTGGGTGCTAGCTCGCTGTTGTGATAACGGTATTGTGCTGTGTGTGCTGGGTGCTAGCTCGCTGTTGTGACAACGGTATTGTGCTGTGTGTGCTGGGTGCTAGCTCGCTGTTGTGATAACGGTATTGTGCTGTGTGTGCCAGGTGCTAGCTCGCTGTTGTGATAACAGTATTGTGCTGGGTGCTAGCTTCCTGTTGTGATAACTGTATTGCGCTGTGTGTGCTGGGTGCTAGCTCGCTGTTGTGATTACAGTATTGTGCTGTGTGTGCTGGGTGCTAGCTCGCTGTTGTGATAACGGTATTGTGCTGTGTGTGCTGGGTGCTAGCTCGCTGATGTGATAACGGTATTGTGCTGTGTGTGCTGGGTGCTAGCTCGCTGTTGTGAGAACGGTATTGTGCTGTGTGTGCTAGGTGCTAGCTCGCTGTTGTGAGAATAGTATTGTGCTGTGTGTGCTGGGTGCTAGCTCGCTGTTGTGAGAATAGTATTGTGCTGTGTGTGCTGGTTGCTAGCCTGCTGTTGGGGTAACGGTATTGTGCTGTGTGTGCTGGGTGCTAGCTCGCTGTTGTGATAACTGTATTGTGCTGTGTGTGCTGGGTGCTAGCTCGCTGTTGTGTTAACGGTATTGTGCTGTGTGTGCTGAGTGCTAGCTCGCTGTTGTGATAATGGTATTGTGCTGTGTGTGCTGGGTGCTAGCTCGCTGTTGTGATAACGGTATTGTGCTGTGTGTGCCGGGTGCTAGCTCGCTGTTGTGATAACGGTGTTGTGCTGTGTGTGCTAGGTGCTAGCTCGCTGTTGTGATCACTGTATTGTGCTGTGTGTGTGTGCTGGGTGCTAGCTCGCTGTTGATAACTGTATTGTACTGTGTGTGCTGGGTGCTAGCTCGCTGTTGTGATAACGGTATTGTGCTGTGTGTGCTTGGTGCAAGCTCGCTGTTGTGATAATGGTATTGTGCTGTGTGTGCTGGGTGCTAGCTTACTGTTGTGATAACTGTATTGTGCTGTGTGTGCTGGGTGCTAGCTTACTGTTGTGATAACTGTATTGTGCTGTGTGTGCTGGGTGCTAGCTCGCTTGTGTGATAACGGTATTGTGCTGTGTGTGCTGGGTGCTAGCTCGCTGTTGTGATAATGGTATTGTGCTGGGTGCTAGCTCGCTGTTGTGATAACGGTATTGTGCTGTGTGTGTGCTGGGTGCTAGCTCGCTGTTGTGATAACTGTATTGCGCTGTGTGTGCTGGGTGCTAGCTCGCTGTTGTGAGAACGGTATTGTGCTGTGTGTGCTGGGTGCTAGCTCACTGTTGTGATAATGGTATTGTGCTGTGTGTGCTGGGTGCTAGCTCGCTGTTGTGATAACGGTATTGTGCTGTGTGTGCTGGGTGCTAGCTCCCTGTTGTGATAACGGTATTGTGCTGTGTGTGCTGGGTACTAGTTTGTTGTTGTTGTGATAACGGTATTGTGCTGTGTGTGCTAGGTGCTAGCTCCCTGTTGTGATAATGGTATTGTGCTGTGTGTGCTAGGTGCTAGCTCGCTGTTGTGAAAACAGATTTGTGCAGTGTGTGGTGGGTGCTAGCTCGCTGTTGTGATAACGGTATTGTGCTGTGTGTGCTGGGTGCTAGCTCACTGTTGTGATAACGGTATTTTGCTGTGTGTGCTGGGTGCTAGCTCGCTGTTGTGATAACGGTATTGAGCTGTTTGTGCTGGGTGGTAGCTCGCTGTTGTGATAATGGTATTGTGCTGTGTGTGCTGGGTGCTAGCTCGCTGTTGTGATAACGGTATTGTGCTGTATGTGCTGGGTTCTAGCTCGCTGTTGTGATAATGGTGTTGTGCTGTGTGTGCTGGGTGCTAGCTCGCTGTTGTGATAACTGTATTGTGCTGTATGTGCTGGGTGCTAGCTCGCTGTTGTGATAATGGTATTGTGCTGGGTGCTAGCTCGCTGTTGTGATAACAGTATTTTGCTGTGTGTGCTGGGCGCTAGCTCGCTGTTGTGATAACGGTATTGTGCTGTGTGTGCTGGGTGCTAGCTCGCTGTTGTGATAATGGTATTGTGCTGTGTGTGCTGGGTGCTAGCTCGCTGTTGTAATAACAGTATTTTGCTGTGTGTGCTGGGCGCTAGCTCGCTGTTGTGATAACAGTATTGTGGCCGTGTGTGCTAGGTGCTAGCTCGCTGTTGTGATAACGGTATTGTGCTGTGTGTGCTAGGTGCTAGCTCGCTGTTGTGATAACTGTATTGTGCTGGGTGCTAGCTCGCTGTTGTGATATTGTGCTGGGTGCTAGCTCGCTGTTCTGATAACGGTATTATGCTGTGTGTGCTGGGTGCTAGCTCGCTGTTGTGCTGTTATTGTGCTGGGTGCTAGCTCGCTGTTGTGATAACGGTATTGTGCCGTGTGTGCTGGGTGCTAGCTCGCTGTTGTGATAACGGAATTGTGCTGTGTGTGCTGGGTGCTAGTTCGCTGTTGTAATAACGGTATTGTGCTGTGTGCCGGGTGCTAGCTCGCTGTTGTGATAATGGTATTGTGCTGTGGGTGCTGGGTGCTAGCTCGCTGTTGTGATAACGGTATTGTGCTGTGTGTGCTGGGAGCTAGCTCGCTGTTGTGATAACTGTATTGTGCTGTGTGTGCTGGGTGCTAGCTTGCCCATTGTGATAACTGTATTGTGCTGTGTGTGCTGGGTGCTAGCTCGCTGTTGTGATAACGGTATTGTGCTGTGTGTGCTGGGTGCTAGCTTGCTGTTGTGATAATGGTATTGTGCTGTGTGTGCTGGGTGCTAGCTCGCTGTTGTGATAACTGTATTGTGCTGGGTTCTATCTCGCTGTTGTGATAACTGTATTGTGCTGGGTGCTAGCTCGATTTTGTGATAATGGTATTGTGCTGTGTGCTGGGTGCTAGCTCGCTGTTGTGATAACGGTATTGTGCCGTGTGTGCTGGGTGCTAGCTCGTTGTTGTGAGAACGGTATTGTGCTATGTGTGCTGGGTGCTAGCTCGGTGTTGTGATAACGGTATTGTGCTGTGTGTGCTGGGTGCTAGCTCGCTGTTGTGAGAACGGTATTGTGCTGTGTGTGCTGGGTGCTAGCTCGCTGTTGTGAGAACGGTATTGTGCTGTGTGTGCTAGGTGCTAGCTCGCTGTTGTGAGAATAGTATTGTGCTGTGTGTGCTGGTTCCTAGCCTGCTGTTGGGGTAACGGTATTGTGCTGTGTGTGCTGGGTGCTAGCTCGCTGTTGTGATAACTGTATTGTGCTGTGTGTGCTGGGTGCTATCTCGCTGTTGTGATAACGGTATTGTGCTGTGTGTGCTGAGTGCTAGCTCGCTGTTGTGATAATGGTATTGTGCTGTGTGTGCTGGGTGCCAGCTCGCTGTTGTGATAACGGTATTGTGCTGTGTGTGCCGGGTGCTAGCTCGCTGTTGTGATCACTGTATTGTGCTGTGTGTGTGTGCTGGGTGCTAGCTCGCTGTTGATAACTGTATTGTACTGTGTGCTGGGTGCTAGCTCGCTGTTGTGATAACGGTATTGTGCTGTGTGTGCTTGGTGCAAGCTCGCTGTTGTGATAATGGTATTGTGCTGTGTGTGCTGGGTGCTAGCTTACTGTTGTGATAACTGTATTGTGCTGTGTGTGCTGGGTGCTAGCTTACTGTTGTGATAACTGTATTGTGCTGTGTGTGCTGGGTGCTAGCTCGCTGTTGTGATAACGGTATTGTGCTGTGTGTGCTGGGTGCTAGCTCGCTGTTGTGATAATGGTATTGTGCTGTGTGTGCTGGGTGCTAGCTCGCTGTTGAGATAACGGTATTGTGCTGTGTGTGTGCTGGGTGGTAGCTCGCTGTTGTGATAACTGTATTGCGCTGTGTGTGCTGGGTGCTAGCTCGCTGTTGTGAGAACGGTATTGTGCTGTGTGTGCCGGGTGCTAGCTCGCTGTTGTGATAACGGTGTTGTGCTGTGTGTGCTGGGTGCTAGCTCGCTGTTGGGATAACGGTATTGTGCTGTGTGTGTGCTGGGTGCTAGCTCGCTGTTGTGATCACTGTATTGTGATGTGTGTGTGCTGGGTGCTAGCTCGCTGTTGTGATAACGGTATTGTGCTTTGTGTGCTGGGCGCTAGCTCACTGTTGTGATAACGGTATTGTGCTGTGTGTGCTGGGTGCTAGCTCGCTGTTGTGATACCGGTGTTGTGCTGTGTGTGCTGGGTGCTAGCTCGCTGTTGTGACAACGGTATTGTGCTGGGTGCTAGCTTGCTGTTGTGATAACGGTATTGTGCAGTGTGTGCTGGGTGCTAGCTCACTGTTGTGATAACTGTAATGTGCTGGGTGCTAGCTCGCTGTTGTGATGTTATTGTGCTGTGTGCTAGCTCGCTGTTGTGAGAACGGTATTGTGCTGTGTGTGCTGGGTGCTAGCTCGCTGTTGTGATGTTATTGTGCTGTGTGCTGGGTGCTAGCTCGCTGTTGTGATAACTGTATTGTGCTGGGTGCTAGCTCGCTGTTGTGATAACGGTATTGTGCTGTGTGTGCTGGGTGCTAGCTCGCTGTTGTGATAACGGTATTGTGCTGTGTGTGCTGGGTGCTAGCTCGCTGTTGTGTTAACGGTATTGTGCTGTGTGTGCTGGGTGCTAGCTTGCTGTTGTGATGATGGTATTGTGCTGTGTGTGCTGGGTGCTAGCTCGCTGTTGTGATAACGGTATTGTGCTGTTTGTGCTGGGTGCTAGCTCGCTGTTGTGACAACGGTATTGTGCTGTGTGTGCTGGGTGCTAGCTCGCTGTTGTGATAACGGTATTGTGCTGTGTGTGCCAGGTGCTAGCTCGCTGTTGTGATAACAGTATTGTGCTGGGTGCTAGCTTCCTGTTGTGATAACGGTATTGCGCTGTCTGTGCTGGGTGCTAGCTCGCTGTTGTGATTACAGTATTGTGCTGTGTGTGCTGGGTGCTAGCTCGCTGTTGTGATAACGGTATTGTGCTGTGTGTGCTGGGTGCTAGCTCGCTGATGTGATAACGGTATTGTGCTGTGCGTGCTGGGTGCTAGCTCGCTGTTGTGAGAACGGTATTGTGCTGTGTGTGCTGGGTGCTAGCTCGCTGTTGTGAGAACGGTATTGTGCTGTGTGTGCTAGGTGCTAGCTCGCTGTTGTGAGAATAGTATTGTGCTGTGTGTGCTGGTTGCTAGCCTGCTGTTGGGGTAACGGTATTGTGCTGTGTGTGCTGGGTGCTAGCTCGCTGTTGTGATAACTGTATTGTGCTGTGTGTGCTGGGTGCTAGCTCGCTGTTGTGATAACGGTATTGTGCTGTGTGTGCTGAGTGCTAGCTCGCTGTTGTGATAATGGTATTGTGCTGTGTGTGCTGGGTGCTAGCTCGCTTTTGTGATAACGGTATTGTGCTGTGTGTGCCGGGTGCTAGCTCGCTGTTGTGATAACGGTGTTGTGCTGTGTGTGCTAGGTGCTAGCTCGCTGTTGTGATCACTGTATTGTGCTGTGTGTGTGTGCTGGGTGCTAGCTCGCTGTTGATAACTGTATTGTACTGTGTGTGCTGGGTGCTAGCTCGCTGTTGTGATAACGGTATTGTGCTGTGTGTGCTTGGTGCAAGCTCGCTGTTGTGATAATGGTATTGTGCTGTGTGTGCTGGGTGCTAGCTTACTGTTGTGATAACTGTATTGTGCTGTGTGTGCTGGGTGCTAGCTTACTGTTGTGATAACTGTATTGTGCTGTGTGTGCTGGGTGCTAGCTCGCTGTTGTGATAACGGTATTGTGCTGTGTGTGCTGGGTGCTAGCTCGCTGTTGTGATAATGGTATTGTGCTGTGTGTGCTGGGTGCTAGCTCGCTGTTGTGATAACGGTATTGTGCTGTGTGTGTGCTGGGTGCTAGCTCGCTGTTGTGATAACGGTATTGTGCTGTGTGTGCTGGGTACTAGTTTGCTGTTGTTGTGATAACGGTATTGTGCTGTGTGTGCTAGGTGCTAGCTCCCTGTTGTGATAATGGTATTGTGCTGTGTGTGCTAGGTGCTAGCTCGCTGTTGTGAAAACAGATTTGTGCATTGTGTGGTGGGTGCTAGCTCGCTGTTGTGATAACGGTATTGTGCTGTGTTTGCTGGGTGCTAGCTCACTGTTGTGATAACGGTATTTTGCTGTGTGTGCTGGGTGCTAGCTCGCTGTTGTGATAACGGTATTGAGCTGTTTGTGCTGGGTGCTAGCTCGCTGTTGTGATAATGGTATTGTGCTGTGTGTGGTGGGTGCTAGCTCGCTGTTGTGATAATGGTATTGTGCTGTGTGTGCTGGGTGCTAGCTCGCTGTTGTGATAACGGTATTGTGCTGTATGTGCTGGGTTCTAGCTCGCTGTTGTGATAATGGTGTTGTGCTGTGTGTGCTGGGTGCTAGCTCGCTGTTGTGATAACTGTATTGTGCTGTATGTGCTGGGTGCTAGCTCGCTGTTGTGATAATGGTATTGTGCTGGGTGCTAGCTCGCTGTTGTGATAACAGTATTTTGCTGCGTGTGCTGGGCGCTAGCTCGCTGTTGTGATAACGGTATTGTGCTGTGTGTGCTGGGTGCTAGCTCGCTGTTGTGATAATGGTATTGTGCTGTATGTGCTGGGTGCTAGCTCGCTGTTGTAATAACAGTATTTTGCTGTGTGTGCTGGGCGCTAGCTCGCTGTTGTGATAACAGTATTGTGGCCGTGTGTGCTAGGTGCTAGCTCGCTGTTGTGATAACGGTATTGTGCTGTGTGTGCTAGGTGCTAGCTCGCTGTTGTGATAACTGTATTGTGCTGGGTGCTAGTTCGCTGTTGTGATATTGTGCTGGGTGCTAGCTCGCTGTTCTGATAACGGTATTATGCTGTGTGTGCTGGGTACTAGCTCGCTGTTGTGCTGTTATTGTGCTGGGTGCTAGCTCGCTGTTGTGATAACGGTATTGTGCCGTGTGTGCTGGGTGCTAGCTCGCTGTTGTGATAACGGAATTGTGCTGTGTGTGCTGGGTGCTAGTTCGCTGTTGTAATAACGGTATTGTGCTGTGTGCCGGGTGCTAGCTCGCTGTTGTGATAACGGTATTGTGCTGTGTGTGCTGGGAGCTAGCTCGCTGTTGTGATAACTGTATTGTGCTGTGTGTGCTGGGTGCTAGCTTGCCCATTGTGATAACTGTATTGTGCTGTGTGTGTGATAACGGTATTGTGCTGTGTGTGCTGGGTGCTAGCTTGCTGTTGTGATAATGGTATTGTGCTGTGTGTGCTGGGTGCTAACTCGCTGTTGTGATA
Source organism: Hyperolius riggenbachi (assembly GCF_040937935.1). Classification (NCBI taxonomy): domain Eukaryota; kingdom Metazoa; phylum Chordata; class Amphibia; order Anura; family Hyperoliidae; genus Hyperolius; species Hyperolius riggenbachi. Next base: position 447,364,724 of record NC_090650.1, on the reverse strand, counting down.
ACTGTATTGTGCTGGGTTCTATCTCGCTGTTGTGATAACTGTATTGTGCTGGGTTCTATCTCGCTGTTGTGATAACTGTATTGTGCTGGGTGCTAGCTCGATTTTGTGATAATGGTATTGTGCTGTGTGCTGGGTGCTAGCTCGCTGTTGTGATAACGGTATTGTGCCGTGTGTGCTGGGTGCTAGCTCGTTGTTGTGATAACTGTATTGTGCCGTGTGTGCTGGGTGCTAGGTCGCTGTTGTGATAACGGTATTGTGCTATGTGTGCTGGGTGCTAGCTCGGTGTTGTGATAACGGTATTGTGCTGTGTGTGCTGGGTGCTAGCTCGCTGTTGTGAGAACGGTATTGTGCTGTGTGTGCTGGGTGCTAGCTCGCTGTTGTGAGAACGGTATTGTGCTGTGTGTGCTAGGTGCTAGCTCGCTGTTGTGAGAATAGTATTGTGCTGTGTGTGCTGGTTGCTAGCCTGCTGTTGGGGTAACGGTATTGTGCTGTGTGTGCTGGGTGCTAGCTCGCTGTTGTGACAACTGTATTGTGCTGTGTGTGCTGGGTGCTAGCTCGCTGTTGTGATAACGGTATTGTGCTGTGTGTGCTGAGTGCTAGCTCGCTGTTGTGATAATGGTATTGTGCTGTGTGTGCTGGGTGCTAGCTCGCTGTTGTGATAACGGTATTGTGCTGTGTGTGCCGGGTGCTAGCTCGCTGTTGTGATAACGGTGTTGTGCTGTGTGTGCTAGGTGCTAGCTCGCTGTTGTGATCACTGTATTGTGCTGTGTGTGTGTGCTGGGTGCTAGCTCGCTGTTGATAACTGTATTGTACTGTGTGTGCTGGGTGCTAGCTCGCTGTTGTGATAACGGTATTGTGCTGTGTGTGCTTGGTGCAAGCTCGCTGTTGTGATAATGGTATTGTGCTGTGTGTGCTGGGTGCTAGCTTACTGTTGTGATAACTGTATTGTGCTGTGTGTGCTGGGTGCTAGCTTACTGTTGTGATAACTGTATTGTGCTGTGTGTGCTGGGTGCTAGCTCGCTGTTGTGATAACGGTATTGTGCTGTGTGTGCTGGGTGCTAGCTCGCTGTTGTGATAATGGTATTGTGCTGTGTGTGCTGGGTGCTAGCTCGCTGTTGTGATAACGGTATTGTGCTGTGTGTGTGCTGGGTGCTAGCTCGCTGTTGTGATAACTGTATTGCGCTGTGTGTGCTGGGTGCTAGCTCGCTGTTGTGAGAACGGTATTGTGCTGTGTGTGCCGGGTGCTAGCTCGCTGTTGTGATAACGGTGTTGTGCTGTGTGTGCTGGGTGCTAGCTCGCTGTTGTGATAACGGTATTGTGCTGTGTGTGTGCTGGGTGCTAGCTCGCTGTTGTGATCACTGTATTGTGATGTGTGTGTGCTGGGTGCTAGCTCGCTGTTGTGATAACGGTATTGTGCTTTGTGTGCTGGGCGCTAGCTCACTGTTGTGATAACAGTATTGTGCTGTGTGTGCTGGGTGCTAGCTCGCTGTTGTGATACCGGTCATGTGCTGTGTGTGCTGGGTGCTAGCTCGCTGTTGTGACAACTGTATTGTGCTGTGTGCTGGGTGCTAGCTTGCTGTTGTGATAACGGTATTGTGCAGTGTGTGCTGGGTGCTAGCTCACTGTTGTGATAACTGTAATGTGCTGGGTGCTAGCTCGCTGTTGTGATGTTATTGTGCTGTGTGCTAGCTCGCTGTTGTGAGAACGGTATTGTGCTGTGTGTGCTGGGTGCTAGCTCGCTGTTGTGATGTTATTGTGCTGTGTGCTGGGTGCTAGCTCGCTGTTGTGATAACTGTATTGTGCTGGGTGCTAGCTCGCTGTTGTGATAACGGTATTGTGCTGTGTGTGCCAGGTGCTAGCTCGCTGTTGTGATAACGGTGTTGTGCTGTGTGTGCTAGGTGCTAGCTCGCTGTTGATAACTGTATTGTGCTGTGTGTGCTGGGTGCTAGCTCGCTGTTGTGATAACGGTATTGTGCTGTGTGTGCTGAGTGCTAGCTCGCTGTTGTGATAATGGTATTGTGCTGTGTGTGCTGGGTGCTAGCTCGCTGTTGTGATAACGGTATTGTGCTGTGTGTGCCGGGTGCTAGCTCGCTGTTGTGATAACGGTGTTGTGCTGTGTGTGCTAGGTGCTAGCTCGCTGTTGTGATCACTGTATTGTGCTGTGTGTGTGTGCTGGGTGCTAGCTCGCTGTTGATAACTGTATTGTACTGTGTGTGCTGGGTGCTAGCTCGCTGTTGTGATAACGGTATTGTGCTGTGTGCTTGGTGCAAGCTCGCTGTTGTGATAATGGTATTGTGCTGTGTGTGCTGGGTGCTAGCTTACTGTTGTGATAACTGTATTGTGCTGTGTGTGCTGGGTGCTAGCTTACTGTTGTGATAACTGTATTGTGCTGTGTGTGCTGGGTGCTAGCTCGCTGTTGTGATAACGGTATTGTGCTGTGTGTGCTGGGTGCTAGCTCGCTGTTGTGATAATGGTATTGTGCTGTGTGTGCTGGGTGCTAGCTCGCTGTTGTGATAACGGTATTGTGCTGTGTGTGTGCTGGGTGCTAGCTCGCTGTTGTGATAACTGTATTGCGCTGTGTGTGCTGGGTGCTAGCTCGCTGTTGTGAGAACGGTATTGTGCTGTGTGTGCCGGGTGCTAGCTCGCTGTTGTGATAACGGTGTTGTGCTGTGTGTGCTGGGTGCTAGCTCGCTGTTGTGATAACGGTATTGTGCTGTGTGTGTGCTGGGTGCTAGCTCGCTGTTGTGATCACTGTATTGTGATGTGTGTGTGCTGGGTGCTAGCTCGCTGTTGTGATAACGGTATTGTGCTTTGTGTGCTGGGCGCTAGCTCACTGTTGTGATAACGGTATTGTGCTGTGTGTGCTGGGTGCTAGCTCGCTGTTGTGATACCGGTGTTGTGCTGTGTGTGCTGGGTGCTAGCTCGCTGTTGTGACAACGGTATTGTGCTGTGTGCTGGGTGCTAGCTTGCTGTTGTGATAACGGTATTGTGCAGTGTGTGCTGGGTGCTAGCTCACTGTTGTGATAACTGTAATGTGCTGGGTGCTAGCTCGCTGTTGTGATGTTATTGTGCTGTGTGCTAGCTCGCTGTTGTGAGAACGGTATTGTGCTGTGTGTGCTGGGTGCTAGCTCGCTGTTGTGATGTTATTGTGCTGTGTGCTGGGTGCTAGCTCGCTGTTGTGATAACTGTATTGTGCTGGGTGCTAGCTCGCTGTTGTGATAACGGTATTGTGCTGTGTGTGCCAGGTGCTAGCTCGCTGTTGTGATAACGGTGTTGTGCTGTGTGTGCTAGGTGCTAGCTCGCTGTTGATAACTGTATTGTACTGTGTGTGCTGGGTGCTAGCTCGCTGTTGTGATAACGGTATTGTGCTGTGTGTGCTGGGTGCTAGCTCGCTGTTGTGTTAACGGTATTGTGCTGTGTGTGCTGGGTGCTTGCTTGCTGTTGTGATGATGGTATTGTGCTGTGTGTGCTGGGTGCTAGCTCGCTGTTGTGATAACGGTATGGTGCTGTGTGTGCTGGGTGCTAGCTCGCTGTTGTGACAACGGTATTGTGCTGTGTGTGCTGGGTGCTAGCTCGCTGTTGTGATAACGGTATTGTGCTGTGTGTGCCAGGTGCTAGCTCGCTGTTGTGATAACAGTATTGTGCTGGGTGCTAGCTTGCTGTTGTGATAACGGTATTGCGCTGTGTGCTGGGTGCTAGCTCGCTGTTGTGATAAAGTATTGTGCTGTGTGTGCTGGGTGCTAGCTCGCTGTTGTGATAACGGTATTGTGCTGTGTGTGCTGGGTGCTAGCTCGCTGATGTGATGTTACTGTGCTGTGTGTGCTGGGTGCTAGCTTGCTGTTGTGATAACGGTATTGTGCTGTGTGCTGGGTGCTAGCTCGCTGTTGTGATAACGGTATTGTACTGTGCGCTGGGTGCTAGCTCGCTGTTGTGATAACGGTATTGCGCTGTTTTTGCTGGGTGCTAGCTCGCTGTTGTGATAACGGTATTATGCTGTGTGTGCTGGGTGCTAGCTCGCTGTTGTGATAACGGTATTATGCTGTGTGTGCTGGGTGCTAGCTCGCTGTTGTGATTACAGTATTGTGCTGTGTGTGCTGGGTGCTAGCTCGCTGTTGTGATACCGGTGTTGTGCTGTGTGTGCTGGGTGCTAGCTCGCTGTTGTGATACCGGTGTTGTGCTGTGTGTGCCGGGTGCTAGCTCGCTGTTGTGATAACGGTATTGTGCTGTGTGCTGGGTGCTAGCTTGCTGTTGTGATAACGGTATTGTGCAGTGTGTGCTGGGTGCTAGCTCGCTGTTGTGATAACTGTAATGTGCTGGGTGCTAGCTCGCTGTTGTGATGTTATTGTGCTGTGTGCTAGCTCGCTGTTGTGATAACGGTATTGTGCTGTGTGTGCTGGGTGCTAGCTCGCTGTTGTGATGTTATTGTGCTGTATTTGCTGGGTGCTAGCTTGCTGTTGTGATAACAGTATTGTGCTGTGTGTGCTGGGTGCTAGCTTGCTGTTGTGATAACGGTATTGTACTGTGTGTGCTGAGTGGTAGCTCGCTGTTGTGATAACGGTATTGTGCTGTGTGTGCTGGGTGCTAGCTCGCTGTTGTGATAACGGTATTGTGCTGTGTGTGCTGGGTGCTAGCTCACTGTTGTGATAATGGTATTGTGCTGTGTGTGCTGGGTGCTAGCTCGCTGTTGTGATAACGGTATTGTGCTGTGTGTGCTGGGTGCTAGCTCCCTGTTGTGATAACGGTATTGTGCTGTGTGTGCTGGGTACTAGTTTGCTGTTGTTGTGATAACGGTATTGTGCTGTGTGTGCTAGGTGCTAGCTCCCTGTTGTGATAATGGTATTGTGCTGTGTGTGCTAGGTGCTAGCTCGCTGTTGTGAACACAGATTTGTGCAGTGTGTGGTGGGTGCTAGCTCGCTGTTGTGATAACGGTATTGTGCTGTGTGCTGGGTGCTAGCTCACTGTTGTGATAACGGTATTTTGCTGTGTGTGCTGGGTGCTAGCTCGCTGTTGTGAAACCCGGTATTGTGCGGTTTGTGCTGGGTGCTAGCTCGCTGTTGTGATAATGGTATTGTGCTGTGTGGTGGGTGCTAGCTCGCTGTTGTGATAATGGTATTGTGCTGTGTGTGCTCGGTGCTAGCTCGCTGTTGTGATAACGGTATTGTGCTGTATGTGCTGGGTTCTAGCTCGCTGTTGTGATAATGGTGTTGTGCTGTGTGTGCTGGGTGCTAGCTCGCTGTTGTGATATTGGTATTGTGCTGTGTGTGCTGGGTGCTAGCTCGCTGTTGTGATAACAGTATTTTGCTGTGTGTGCTGGGCGCTAGCTTGCTGTTGTGATAACGGTATTGTGCTGGGTGCTAGCTCGCTGTTGTGATAATGGTATTGTGCTGTGTGTGCTGGGTGCTAGCTCGCTGTTGTGATAACAGTATTTTGCTGTGTGTGCTGGGCGCTAGCTCGCTGTTGTGATAACAGTATTGTGGCCGTGTGTGCTGAGTGCTAGCTCGCTGTTGTGATAACGGTATTGTGCTGTGTGTGGTAGGTGCTAGCTCGCTGTTGTGATAACTGTATTGTGCTGGGTGCTAGCTCGCTGTTGTGATATTGTGCTGGGTGCTAGCTCGCTGTTCTGATAACGGTATTATGCTGTGTGCGCTGGGTGCTAGCTCGCTGTTGTGCTGTTATTGTGCTGGGTGCTAGCTCGCTGTTGTGATAACGGTATTGTGCCGTGTGTGCTGGGTGCTAGCTCGCTGTTGTGATAACGGAATTGTGCTGTGTGTGCTTGGTGCTAGCTCGCTGTTGTAATAACGGTATTGTGCTGTGTGCCGGGTGCTAGCTCGCTGTTGTGATAATGGTATTGTGCTGTGGGTGCTGGGTGCTAGCTTGCTGTTGTGATAACGGTATTGTGCTGTGTGTGCTGGGAGCTAGCTCGCTGTTGTGATAACTGTATTGTGCTGGGTGCTAGCTTGCCCATTGTGATAACTGTATTGTGCTGTGTGTGCTGGGTGCTAGCTTGCTGTTGTGATAATGGTATTGTGCTGTGTGTGCTGGGTGCTAGCTCGCTGTTGTGATAACTGTATTGTGCTGGGTGCTATCTCGCTGTTGTGATAACTGTATTGTGCTGGGTGCTAGCTCGATTTTGTGATAATGGTATTGTGCTGTGTGCTGGGTGCTAGCTCGCTGTTGTGATAACGGTATTGTGCCGTGTGTGCTGGGTGCTAGCTCGTTGTTGTGATAACTGTATTGTGCCGTGTGTGCTGGGTGCTAGGTCGCTGTTGTGATAACGGTATTGTGCTATGTGTGCTGGGTGCTAGCTCGGTGTTGTGATAACGGTATTGTGCTGTGTGTGCTGGGTGCTAGCTCGCTGTTGTGATAACGGTATTGTGCTGTGTGTGCTGGGTGCTAGCTCGCTGTTGTGAGAACGGTATTGTGCTGTGTGTGCTGGGTGCTAGCTCGCTGTTGTGATAACGTTATTGTGCTGTGTGTGCTGGGTGCTAGCTCGCTGTTGTGATAATGGTATTGTGCTGTGTGTGCTGGGTGCTAGCTTGCTGTTGTGATAACGGTATTGTGCTGTGTGTGCTGGGTGCTAGCTCGCTGTTGTGATAACTGTATTGTGCTGTGTGTGCTGGGTGCTAGCTCGCTGTTGTGATAATGGTATTGTGCTGTGTGCTGGGTGCTAGCTCGCTGTTGTGATAACGGTATTGTGCCGTGTGTGCTGGGTGCTAGCTCGTTGTTGTGATAACTGTATTGTGCTGTGTGTGCTGGGTGCTAGCTCGCTGTTGTGATAATGGTATTGTGCTGTGTGTGCTGGGTGCTAGCTTGCTGTTGTGATAACGGTATTGTGCTGTGTGTGCCGGGTGCTAGCTCGCTGTTGTGATAACGGTGTTGTGCTGTGTGTGCTGGGTGCTAGCTCGCTGTTGTGATCACTGTATTGTGCTGTGTGTGTATGCTGGGTGCTAGCTCGCTGTTGTGATAACGGTATTGTGCTGTGTGTGCTTGGTGCAAGCTCGCTGTTGTGATAATGGTATTGTGCTGTGTGTGCTGGGTGCTAGCTTACTGTTGTGATAACTGTATTGTGCTGTGTGTGCTGGGTGCTAGCTCGCTGTTGTGATAACGGTATTGTGCTGTGTGTGCTGGGTGCTAGCTCACTGTTGTGATAACGGTATTGTGCTGTGTGTGCTGGGTGCTAGCTCGCTGTTGTGATAATGGTATTGTGCTGTGTGTGCTGGGTGCTAGCTCGCTGTTGTGATAACGGTATTGTGCTGTGTGTGTGCTGGGTGCTAGCTCGCTGTTGTGATAACTGTATTGCGCTGTGTGTGCTGGGTGCTAGCTCGCTGTTGTGAGAACGGTATTGTGCTGTGTGTGCCGGGTGCTAGCTCGCTGTTGTGATAACGGTGTTGTGCTGTGTGTGCTGGGTGCTAGCTCGCTGTTGTGATAACGGTATTGTGCTGTGTGTGTGCTGGGTGCTAGCTCGCTGTTGTGATCACTGTATTGTGCTGTGTGTGTGCTGGGTGCTAGCTCGCTGTTGTGATAACTGTATTGTACTGTGTGTGCTGGGTGCTAGCTCGCTGTTGTGATAACGGTATTGTGCTGTGTGAGCTGGGTGTTAGCTCGCTGTTGTGATAACGGTATTGTGCTGTGTGTGCTGGGTGCTAGCTCGCTGTTGTGATAACGGTATTGTGCTGGGTGTGCTGGGTGTTAGCTCGCTGTTGTGATAACGGTATTGTGCTGTGTGTGCTGGGTGCTAGCTCGCTGTTGTGATAACGGTATTGTGCTGTGTGTGCTAGGTGCTAGCTCGCTGTTGTGATAACGGTATTGTGCTGTGTGTGCTAGGTGCTAGCTCGCTGTTGTGATAACGGTTTTGTGCTCTTTGTTCGGTTCAGGGGGAGAAGGATTGGCAGAAATACGAGATTGCTCGCCGTCTGAAGGGAGTTGTAGATCACATTCGAGCACAATACCGAGTAGACTGGAAGTCCCGGGAGATGAAGAAACGGCAGCGAGCTGTGGCTCTGTACTTCATTGACAAGGTTAGTAGTGCGCTAGACTGCTGCCCTGCCCTCTGTATGAAGTAAACATCAGGCTTCCTTTAGTACCGTGGTCACTGGATAATCATGTGTTACTGGTGTGTGTGTGTGTGCTTGTGTGTGCAGTGTATATATTGTGTGTGTGTGTATATATATATATATATATATATATATATATATATATATATATATATATATATATACACTTTTTTTTCTCACTTAATAATAAAAACCAACATTTAAAACTGCATTTTGTGTTCAATTATGTTATCTTTGACTAATAATTAACGGTTTTTGATGAGCAGAAACATTTAAGTGTGACAAATATGCAAGAGAATAAGAAATTAGGAACGGGGTAAATAGTTTTTCACATCACTGTATATATATATTAGAGATGGGCCGAACCTCAGATTTGTGGTTCGCGAACTTCCACGGAAGGTTCGGTTCGCGTGAACTTTCGCAAACCGCAATAGACTTCAATGGGGAGGCGAACTTGGAAAACTAGAAACACCTATGCTGACCACAAAAGTGATGGGAAAGATGTTTCAAGGGGTCTAACACCTGGACGGGGGCATGGCGGAGTGGGATACATGCTAAAAGTCCCAGGGAAAAATCTGGATTTGACGCAAAGCAGCGTTTTATGGGCAGAAATCCCATTGAATGCTAAATTGGAGGCCTAAAGTGCATTCAAACATCTTGCATGTGTATACATCAATCAGGGAGGGTAATTAGAGTACTGCTTCACACTGACGCACCAAACTCACTGTGTAACGCACTGCAAACAGCTGTTTGTGTAGTGACGGCCATGCTGGACTACTGCGCAACATGGCGAGATTGCTCTTCCTCACTCAGTGATGTCAGGTAACGTGTGACTGCCTTATCAACTTTCCATGGCATTGTTAAAAAGCTTACGTTTTGTTTTTAAATTACATTTTCTACTTGCTGTGTACTTGTTCAGTACCGCTACAATGAGAATCCTGTGGAGGCGGGCAAGTCTGCCATTGTGACCCCGGGTAATGGCCGGGGAATGAGAGGTTTGAATCCGGTGTGGAGCCTGAGCAACGGCTACCACTACACATCCAAGGAGGGCAGCGGGCAGGCATGCACGCCCGCCCGCCCCGAGGTAGTGACCAAAAATAACAATACTGGACTCGGGAGGATCTGCTGTATTTGAAATGAATGTACTTTAAATCCTTTAACGAGAACCAGTTATGGCGGGCAAAGATGACACCACATTCCTTTCACGAGAATCATATGGAGGCGGGCAAGTCTGCCATTTGTGACCCCGGGTAATGGCCGGGGAATGAGGGATGGAATCCGGTGTGGAGCCTGAAAAACGGCTACCACTACACATCCAAGGAGGGCAGCAGGCAGGCATGCACGCCCGCCCCGAGGTAGTGACCAAAAACAACAATACAGGACTCAGGAGGACTTTTGAGGCCCTAATTGTAATGAATTAACTTTAAATCCTTTAACGGGAATCAGTTATGGAGGGCAAGTCTGCCGTCCATTCAAGTGCAAGGTATGCACTGACTGCCAGGTATAATACAATGTGCAGTCACAGATGCAGTGAAAGGTATGCAGTGACTGCAAACAGCTGTTTGTGTAGTGACGGCCGTGCTGGACTGGTGTGCACCATGACGAGAGTGCAGGTGACGGTGGCTTTACAGCCCATATGGTCGCCCGGCTGATGTAGCTGAATGACAGAACAGTGACTGTCCAGCTGATCAAATTTGGTCTGACCACAATGAAACAACGACCTTATTATCTTTGGTGTGCCACCCCCACCCGAGACACTCATATAGCCGGCGGTCATTGCTTCATTGTGATACGCAAGCCCCTTCACCGCGGCAAGGTAATGATCACGAAGGGGGATGGGCACATGTACATGCCTTTTGTTTTTTTTGTTGCAGCCGCCCGCAGTGCAGCCAGAAAAATTAGGCAGGCATGTACACGCAGCAGAAAAATTAGTATAGCGGCCGCTGCTAGCAGCGGCCTTACAAATTCTGGAATCCGCCTAGAGTCCTGTACCCTGTTGGTGGTGGTGGCGGAGAAGGCAGTCAAGCGACCTGCAGGCAGAGATGCTGTGTGTGGGGACTGACTTAGTCTTTGGTCGGGCAGTAGCCCTCCGGGATCCATGCTTCATTCATTTTGATAAAGGTGAGATACTGAACACTATTGTGACTCAAGCGACTTCTCTTCTCAGTGACAATGCCTCCAGCTGCACTGAAGGTCCTTTCTGACAGGACGCTTGCGGCAGGGCAAGAGAGAAGTTGGATGGCAAATTGGGACAGCTCTGGCCACAGGTCAAGCCTGCGCACCCAGTAGACCAAGGGTTCATCGTCGCTGCTCGCAGTGTCTACATCCACACTTAAGGCCTGCCGGTCCAGGCGTTGGTGGAGGGTGGATCCGGAAGGGCTACGGCGAGGCGTTGGACTAAAGAATGTCCGCATGTCCGACATCACCCCGAGATCGCTGGAGCGTCCTGTCCTTGCCTGCGTGGACTTGGGAGGAGGAGGATTACTGTCAGTGGTACCTTTATTGCGTGGTCCTGTCACATCACCCTTAAAAGCATTGTACAGCATCATTGCCAGCTTGTTCTGCAAGTGCTGCATCCTTTCCGCCTTCTGTTGAGTTGGTAACAGGTCCACCACTTTGTGCCTGTACCGAGGGTCTAGTAGCGTGGCCACCTAGTACAGGTCATTCCCCTTGAGTTTTTTGATACGGGGTCCCTCAACAGGCTGGACAACATGAAAGAGGCCATCTGCACAAAGTTGGATCCAGACATACTCTCCATCTCCTCTAGCTCTTCTTCAGTGATGTCACGCAACTCCTCTTCCTCCCCCCAGCTACGAACAATACCACGGGAACGTGGAGCAGCAGAAGCCCCCTGTGACGGCTGCTGCGGTTGTTCTTCTGGCGCCGCCTCTTCCTCCTCCACAGATACACCTTCCTCATCATCCTCATCAGAGTCTGACTCCACTCCTTTCCCACACGACTCCTCCTCTTCCTCCTCTTCCCCCCTCTGTGCTGCCGCAGGTGTCAAGGATACATCTGGTTCAGATGAAAATCTCTCCCACGACTCCTCCTGCCGTAACTGTTCCTGTCCACGCTCCTCCACAGCTTCATGCACCACTCGACGCACGGCACGCTCCAGGAAGTAAGCGTAGGGGATCAAGTCGCTGATGGTGCCTTCAGCGCGACTCACCAGGTTGGTCACCTCCTCAAACGGCTTCATGGTCCTGCATGCATTTCGCATCAGTGTCCAGTTGTTGGGCCACAACATCCCCATCTTCCCAGATTGTGTCCTCTACTGTAATTATACAGGTACTGGGTGACGGCTTTCTCCTGGTCTAGCAGGCGAGAGAACATGAGCAGGGTGGAATTCCAGCGAGTCAGGCTATCACAAATGAGGCGTCTCACCGACAAGTTGTTTCTCCACTGAATGTCCGCAAACCGTGCCATGGCCGTGTAAGACCGCCTGAAATGCCCACACAACTTCCTGGCCTGCTTCAGGACGTCCTCTAAGCCTGGGTACTTTGACACAAATCTTTGAACAACCAGATTCAGCACATGTGCCATGCAGGGTACATGTGTCAGCTTTCCCAAATTCAACGCGTAAATGAGATTGCTGCCGTTGTCACACACCACGTTGCCGATCTCCAGCTGGTGCGGGGTCAGCCATTGCTCCACCTCTTTGTTAAGAGCAGCCAGGAGAGCTGTTCCAGTGTGACTCTCCGCTTTGAGGCAAGACATGTCTAAAATTGGGTGACACCGTCGTACCTGGCATGCAGCGTAGGCTCTGGGGAGATGGGGCTGTGTAGCTGGAGAGGAGGAGATGGCAGCACCGCTAGAGTTGAACTGCCACTCAGCCAAGGAGGAGGATGACCGCGAAGAGGATGTAGCAGAAGGAGAGGAGGTGGCAGGAGGCATGCCTGCAAGCCGTGGAGGTGTCACAAGTTGGTCCGCTGCGCAGCCACCTACTCCCTGCTTGCTGCCATCGGTTACCAGGTTGACCCAATGGGCTGTGTACGTAATGTAGCGGCCCTGCCCGTGCTTGGCAGACCAGGCATCCGTGGTCAGGTGGACCCTTGACCCAACGCTCTTCGCAATAGATGACACCACTTGCCTCTCAACTGCACGGTACAGTTTGGGTATGGCCTTTCGTGAAAAATAAGTGCGGCCTGGCATCTTCCACTGCGGTGTCCCAATGGCCACAAATTTACGGAAAGCCTCTGACTCCACCAGCTTGTATGGTAATAGCTGGCGAGCTAATAGTTCCGCCACGCCAGCTGTCAGACGCCGGGCAAGAGGGTGACTGGCAAAAATGGGCTTCTTCCGCTCAAAGACTTTCTTCACGGACACCTGGCTACTGCTGTGGGCAGAGGAGCAGGAACCGCTCAAGGGCACAGGCGGTGTGGAGGGTGGTGGCTGTGAAGGTGCAAGGGAGAAAGCGGAGGAAGACAATGCACCTGAAGGAGGAAGAGAAGGAGGGTGGCTTCTCTTTTGGGTGCTGCTTTTCCTCAGGTGTTCTTCCCATTGCTGTTTGTGCCTTTTCTCCAGGTGACTTCGTAAGGCACTTTTCCCTACGTGAGTGTTGGCCTTTCCACGGCTCAGTTTTTGGAGGCAGAGAGAACAGATGGCTTTGCTCCGATCTGAGGTACACACGTTAAAAAATTTCCAAACCGATGAGCCCCCCTGGGGTGATGGCGCTACGGTGGCATCAGCAGCTGACCTTGAAGGGCATGTTGGCTGCCTGTCCATAGCTGGCGATAAATGGCGCCGGACACTGCCCCCAGCTGTTTCTGAGGACGAGCTCCCTCTGCTTCTTTCATGGACTCTTCTCCTTCTACTCCTCTCTGGCTCCCCCTCTGAACTGTCCCCCTGGTCATCTCCTCTATTGGGAACATACGTGGCATCCGTATAATTGTCGTCATAATCCTCCTGCCCAGCTTCGCTTTCCTCAGACACCTCCACAACTGCACCAACTTCAGGTGGTTCATCATCCCCCTCCTCACACGTTACGTCCATACTATCGCCACCTAAAGACGTATGAGGTGGTGTACCTGCGCCTTAGTAGTGGCTGTGAATCAGTGATTTCACCACCACCAAATATCTCCTGCGAAGTGTCAAATGCAGCGGAAGTGGTGCTTGTTGTAGCGCTGGTGGCTGCGGGAGATGAGGTGTTCTGTGTTAAATAGTCAAGCACGTCCTCACAATTTTGGGAAGTGATGGCACGTGCCTTCTTCTGAGCACTGTATTTTGGGCCAGGGCCGCACGAAATCACATCAACACGACCTCGCACAGACGTGCCGGTGCCAGGTGGCCTTCCTCTGGGTCTGCCTCTTCCTCTACCTGGTTTGTCCATTTTGTCCATCTCGGGGGGATGCTAGGTATATGCAGAGAGGTGAGTTCACTCAACAAAGGTAATTATATGCAGAGAGGTGAGTTCACTCAACACAAAGGTAGTTATATGCAGTGAGGTGAGTTCACTGAACACAAAGGTAGTTAGATGCAGTGAGGTGAGTTCACTCAACACAACAAGTACTAGTAGGTATATGCAGTACTGTGTAGTACAATGTGCAGCTCCCTGTCACACACACAGGTAGTCACTGAATGTGCTGCTGCTGGCTGGGCTGCTGGCAGTGGCACACACACAGTATGAATTAGCAATGCTGTCTAAGCAACACAAGTGTCAGTTTGACACGCAGAAAAAAAAAATACACAACAGGATTAGCTCTGAAAAGAGCTGTTGAATGAGGGGTGCTATTTAAGCAATTAGATTCAGCCAGGAGCAAGTTCACAAGCCAAGAGCCTGACTAATCTGTCCCTAGGAAAACAAGTCTGCAGCAGCTCGCCCTAGTCTGTCTATGTGCAGGCACACGAGTGAGTCTAATGACCGCCGAAGCCTGCCTTATATAAGGGGGAGGGGGCTCCAGGACTGAGTGTAGCCGGATTGGCTACAATGTGCCTGCTGACTGTGATGTAGAGGGTCAAAGTTGACCCTCATAGAGCATTATGAGGTGAATCGAACTTCCGGGAAAGTTCGCCGGAGAACGCGAACCACCCGAAGTTCGCCTGGAACCGTTCGCCGGCGAACCGTTCGGCCCATCTCTAAATATATATAGTGCTGGTATAGTGCTTTCTGTAGTCCTGTGGTCACTCGATAATCATGTGTTACCGGTGTGCTTCGGTGGCTGTGTGTGTGTACAGTATATAGTGTGTGTGTGTGTGTGTGTGTGTGTGTGTGTGTAGTGTTGGTATAGGACTTTCTGTAGTTCTGTTGTCACTGGATAATCGTGTCCCCGGTGTGCTTTGTTGGCTGTGTGTGTGTGTGTGCAGTGTATATATTGTTTTTGTGCGCAGTGTGTATAGTGTTGGTATAGCACTTCCTGTGGTCACTGTATGACCGTGTGTCCCCGGTGTGCTCTGTTGGCAGTGTGTGTGCAGTGTATATAGTGTGTGTGTGTGTGTGTAGTGAATATAGTGTGTGTGTGTGTGCAGTGTGTATATAGTGAGTGTGTGTGTAGTGTATAGTGTGTATACAGTGTTGGTGTAGCACTTCCTGTGGTCACTGTATAACCGCGTGTCCCCGGTGTGCTCTGTTGGCAGTGTATATAGTGTGTGTGTGTAGTGTATATAGTGTGTGCAGTGTGTATACAGTGTTGGTATAGCACTTCCTGTGGTCCCTGTATAACCCCCGGTGTCCCCGGTGTGCTCTGTTGGCAGCTGGCGCTGAGGGCGGGCAATGAGAAGAAAGAGGGGGAGTGTGTATATTGTGTGTAGTGTATAGTGTGTGTGTATAGCATTTCCTGTGGTCCCTGTATAACCCCCGGTGTGCTCTGTTGGCAGCTGGCGCTGAGGGCGGGCAATGAGAAGAAAGAGGGGGAGTGTGTATAGTGTGTGTAGTGTATAGTGTGTGTGTATAGTGTGTGTATAGCATTTCCTGTGGTCCCTGTATAACCCCCGGTGTGCTCTGTTGGCAGCTGGCGCTGAGGGCGGGCAATGAGAAGAAAGAGGGGGAGTGTGTATAGTGTGTGTAGTGTGTATAGTGTGTGTAGTGTATAGTGTGTGTATAGCACTTCCTGTGGTCCCTGTATAACCCCCGGTGTGCTCTGTTGGCAGTGTGTGTGTGTGTGTGTGTGTGTGTGTGTGTGTGTAGTGTATAGTGTGTGTATATAGTGTGTGTATAGTGTGTGTATAGCACTTCCTGTGGTCCCTGTATAACCCCCGGTGTGCTCTGTTGGCAGCTGGCGCTGAGGGCGGGCAATGAGAAGAAAGAGGGGGAGTGTGTATAGTGTGTGTAGTGTATAGTGTGTGTAGTGTATAGTGTGTGTGTATAGTGTGTGTATAGCATTTCCTGTGGTCCCTGTATAACCCCCGGTGTGCTCTGTTGGCAGCTGGCGCTGAGGGCGGGCAATGAGAAGAAAGAGGGGGAGTGTGTATAGTGTGTGTAGTGTATAGTGTGTGTATAGCATTTCCTGTGGTCCCTGTATAACCCCCGGTGTGCTCTGTTGGCAGCTGGCGCTGAGGGCGGGCAATGAGAAGAAAGAGGGGGAGTGTGTATAGTGTGTGTGCAGTGTAAATAGTGTGTGTAGTGTATAGTGTGTGTGTGTATAGTGTGTGTGTATAGCACTTCCTGTGGTCCCTGTATAACCCCCGGTGTGCTCTGTTGGCAGTGTGTGTGTGTGTAGTGTATATAGTGTGTGTATATAGTGTGTGTATAGCATTTCCTGTGGTCCCTGTATAACCCCCGGTGTGCTCTGTTGGCAGCTGGCGCTGAGGGCGGGCAATGAGAAGAAAGAGGGGGAGTGTGTATAGTGTGTGTAGTGTATAGTGTGTGTGTATAGTGTGTGTATAGCATTTCCTGTGGTCCCTGTATAACCCCCGGTGTGCTCTGTTGGCAGCTGGCGCTGAGGGCGGGCAATGAGAAGAAAGAGGGGGAGTGTGTATAGTGTGTGTAGTGTATAGTGTGTGTGTATAGTGTGTGTATAGCATTTCCTGTGGTCCCTGTATAACCCCCGGTGTGCTCTGTTGGCAGCTGGCGCTGAGGGCGGGCAATGAGAAGAAAGAGGGGGAGTGTGTATAGTGTGTGTAGTGTATAGTGTGTGTGTATAGTGTGTGTATAGCATTTCCTGTGGTCCCTGTATAACCCCCGGTGTGCTCTGTTGGCAGCTGGCGCTGAGGGCGGGCAATGAGAAGAAAGAGGGGGAGTGTGTATAGTGTGTGTAGTGTATAGTGTGTGTATAGCATTTCCTGTGGTCCCTGTATAACCCCCGGTGTGCTCTGTTGGCAGCTGGCGCTGAGGGCGGGCAATGAGAAGAAAGAGGGGGAGTGTGTATAGTGTGTGTGCAGTGTAAATAGTGTGTGTAGTGTATAGTGTGTGTGTGTATAGTGTGTGTGTATAGCACTTCCTGTGGTCCCTGTATAACCCCCGGTGTGCTCTGTTGGCAGTGTGTGTGTGTGTAGTGTATATAGTGTGTGTATATAGTGTGTGTATAGCACTTCCTGTGGTCCCTGTATAACCCCCGGTGTGCTCTGTTGGCAGCTGGCGCTGAGGGCGGGCAATGAGAAGAAAGAGGGGGAGTGTGTATAGTGTGTGTAGTGTATAGTGTGTGTGTATAGTGTGTGTATAGCATTTCCTGTGGTCCCTGTATAACCCCCGGTGTGCTCTGTTGGCAGCTGGCGCTGAGGGCGGGCAATGAGAAGAAAGAGGGGGAGTGTGTATAGTGTGTGTAGTGTATAGTGTGTGTGTATAGTGTGTGTATAGCATTTCCTGTGGTCCCTGTATAACCCCCGGTGTGCTCTGTTGGCAGCTGGCGCTGAGGGCGGGCAATGAGAAGAAAGAGGGGGAGTGTGTATAGTGTGTGTAGTGTATAGTGTGTGTGTGTATAGTGTGTGTATAGCATTTCCTGTGGTCCCTGTATAACCCCCGGTGTGCTCTGTTGGCAGCTGGCGCTGAGGGCGGGCAATGAGAAGAAAGAGGGGGAGTGTGTATAGTGTGTGTGCAGTGTAAATAGTGTGTGTAGTGTATAGTGTGTGTGTGTATAGTGTGTGTGTATAGCACTTCCTGTGGTCCCTGTATAACCCCCGGTGTGCTCTGTTGGCAGTGTGTGTGTGTGTAGTGTATATAGTGTGTGTATATAGTGTGTGTATAGTGTGTGTATAGCATTTCCTGTGGTCCCTGTATAACCCCCGGTGTGCTCTGTTGGCAGCTGGCGCTGAGGGCGGGCAATGAGAAGAAAGAGGGGGAGTGTGTATAGTGTGTGTAGTGTATATAGTGTGTGTGTATAGTGTGTGTGTATAGCACTTCCTGTGGTCCCTGTATAACCCCCGGTGTGCTCTGTTGGCAGTGTGTGTGTGTAGTGTATATAGTGTGTGTATAGTGTGTGTATAGCACTTCCTGTGGTCCCTGTATAACCCCCGGTGTGCTCTGTTGGCAGCTGGCGCTGAGGGCGGGCAATGAGAAGGAAGAGGGGGAGTGTGTATAGTGTGTGTGCAGTGTAAATAGTGTGTGTAGTGTATAGTGTGCTGTGTATACAGTGTTGGTATAGCACTTCCTGTGGTCCCTGTATAACCCCCGGTGTGCTCTGTTGGCAGCTGGCGCTGAGGGCGGGCAATGAGAAGGAAGAGGGGGAGTGTGTATAGTGTGTGTGCAGTGTAAATAGTGTGTGTAGTGTATAGTGTGCTGTGTATACAGTGTTGGTATAGCACTTCCTGTGGTCCCTGTATAACCCCCGGTGTGCTCTGTTGGCAGTGTGTGTGTGTGTGTAGTGTATATAGTGTGTGTATATAGTGTGTGTATAGTGTGTGTATAGCACTTCCTGTGGTCCCTGTATAACCCCCGGTGTGCTCTGTTGGCAGTGTGTGTGTGTGTGTAGTGTATATAGTGTGTGTATATAGTGTGTGTATAGTGTGTGTATAGCACTTCCTGTGGTCCCTGTATAACCCCCGGTGTGCTCTGTTGGCAGTGTGTGTGTGTAGTGTATATAGTGTGTGTATATAGTGTGTGTATAGCACTTCCTGTGGTCCCTGTATAACCCCCGGTGTGCTCTGTTGGCAGTGTGTGTGTGTGTTGTGTGTATAGTGTGTGTATAGTGTGTGTATAGCACTTCCTGTGGTCCCTGTATAACCCCCGGTGTGCTCTGTTGGCAGTGTGTGTGTGTGTAGTGTATATAGTGTGTGTATATAGTGTGTGTATAGTGTGTGTATAGCACTTCCTGTGGTCCCTGTATAACCCCCGGTGTGCTCTGTTGGCAGTGTGTGTGTGTGTGTAGTGTATATAGTGTGTGTATATAGTGTGTGTATAGTGTGTGTATAGCACTTCCTGTGGTCCCTGTATAACCCCCGGTGTGCTCTGTTGGCAGTGTGTGTGTGTGTGTAGTGTATATAGTGTGTGTATATAGTGTGTGTATAGTGTGTGTATAGCACTTCCTGTGGTCCCTGTATAACCCCCGGTGTGCTCTGTTGGCAGTGTGTGTGTGTGTGTAGTGTATATAGTGTGTGTATATAGTGTGTGTATAGTGTGTGTATAGCACTTCCTGTGGTCCCTGTATAGCCCCCGGTGTGCTCTGTTGGCAGTGTGTGTGTGTGTAGTGTATATAGTGTGTGTATATAGTGTGTGTATAGTGTGTGTATAGCACTTCCTTTGGTCCCTGTATAACCCCCGGTGTGCTCTGTTGGCAGTGTGTGTGTGTGTAGTGTATATAGTGTGTGTATATAGTGTGTGTATAGTGTGTGTATAGCACTTCCTGTGGTCCCTGTATAACCCCCGGTGTGCTCTGTTGGCAGTGTATATAGTGTGTGTGTGTGTATAGTGTGTGTATAGTGTGTGTATAGCACTTCCTGTGGTCCCTGTATAACCCCCGGTGTGCTCTGTTGGCAGTGTATATAGTGTGTGTGTGTATAGTGTGTGTATAGCACTTCCTGTGGTCCCTGTATAACCCCCGGTGTGCTCTGTTGGCAGTGTGTGTGTGTGTAGTGTATATAGTGTGTGTATATAGTGTGTGTATAGTGTGTGTATAGCACTTCCTGTGGTCCCTGTATAACCCCCGGTGTGCTCTGTTGGCAGTGTATATAGTGTGTGTGTGTGTATAGTGTGTGTGTGTATAGTGTGTGTATAGCACTTCCTGTGGTCCCTGTATAACCCCCGGTGTGCTCTGTTGGCAGTGTGTGTGTGTGTAGTGTATATAGTGTGTGTATAGTGTGTGTATAGCACTTCCTGTGGTCCCTGTATAACCCCCGGTGTGCTCTGTTGGCAGTGTATATAGTGTGTGTGTGTGTGTGTATAGTGTGTGTATAGCACTTCCTGTGGTCCCTGTATAACCCCCGGTGTGCTCTGTTGGCAGTGTGTGTGTGTGTAGTGTATATAGTGTGTGTATAGTGTGTGTATAGCACTTCCTGTGGTCCCTGTATAACCCCCGGTGTGCTCTGTTGGCAGTGTGTGTGTGTGTGTAGTGTATATAGTGTGTGTATATAGTGTGTCTATAGTGTGTGTATAGCACTTCCTGTGGTCCCTGTATAACCCCCGGTGTGCTCTGTTGGCAGTGTATATAGTGTGTGTGTGTGTATAGTGTGTGTGTGTATAGTGTGTGTATAGCACTTCCTGTGGTCCCTGTATAACCCCCGGTGTGCTCTGTTGGCAGTGTGTGTGTGTGTAGTGTATATAGTGTGTGTATAGTGTGTGTATAGCACTTCCTGTGGTCCCTGTATAACCCCCGGTGTGCTCTGTTGGCAGTGTATATAGTGTGTGTGTGTGTGTATAGTGTGTGTGTGTGTATAGTGTGTGTATAGCACTTCCTGTGGTCCCTGTATAACCCCCGGTGTGCTCTGTTGGCAGTGTATATAGTGTGTGTGTGTGTGTATAGTGTGTGTGTGTATAGTGTGTGTATAGCACTTCCTGTGGTCCCTGTATAACCCCCGGTGTGCTCTGTTGGCAGTGTGTGTGTGTGTAGTGTATATAGTGTGTGTATAGTGTGTGTATAGCACTTCCTGTGGTCCCTGTATAACCCCCGGTGTGCTCTGTTGGCAGTGTATATAGTGTGTGTGTGTGTATAGTGTGTGTGTGTATAGTGTGTGTATAGCACTTCCTGTGGTCCCTGTATAACCCCCGGTGTGCTCTGTTGGCAGTGTGTGTGTGTGTAGTGTATATAGTGTGTGTATAGTGTGTGTATAGCACTTCCTGTGGTCCCTGTATAACCCCCGGTGTGCTCTGTTGGCAGTGTGTGTGTGTGTAGTGTATATAGTGTGTGTATATAGTGTGTCTATAGTGTGTGTATAGCACTTCCTGTGGTCCCTGTATAACCCCCGGTGTGCTCTGTTGGCAGTGTATATAGTGTGTGTGTGTGTATAGTGTGTGTGTGTATAGTGTGTGTATAGCACTTCCTGTGGTCCCTGTATAACCCCCGGTGTGCTCTGTTGGCAGTGTGTGTGTGTGTAGTGTATATAGTGTGTGTATAGTGTGTGTATAGCACTTCCTGTGGTCCCTGTATAACCCCCGGTGTGCTCTGTTGGCAGTGTATATAGTGTGTGTGTGTGTATAGTGTGTGTGTGTATAGTGTGTGTATAGCACTTCCTGTGGTCCCTGTATAACCCCCGGTGTGCTCTGTTGGCAGTGTGTGTGTGTGTAGTGTATATAGTGTGTGTATAGTGTGTGTATAGCACTTCCTGTGGTCCCTGTATAACCCCCGGTGTGCTCTGTTGGCAGCTGGCGCTGAGGGCGGGCAATGAGAAGGAAGAGGGGGAGACTGCGGACACGGTGGGCTGCTGCTCGCTGAGGGTGGAGCACATTAAGCTCTTCCGGGAGTTGGACGGACAGGAGTACATGGTGGAGTTTGACTTCCTGGGGAAAGACTCCATCAGATACTACAACAAGGTGCCGGTGGAGAAGGAGGTGAGGACCTGTCATGTGATAATGATTGGGACAGCGGGACACTTGCATTATAATGGGGGGGGGGGGGGGGGCAGAAAGAATGGCTTTTTTCATTGTTGCCATTATTTGATATAACAAGACGTTGCACCGCAGGGCGGATTCTGGGCGTAAGTATAAGTCACGGCCGGGGCCCCCAATGGTCACACCCCTCCCCCGGGTGCCCCTCACAGCCCAGAGGCCCCTCCCACAAGGGTCATACAACAAGTGTGGACGTTGTAATCCTCACACCCATAACAAGTGTAGCCACAAAACACATCATGTGGAGGATGGAGCCCTTTCATGGAGGGAGTGATGTAGTTGGGGCCCCCTCACAGCTCTGGGCCCCCTGCAGGCACAGAAGCTGCTCCCCTCTAGTTATGCCCCTGCTTTTTGCTACGCATTGGAATGGGGCGCAGGGCTACTTCTGTACTACTTCCCCTGGCCAGGAATCTCACCAATGGGCTTCCAGATTCTACCATAAGTCACCCCTAAGGGCCTCCCCACATTCATGGCTGGAGGAGGGTGTGAGCCCCTCCTCCTCCTGAGCATCGGGGGAGGGGTTGTAAGCCCCTCCTTCTCCTGAGCGCTGGGGGAGGGGTTGTAAGCCCCTCCTTCTCCTGAACCCCAGGGGAGGGGGTGTAAGCCACTCCTTCTCCTGAACACCAGGGGAGGGGTTGTAAGCCCCTCCTTCTCCTGAACACCAGGGGAGGGGTTTTAAGCCCCTCCTTCTCCTGAACACTGCGGGAGGGGTGTGAGCCCCTCCTCCTCCTGAGCATCGGGGGAGGGGTTGTAAGCCCCTCCTTCTCCTGAGCGCTGGGGGAGGGGTTGTAAGCCCCTCCTTCTCCTGAACCCCAGGGGAGGGGGTGTAAGCCCCTCCTTTTCCTGAACACCAGGGGAGGGGTTGTAAGCCCCTCCTTCTCCTGAACACCAGGGGAGGGGTTGTAAGCCCCCTCCTTCTCCTGAACACCGGAGGAGGGGGTGTGAGCACCACCTACTCCTGAACATTGGGGTGGGGGGTGGGAGGAAGGTGGGTGCTGGAGGAGGGTGTGATTCCCTCCTTATCCCGAACATTGGGGGAGGGGGTGGATTTCAGCTGACATTGTCCAGGGAGCAGGAATCTGTGCTTGTAAAGGCCACCATCCTGAGTATGGATACAGGGTTACAGCAGGCTTTTGGGAAATGTCGGCTGCAGCAGGTCTTACGAACATCCATTGTGCTCAGACTGTACTCCGCTGTTCCTGAAGTGGCCTTACAAGTGCTGCTCACAGTCGGTGCTGTGCTTGTGCTGCTCACAGTCTGTGCTGTGCTTGTGCTGCTCACAGTCTGTGCTGTGCTTGTGCTGCTCACAGTCTGTGCTGTGCTTGTGCTGCTCACAGTCTGTGCTGTGCTCGTGCTGCTCACATTCAGTGCTGTGCTCGTGCTGCTCACAGTCGGTGCTGTGCTTGTGCTGCTCACAGTCGGTGCTGTGATTGTGCTGCTCACAGTCTGTGCTGTGCTTGTGCTGCTCACAGTCTGTGCTGTGCTTGTGCTGCTCGTGCTGCTCACAGTCAGTGCTGTGCTCGTGCTGCTCACAGTCAGTGCTGTGCTCGTGCTGCTCACAGTCAGTGCTGTGCTCGTGCTGCTCACAGTCAGTGCTGTGCTCGTGCTGCTCACAGTCAGTGCCGTGCTCGTGCTGCTCACAGTCAGTGCCGTGCTCGTGCTGCTCACAGTCAGTGCCGTGCTCGTGCTGCTCACAGGCTGTGCCGTGCTCGTGCTGCTCACAGGCTGTGCCGTGCTCGTGCTGCTCACAGGCTGTGCCGTGCTCGTGCTGCTCACAGGCTGTGCCGTGCTCGTGCTGCTCACAGGCTGTGCCGTGCTCGTGCTGCTCACAGGCTGTGCCGTGCTCGTGCTGCTCACAGGCTGTGCCGTGCTCGTGCTGCTCACAGGCTGTGCCGTGCTCGTGCTGCTCACAGGCTGTGCCGTGCTCGTGCTGCTCACAGGCTGTGCCGTGCTCGTGCTGCTCACAGGCTGTGCCGTGCTCGTGCTGCTCACAGGCTGTGCCGTGCTCGTGCTGCTCACAGGCTGTGCCGTGCTCGTGCTGCTCACAGTCAGTGCCGTGCTCGTGCTGCTCACAGTCAGTGCCGTGCTCGTGCTGCTCACAGTCAGTGCCGTGCTCGTGCTGCTCACAGTCAGTGCCTTGCTCGTGCTGCTCACAGTCAGTGCTGTGCTCGTGCTGCTCACAGTCAGTGCTGTGCTAGTGCTGCTCACAGTCAGTGCTGTGCTCGTGCTGCTCACAGTCAGTGCTGTGCTCGTGCTGCTCACAGTCAGTGCTGTGCTCGTGCTGCTCACAGTCAGTGCTGTGCTCGTGCTGCTCACAGTCAGTGCCGTGCTCGTGCTGCTCACAGTCAGTGCCGTGCTCGTGCTGCTCACAGTCAGTGCCGTGCTCGTGCTGCTCACAGTCAGTGCCTTGCTCGTGCTGCTCACAGTCAGTGCTGTGCTCGTGCTGCTCACAGTCAGTGCTGTGCTAGTGCTGCTCACAGTCAGTGCTGTGCTCGTGCTGCTCACAGTCAGTGCTGTGCTCGTGCTGCTCACAGTCAGTGCTGTGCTCGTGCTGCTCACAGTCAGTGCTGTGCTCGTGCTGCTCACAGTCAGTGCTGTGCTCGTGCTGCTCACAGTCAGTGCTGTGCTCGTGCTGCTCACAGTCAGTGCTGTGCTCGTGCTGCTCACAGTCAGTGCTGTGCTCGTGCTGCTCACAGTCAGTGCTGTGCTCGTGCTGCTCACAGTCAGTGCTGTGCTCGTGCTGCTCACAGTCAGTGCTGTGCTTGTTCTGTTCCAGGTCTTCAAGAATTTGAAGCGATTCATGGAGAATAAGAACCCAGATGACGACCTTTTTGATCGGCTAAATGTGAGTGATTTATAACTGGAACAGAATCCTGCTCAATCACATCATTAACATTAACGTCAGTACCCCCGAATGTAGCCGGTAATTGTAAGACCCCAATACATGCTATTTCACCAGATCTGCCACATAGGTAAGAGAGGAGAGTGGCTACAAGGAAACTTTTAAAAAATGATGAAAAAAGAATGTGAGCAGTAATATGGGTGTAATGTGTCACATGTTGGCTGTACAGCATCGACTGACTATGGTAGGATTAGATTGTGAGCTCCTTTGGGGACAGTGACATGACTATGTACTCTGTAATGTGCTGCAGGAGATGTCAGTGCTATATAAATACATAATAATGATATGGTAGGACATTAGACTATGACTATGGTAGGATTAGAGTGTGAGCTCCTCTGAGGACAGTCAGTGACATGACTATGTACTCTGTAAAGTGCTGCAGAAGATGTCAGGGCTATATAAATACATAATAATAATATGGTAGGACATTAGACTATGACTATGGTAGGAATAGATTGTGAGCTCCTCTGAGGACAGTCAGTGACATGGCTATGTACTCTGTAATGTGCTGCAGAAGATGTCAGTGCTATATAAATACATAATAATAATATGGTAGGACATTACACTATGACTATGGTAGGATTAGATTGTGAGCTCCTCTGAGGACAGTCAGTGACATGGCTATGTACTCTGTAATGTGCTGCAGAAGATGTCAGTGTTATATAAATACATAATAATAATATGGTAGGGCATTACACTATGACTATGGTGGGATTAGATTGTGAGCACCTCTGAGGACAGTCAGTGACATGACTATATACTCTGTACAGTGCTGCAGGAGATGTCAGTGCTATATAAATACATAATAATAATATGGTAGGACATTAGGCTATGACTGTGGGAGGATTAGATTGTGAGCTCCTCTGAGGACAGTCAGTGACATGACTATGTACTCTGTAATGTGCTGCAGGCAGCAGGAGATGTCATTGCTATATAAATACATAATAATATGGTAGGACATTAAATTATGACTATGGTAGGATTAGAGTGTGATCTCCTCTGAGGACAGTCAGTGACATGACTATGTACTCTGTAATGTGCTGAAGAAGATGTCAGTGCTATATAAATACATAATAATAATAATATTGGAGGACATTAGACTATGACTATGGTAGGATTAGATTGTGAGCACCTCTGAGGACAGTCAGTGACATGACTATGTACTCTGTAATGTGCTGCAGGAGATGTCAGTGCTATATAAATACATAATAATAATATGGTAGGACATTAGACTATGACTATGGTAGGATTAGAGTGTAAGCTCCTCTGAGGACAGTCAGTGACATGACTATGTATTCTGTAATGTGCTGCAGGAGATGTCAGTGCTATATCAATAGATAATAATAATATGGTAGGACATTACACTATGACTATGGTAGGTACTAGATTGTGAGCCCCTCTGAGGACAGTCAGTGACATGACTATGTGCTCTGTAATGTGCTGCAGGAGATGTCAGTGCTATATAAAAACATAATAATATGGTAGGACATTATACTATGGCTATGGTAGGATTAGATTGTGAGCTCCTCTGAGGACAGTCAGTGACATGACTATGTACTCTGTAATGAGCTGCAGGAGATGTCAGTGCTATATAAATACATAATAATAATATGGTAGGACATTACACTATGACTATGGTAGGATTAGATTGTGAGCACCTCTGAGGACAGTCAGTGACATGACTATATACTCTGTACAGTGCTGCAGGAGATGTCAGTGCTATATAAATACATAATAATAATATGGTAGGACATTAGGCTATGACTGTGGGAGGATTAGATTGTGAGCTCCTCTGAGGACAGTCAGTGACATGACTATGTACTCTGTAATGTGCTGCAGGCAGCAGGAGATGTCATTGCTATATAAATACATAATAATATGGTAGGACATTAAATTATGACTATGGTAGGATTAGAGTGTGATCTCCTCTGAGGACAGTCAGTGACATGACTATATACTCTGTAATGTGCAGCAGAAGATGTCAGTGCTATATAAATACATAATAATAATAATATTGGAGGACATTAGACTATGACTATGGTAGGATTAGATTGTGAGCACCTCTGAGGACAGTCAGTGACATGACTATGTACTCTGTAATGTGCTGCAGGAGATGTCAGTGCTATATAAATACATAATAATAATATGGTAGGACATTAGACTATGACTATGGTAGGATTAGAGTGTGAGCTCCTCTGAGGACAGTCAGTGACATGACTATGTATTCTGTAATGTGCTGCAGGAGATGTCAGTGCTATATCAATAGATAATAATAATATGGTAGGACATTACACTATGACTATGGTAGGTACTAGATTGTGAGCCCCTCTGAGGACAGTCAGTGACATGACTATGTGCTCTGTAATGTGCTGCAGGAGATGTCAGTGCTATATAAAAACATAATAATATGGTAGGACATTATACTATGGCTATGGTAGGATTAGATTGTGAGCTCCTCTGAGGACAGTCAGTGACATGACTATGTACTCTGTAATGTGCTGCAGGAGATGTCAGTGCTATATAAATACATAATAATAATAATATGGTAGTGTCAAAAACCTGAGCGGTTTTTGCCTTTTTCATGATTGCTAACTCAGTAAAGGACCAGCCCTTAAAGCGTTGCTATCATATAAATCCGGCATAGTGGGGTCTGAACCCTCTATAACAGTAATTATAGATTGACGGTATACCTTGAAATGAATCAGAGCACTCAGTGTATGATTTTATATAAAAAATTGTATTTGCTTATCATACAGCATATATACAAAATATGAACAGTTCCAAGTAGTGTTTCCTTATAACAGTATTTCATCTCATCAAGACTTTAGAGCCAAGCAATTATCAATCTTCTAAGTACATTCAAAAAGTAATATAACGGTTGTGTTATGTAGAATGAGATCAAAAGTAGTCTCATCTGTATCAATAGCTGTGTATCTAGTAGCTGTGTAAAACTTGTAGTAATCTTCTCAAAGAAATAGCATAAAAAATAGCTTCTAAAAAACTTCTTGCTAACATCTTAATAAAACTTGATGCTGAAAAATTAATAAAGTAAATCACCAGAATATGAAGCATATTACCCCTTCTCTGTCATCTCTTCAGCATCTAGAACCACTTGTGGGAAGGTAGCTTCTGCCTCATGTGTCTTCTCAGGAGATTGTTGGGCTTCTGCAAACTATGAGCTTTCAGCTTCTACTTTTATAGGGGTTGGAGGCAATATGGCTGCCTAATCTGGACTTTCCCTGGATCCCAGGTTCTGATTGGCTAAAGCTTTCGTGCGTCAATGCTTTATCATGTTTTGATTACCTAAGTCACAATATTATTGTTTATAAATTCTTAATTACCTTATCTTGTGGGAATTAACGTCATTTGGAGTGCTTGACATTTTGTTTAGGTCATTTCTGACGCACGTAATTAAAAATGGACGTCAACAGCCATCTTGTCTGTTGACTGACCCAGACATGGAGACTAAACAATGTCATTCATGACGCATTTCTGATAAAGTGTTCCCTGTTAATTATGTTGGAATGTCTTGGTACTTTCCCAGGTCAGATTGACACTAACACAGACCTGCAAGAGCCTTCAGCAATTTAAGGCTTATTAAAACATACAGGACTTCTAATATACTTATCTAAATATAAAGCTTATTATATAATTCTTCTTAAAACAATTAATCATAAAATAAATAATTGCACATTAAATCTTGATAATATAAAATCCTTTTCCATATATTTGTCTTTCTTATAAAATAAATATAATGTCCACCGGCAGAGGTCAGCATTTCATAACAAATAACAATCTATTAATAATGTTGATTTTATAAAAGTATGAACCCGCCAGATGGCATCATTGTCCTAAATACGGGACAATACAAAAACCTTGGAACTTATTAACATTCCAAAGGACAATCATAGTCAAAACATGGCATTATATTCTTGCTGGCTGTGATGGCCTTCAAGCCACTGAACATGTCAACATCTTCTAAAACAATCTCACAAGAAGGTTTCACAGACTCAAATCATCACTAGCTTTTAAATATATTTTAAAGTAATAGATTCTATTATATAGGGTTTAACAATAACTATTTTTTTCTTTAAAGGGTCTGTATTGATCATTAATATTTAGATTAATAATATCTGTGTGTAATAATTATGTGCATTTATAATTACTGCAGTAATGTAAGTTTAACTTGCTTTTCTGTCTTCACACAGAAGCCTCTTTAAATGTCATGGCCACGCACTAGCGTAAACAAGAATGCTCTAACTTTTTGTAACTAGAATAATCTTATAGGCCTCACAGCCTGGAATATGCTATGTCACAGAGCAATATAAAGTACTCTAACTTTTCACTTTACCATGAAATTTTGCATAGAACATTAAAACTTTTTTTTTTTGTTTTACTGATGTTTATTAAAAGATTTTCTTAGAACATTAAAACTTAACACATATACATATGACATCTTTTCCTGCATAAATAAAACCGCTAGAATTCTGACAGTAGGACATTACACTATGACTATGGTAGGATTAGATTGTGAGCTCCTCTGAGGACAGTCAGTGACAGGACTATGTACTCTGTAATGTGCTGCAGAAGATGTCAGTGCTATATACAGTGGTGTGAAAAACTATTTGCCCCCTTCCTGATTTCTTTATCTTTTGCATGTTTGTCACACTTAAATGTTTCTGCTCATCAAAAACCGTTAACCATTAGTTAAAGATAACATAATTGAACACAAAATGCAGTTTTAAATGATGTTTTTTATTATTTAGTGAGAAAAAAAACTCAAAACCTACATGGCCCTGTGTGAAAAAGAAATTGCCCCCTGAACCTAATAACTGGTTGGGCCACCCTTAGCAGCAATAACTGCAATCAAGCGTTTGTGATAACTTGCAACGAGTCTTTTTCAGCACTCTGGAGGAATTTTGGCCCACTCATCTTTGCAGAATTGTTGTAATTCAGCTTTATTTGAGGGTTTTCTAGCATGAACTGCCTTTTTAAGGTCATGCCACAACATCTCAATAGGATTCGGGTCAGGGCTTTGACTAGGCCACTCCAAAGTCTTCTTTTTGTTTTTCTTCAGCCATTCAGAGGTGGATTTGCTGGTGTCTTTTGGGTCATTGTCCTGCTGCAGCACCCAAGATCGCTTCAGCTTGAGTTGACGAACAGATGGCCGGACATTCTCCTTCAGGATTTTTTGGTAGACAGTAGAATTCATGATTCCATCTATCACAGCAAGCCTTCCAGGTCCTGAAGCAGCAAAACAACCCCAGACCATCACACTACCACCACCATATTTTACTGTTGGTATGATGTTCTTTTGCTAAAATGCTGTGTTACTTCTACGACAGATTTAACAGGACACGCACCTTCCAAAAAGTTCAACTTTTGTCTCGGCAGTCCACAAGGTATTTTCCCACAAGTCTTGGCAATCATTGAGATGTTTTTTTAGCAAAATTGAGACAAACCTTCATGTTCTTTTTGCTTAAAAGTGGTTTGCGCCTTGGATATCTTCCATGCAGGCAGTTTTTGCCCAGTCTCTTTCTTATGGTGGAGTCGTGAACACTGACCTTAATTGAGGCAAGTGAGGCCTGCAGTTCTTTAGATGTTGTCCTGGGGTCTTTTGTGGCCTCTCGGATGAGTTTTCTCTGCGCTCTTGGGGTAATTTTGGTCGGCTAGCCACTCCTGGGAAGGTTCATCACTGTTCCATGTGTTTGCCATTTGTGGATAATGGCTCTCACTGTGGTTTGCTGGAGTCCCAAAGCTTTAGAAATGGCTTTATAACCTTTACCAGACTGATAGATTTCAATTACAGTACTTTTGTTCTCATTTGTTCCTGAATTTCTTTGGATCTTGGCATGATGTCTAGCTTTTGAGGTGCTTTTGGTCTACTTCTCTGTGTCAGATAGCTCCTATTTAAGTGAAAACAAACTCGTATTAAATACAGCAAAAACTGTGGAACTAATTGTGGACTTCAGAAGGAACGCTCCGTCTCCCAGTCCAGTCTCCATTAATGGTACTGAGGTCTCCAGGGTACACAGCGCTCGGTTCCTTGGTACCACCATCACGGACAACCTGAAGTGGGATGCGAACTCCTCCGTAATTCAAAAGAAAACCCAGCAGAGGCTGTTCTTTCTCAGGCAGCTGAAGAAGTTCGGGATGTCGCAGGAGCTAATGATCAGCTTCTACTCTGCCACCATCGAGTCTATCCTGTGCTCCTCCATCATTGTCTGGTACTCCCGGGGCTAATGCAAGGGACAAACACAAACTCCAAAGGGTAATCAGTGCTGCTGAGAAGATCATCGGGTCACCCCTGCCGCCCCTGGACATCCTGCAGTCATCTAGAATGAGGTCCAGGGCAAACAGGATCATTCAGGACCCCTCCCACCCGGGCAGTCGCTTCTTCGTCCCCCTTCCTCTAGGTCGCCGTTATAGGACCATTCTCACCAAAACCACGAGGCATAAAAACACCTTCTTTCCCCAAGCGGTTGCTCTACTTAATTCATGCACTCTCCCAACCTGACACCCCCTAATCTCCCTCAGCCACCCCCCTGCGGAATACGCGCACAGAAGGAACTGTCTCCAGCTGGCCACGCAGTACCACATGTCACCGTACAGTAGGTCTGCTTTGTATAAGATAGTCCTGCCAACCTGAACTATGAACTGCTGCTGTCTGTTAAACTGACGTCTGGGTGTCTCTGTAGCTAAGAATCTGTACCATGTGTTGTTTGCCAATTGCTGTCACTGTCTGTCAAACTGCGGTGGTGTCTATGTAGCCATTATCTGTACCATGTTGATGTTGCTTCTTATGCCAATTGTGTTTGATGTTTTTTATGCCAATTGCCGTGTGTCCACAAAAAATTCCGGGTGCGGCTCCTGCCGCACTTGGCGAATAAAGTTGATTCTGATTCTGATTTCTTGATTGAAACAGGTGTGGCAGTAATCAGGCCTGGGGGTGACTACAGAAATTGAACTCAGGTGTGATAAACCGCAGTTAAGTTATTTTTTAACAAGGGGGGCAATCACTTTTTCACACAGGGCCATGTAGGTTTTGAGGTTTTTTTCCTCACTAAATAATAAAAACCATCATTTAAAACTGCATTTTGTGTTCAATTATGTTCTCTTTGACTAATGGTTAACGGTTTTTGATGAGCAGAAACATTTAAAGAGAACCCGAGGTGGGTTTGAAGAATATTATCTGCATACAGAGGCTGGATCTGCCTATACAGCCCAGCCTCTGTTGCTATCCCAAACCCCCCTAAGGTCCCCCTGCACTCTGCAATCCCTCATAAATCACAGCCACGCTGCTGACAAACAGCTTGTCAGAGCTGGCTGTGTTTATCTCCATAGTGTCTGTCTGCTGCTCTCCCCGCCTCCTGCAGAACTCCAGTCCCCGCCTGCATCCCTTCCCTCCCTGCTGATTGGAGGGAAGGGACGGGGGCAGGGACCGGAGCTATGCAGGAGGCGGGGGAGCAGCTGAGACTGACACTACAGATGTAAACACAGCCTCACAGCAGGGCTGTGATTTATGAGGGATTGCAGAGTGCAGGGGGACCTTAGTGGGGTTTGGGACAGCAACAGAGGCTGGGCTGTATAGGCAGATCCAGCCTTTGTATGCAGATAACATTCTTTAAACACACCTCGGGTTCTCTTTAAGTGTGACAAACATGCAAAAGAATAAGAAATCAGGAAGGGGGCAAATAGTTTTTCACACCACTGTAAATACATAATAATATGGTAGGACATTAGACTATGACTATGGTAGGATTAGAGTGTGAGCTCCTCTGAGGACAGTCAGCGACATGACTATGTACTCTGTAATGTGCTGCAGAAGATGTCAGTGCTATATAAATACATAATAATAATATGGTAGGACATTAGACTATGACTATGGTAGGATTCGAGTGTGAGCTCCTCTGAGGACAGTCAGTGACATGACTATGTACTCTGTAATGTGCTGCAGGAGATGTCAGTGCTATATAAATACATAATAATAATAATATGGTAGGGCATTACACTATGACTATGGTAGGATTAGAGTGTGAGCTCCTCTGAGGACAGTCAGTGACATGACTATGTACTCTGTAATGTGCTGCAGAAGATGTCAGTGCTATATAAATACATAATAATTATATTGTAGGACATTAGACTATGACTATGGTAGGATTAGAGTGTGAGCTCCTCTGAGGACAGTCACATATAATAACATCAAATAACAATAACATTTGTAAAGCGCATTTCTATGATAGGACTCAAAACGTATAGATATATCTCAGATCAATACAGGGTTTCAGGTTGGACTGTGTTATGCTGGGGATACACGGTACGTTTCTGTACCGTGTATCGACCAGCTGATCCGGCCAGGTGATAATATTCAGCTGGCCCGATCAAGCCGCTCGACCCACGCCCGCTCGATTCTTGCCGGCGGACAACGGCAAGGAATAGAGCAGCTGATAAGGACCGCAGGGATCGATCTGCGGGGACGCCGCGGGGGTCGACCCGGCAGCTAATCGGCCGCTCGATCGACCCATGTACAGTGGCTTGCAAAAGTATTCGGCCCCCTTGACATTTTCCACAATTTGTCACATTACTGCCACAAACCTGAATCAATTTTATTGGAATTCCACGTGAAAGACTAATACAAAGTGGTGTACACGTGAGAAGTGGAACGAAAACTATACATGATTCCAAATTTTAAAAAAAAAAAATAACTGCAAAGTGGGGTGTGCGTAATTATCAAGCCTCCTTTGGTCTGAGTGCAGTCAGTTGCCCATAGACATTGCCTGATGAGTGCTAATGACTAAATAGAGTGCACCTGTGTGTAATCTAATGTCAGTACAAATACAGCTGCTCTGTGACGGCCTTAGTGGTTGTCTAAGAGAATATTGGGAGCAACAACACCCGTGAAGTCCAAAGAACACACCAGACAGGTCAGGGATCAAGTTATTGAGAAATTTAAAGCAGGCTTAGGCTACAAAAAGATTTCCAAAGCCTTGAACATCCCACGGAGCACTGTTCAAGTGATCATTCACAAATGGAAGGAGTATGGCACAACTGTAAACCTACCAAGACATGGCCATCCACCTAAACTCACAGGCCGAACAAGGAGAGCGCTGATCAGAAATGCAATCAATAGGCCCATGGTGACTCTGGACGAGCTGCAGAGATCTACAGCTCAGTTGGGGGAATCTGTCCATAGGACAACTATTAGTCGTGCACTGTACAAAGTTGGCCTTTATGGAAGAGTGGCAAGAAGAAAGGCATTGTTAACAGGAAGCATAAGAAGTCCCGTTTGCAGTTTGCCACAAGCTATGTGGGGGACACAGCAAACATGTGGAAGAAGGTGCTCTGGTCAGATGAGACCAAAATGGAAAGTTTTGGCCAAAATGCAAAACTCTATGTGTGGCGGAAAATGAACACTTCACATCTCTCTGAACATACCATCCCCACTGTCAAATATGGTGGTGGCAGCATCATGCTCTGGGGGTGCATCTCTTCAGCAGGATCAGGGAAGCTGGTCAGAGTTGATGGGAAGATGGATGGAGCCAAATACAGGGCAAACTTGGAAGAAAACCTCTTGGAGTCTGCAAAAGACTTGAGACTGGGGCGGAGGTTCACCTTCCAGCAGGACAATGACCCTAAACATAAAGCCAGGGCAACAATGGAATGGTTTAAAACAAAACCTCTCTGTGTTAGAATGGCCCAGTCAAAGTCCAGATCTAAATCCAATCGAGAACCTGTGGCAAGATCTGAAAACTTGTTCACAAACGCTGTCAATCTAATCTGACTGAGCTGGAGCTGTTTTGCAAAGAAGAATGGGCAAGGATTTCAGTCTCTAGATGTGCAAAACTGGTAGAGACATACCCTAAAAGACTGGCAGCTGTAATTGCAGCAAAATGTGATTCTAAAAAGTGCTGACTCAGGGGGCTGAATAATTACGCACACCCCACTTTGCAGTTATTTATTTGTAAAAAATGTTTGGAATCATGTATGATTTTCGTTCCACTCCTCACATGTACACCACTTTGTATTGGTCTTTCACGTGGAACTCCAATAAAATTGATTCAGGTTTGTGGCAGTAATGTGACAAAATGTGAAAAACTTCAAGGGGGCCGAATACTTTTGCAAGCCACCTTATGCCCAGCATTACAGAGGAAAGACTCAAGTGTTCATAAACTAATCTGGTGGCTTTCAGTTTGGACTTAAATGCTTCCAGGGATGGAGCTGTCCTGATTTCGTGTGGCAGGAAGTCCAAAAGTGTAGGAGCAGCATGTCAGAAGGCTCGGTCTCCAAAAGTTTAAATTTAAGATGAACTCTGGGAGTGTCAGTTATTAGATCTTTTTGATGTAAGATTGTGGGGGGGGGGGGGGGGTGATGCAGTTGCAACATGTCCTTCAGGTATCTGTGGCCCAGATCAAGCGAGAATTTGAATGTCAATAAGCCAATCTTAGGCCTCTTTTCCAGGGCTGTGGAGTCGGAGCAATTTTGGGGGCCTGGAGTCGGAGTCAGGAGAAAATGCACCGTCTCCGACTCCTAATGAATTTAAACTAATTAAAATATAAAATATGATAAAATGTTCTATTTCTCAGATAATAGTCATAAATAATCTATACAGTAATAGCTGTCTCATATATACTACATAACATCTATGCTGTAAGTATAAAGCCTGATGTGTAGCCGTGTCACTAATAGAGATGGTCAATGAGAGGGAAATAATTGTGCACTGATTCTGATTTATGCAAATGTATGCACTCCCTTTGCTGATGAAATCAAATAATTTGATATGTTGGTTAAATTTGGTTTGGTGACTACAAATTAAAGGGTACCTGAGAAGGATGAAAAGAAAGGTTTATACATACCTGGGGCTTCCTCCAGCCCCCTTCAGGCTAATCAGTCCCTCGTTGTCCTCCTCCACCACCTGGATCTTCTGCTATGAGTCCCGGTAATTGTCAGACAGATGGGGGTGCTGAGTAAAGCCGACCACCAGGTCTCACTCAGCCTCGTCCGTTGGCGCTCCATCCTTCCGTGGGTCACCACTCCACAACAAGCACATCAATAATGAAGGAGACGCTCCGATGGCGAATAAACTTGTGTTTTTATAGTACAGGTAGCAAACGCGACGTGTTTCGGGGCGAACCCCTTTCTCAAGTGTGCATACAGCCACGTGAGACACAGCATACTTATGCACAGCAATGCACCACACCCTTCATGGAGGACCCGCCCCATTTGGTCAGCTGATCAAAATGACATCAAATGTCCAAATTAACCCTTTCAGGGTAAGTCCATAATCCACATAACCCCTCAGGGTAAGTCCAATCTTGCTGGGCACTACAAAACAAGTGTCTACCCACTGCAAACACCTGAGAAACAGAAGTATACGCAAACATCCAGTAACAATACATGTATAGCAGACATTAAGCCATATTTGCATAGACTCATTGCCCCAGTGATGGGTATGTCCCCCTCTCTCCACCACCCACCAAAGCGATGACAAGTCATCACCACCTGCAAGAAAAAACAATGCAAAACAGGTCATTATTCACAAGAAGCAGAATTTATTATCACCAAGTACAACGGTGGATTGTACCCGGAATTGGTTTTGGCGCATACAGGGTCGTTGGTGAAGAGACAAGAAATAGCATACAGTTAAGCATGGCACATACATAGACGTGGGACAAGCATACATAGGACAACATTACAGCTTGTGCGTACAATTAAGCAGAGTGCAGAATCACATGCAGTCAAGCATGGGTCATACGTATAAAATATAAAAGCAAAAATAAAAAGCAAAACAGAGCATTACAGCATACACGTACAGTTAATGTAAATACAAACATAGCAAAGCATACACTGATAGCAGGAACAGAGTGGGACTGGAGGTGCAGCCTGAGAGCTGATCTGAGTGCTGCCATTTTCGGCACTGGACGCTACACAGCGACACGCTCCCAACAAGACAGGTGCACCGATTCGTCCACGAAAGTAGAGAAACTGAGAAAGCAACTGGGAAAGCTGAGGGGCATCATGATGGAGGCGGACAGCAGAGTTCACTCGGACCAGGCTGCCCGAGGAGTAGCGCTCCTGATTTTGAGTCCGCACGGCTGGGTAATGAGGGTGCAGATACAGTGGGGGCCCTGTGGGGCCAGGGTGCACCCGGGGGCACCTTTGGGTGGTGGATTTGGGGCCTGGGGGCACCCCGGCTGGGCAGCAGTGGTGGACAGGCCAGGGAGGTTTACCGTTGGTGGTGGCAGGACACTGATGCCCAGATGCGGCAGCCAGCTCCACTGTGAGGGGAGCAGCATCATCTCCTCTGTGGCTGAGTGGTAGCCTGCCTACAGCAGGTAGAGTTGCCATTCCGGGGCAGCAGCATTGGACAGTCACATGGCGGCGAAACAGCTGCAGGCCACGTGGACAGGCCAGGCCCAGGACTCCTGGCTGCTCGGCGAGGCAAAAGGAGCATTTCATGGTGAACATCTTGTTCAAGCCTCTAGCTTCTTTCTGTAACAATAACCTGTCTCTATCCCCTCCTCGCCCAGGTGGCAGAACATCATCCAAGACCATCCATTTAAGCTGTAACACTCCGTGTCCCTGGGCAAAAAATGTCTGCCCACCGGAGTGTGGCTGCCCGGATCGCATGGCTTGAATCCACGGATCGAGCCCGTGTTCCTGTACTCTCGGTCTGACGTCTCTGGTGGTTTTACCAATATATAGGAGCCCGCAGGAACACTACATAAACTACAAAAGTGCTGTCACCGGTGTACATAGATTTTATTCCAATTCTCTTTCCCATATGCGGGTGAGACAAGTACGTGGGAGGAGTTGCAAGAGATTCCTTGCTGGAGAGTGGACCCAGAGAGGATCGGGTGTCTGGCCGTATCCCGTTTGTGCAGACTTACTGTAAACAGTCGGGATTGGTCAGGCAGGCGTAAATCGGTATTGGCCAATTTTGCAGCAAGATCCTGTGTATGGTGAAATCGTTAAAGAACCTCCATTGTTTTCATTTAAAAGGGGTGGGTTTTGAAGGCTTGCTTGAATGTGTTGAAGGATGGGGCAAGTCTGATGTGCGGTGGAAGGGGGTTCCAGAGGGTGGGGGCAGCTTTTGAGAAATCCTGCCGGCGGGCATTGGCGTGAGGAAAAGTAGTCCAGCAAACAGTGAAATGTCATAGCGATTTCAGCAGCATGTTATGAAAGGGCAAGGTCATTACCTAACATAACTGAGTGTTGCATTATTCTGATGTCATTGTTGCCATTGGGTTTTTGGTTGTTTGTCGCTTCTTAAATGGTTTCCATGACGTTTTATTAGTAAAGGTTTATTATGGCTTTTCAACTATTGTTCAGTGAATAAAATGTTTAGTGATAACAGGAGCCTCAGGAGGGACTCTTGTGTATAAGTGGTCTGCTGGCTTTATCTATACTCATGATAGCATTTTCTCTCCAGACCTCCACACTAAACAAGCATCTCCAGGATCTGATGGATGGGCTGACTGCCAAGGTGTTCAGGACCTACAATGCCTCCATCACTCTGCAGAACCAGCTGAAAGAGCTGACCAATGGTGAGTGTGCAGGACCAGCTGACCAATGGTGAGTGTGCAGGACCAGCTGACCAATGGTGAGTGTGCAGGACCAGCTGACCAATGGTGAGTGTGCAGGACCAGCTGACCAATGGTGAGTGTGCAGGACCAGCTGACCAATGGTGAGTGTGCAGGACCAGCTGAAAGAGCTGACCAATGGTGAGTGTACAGGACCAGCTGACCAATGGTGAGTGTGCGGGACCAGCTGACCAATGGTGAGTGTGCAGAACCAGCTGACCAATGGTGAGTGTGCAGAACCAGCTGACCAATGGTGAGTGTGCAGAACCAGCTGACCAATGGTGAGTGTGCAGGACCAGCTGACCAATGGTGAGTGTGCAGGACCAGCTGACCAATGGTGAGTGTGCAGGACCAGCTGACCAATGGTGAGTGTGCAGAACCAGCTGACCAATGGTGAGTGTGCAGGACCAGCTGACCAATGGTGAGTGTGCAGAACCAGCTGACCAATGGTGAGTGTGCAGAACCAGCTGACCAATGGTGAGTGTGCAGAGCCAGCTGACCATCAATGAGTGTACAGGACCAGCTGACCAATGGTGAGTGTGCAGGACCAGCTGAAAGAGCTGACCAATGGTGAGTGTGCAGAGCCAGCTGACCATCAATGAGTGTACAGGACCAGCTGACCAATGGTGAGTGTACTGGACCAGCTGACCAATGGTGAGTGTACAGGACCAGCTGACCAATGGTGAGTGTGCAGGACCAGCTGACCAATGGTGAGTGTGGAGGACCAGCTGACCAATGGTGAGTGTGCAGGACCAGCTGACCAATGGTGAGTGTGCAGGACCAGCTGACCAATGGTGAGTGTGCAGGACCAGCTGACCAATGGTGAGTGTGCAGGACCAGCTGACCAATGGTGAGTGTGCAGGACCAGCTGACCAATGGTGAGTGTGCAGGACCAGCTGACCAATGGTGAGTGTGCAGGACCAGCTGAAAGAGCTGACCAATGGTGAGTGTACAGGACCAGCTGACCAATGGTGAGTGTGCGGGACCAGCTGACCAATGGTGAGTGTGCAGAACCAGCTGACCAATGGTGAGTGTGCAGAACCAGCTGACCAATGGTGAGTGTGCAGAACCAGCTGACCAATGGTGAGTGTGCAGGACCAGCTGACCAATGGTGAGTGTGCAGGACCAGCTGACCAATGGTGAGTGTGCAGGACCAGCTGACCAATGGTGAGTGTGCAGAACCAGCTGACCAATGGTGAGTGTGCAGGACCAGCTGACCAATGGTGAGTGTGCAGAACCAGCTGACCAATGGTGAGTGTGCAGAACCAGCTGACCAATGGTGAGTGTGCAGAGCCAGCTGACCATCAATGAGTGTACAGGACCAGCTGACCAATGGTGAGTGTGCAGGACCAGCTGAAAGAGCTGACCAATGGTGAGTGTGCAGAGCCAGCTGACCATCAATGAGTGTACAGGACCAGCTGACCAATGGTGAGTGTACTGGACCAGCTGACCAATGGTGAGTGTACAGGACCAGCTGACCAATGGTGAGTGTGCAGGACCAGCTGACCAATGGTGAGTGTGGAGGACCAGCTGACCAATGGTGAGTGTGCAGGACCAGCTGACCAATGGTGAGTGTGGAGGACCAGCTGACCAATGGTGAGTGTGCAGGACCAGCTGACCAATGGTGAGTGTGCAGGACCAGCTGACCAATGGTGAGTGTGCAGGACCAGCTGACCAATGGTGAGTGTGCAGGACCAGCTGACCAATGGTGAGTGTGCAGGACCAGCTGACCAATGGTGAGTGTGCAGGACCAGCTGACCAATGGTGAGTGTGCAGGACCAGCTGACCAATGGTGAGTGTGCAGGACCAGCTGACCAATGGTGAGTGTGCAGGACCAGCTGACCAATGGTGAGTGTGTGCAGGACCAGCTGACCAATGGTGAGTGTGTGCAGGACCAGCTGACCAATGGTGAGTGTGCAGGACCAGCTGACCAATGGTGAGTGTGTGCAGGACCAGCTGAAAGAGCTGACCAATGGTGAGCGTACAGGACCAGCTGACCAATGGTGAGTGTGCAGGACCACCTGACCAATGGTGAGTGTGGAGGACCAGCTGACCAATGGTGAGTGTGGAGGACCAGCTGACCAATGGTGAGTGTGCAGGACCAGCTGAC
The DNA here is from genome assembly GCF_040937935.1 of Hyperolius riggenbachi. Taxonomy (NCBI): domain Eukaryota; kingdom Metazoa; phylum Chordata; class Amphibia; order Anura; family Hyperoliidae; genus Hyperolius; species Hyperolius riggenbachi. The sequence continues at coordinate 447,325,168 of NC_090650.1, read as the reverse complement.
CAATGGTGAGTGTGCAGGACCAGCAGACCAATGGTGAGTGTGCAGGACCAGCTGACCATCGGTGAGTGTGCAGGACCAGCTGACCAATGGTGAGTGTGCAGGACCAGCTGACCAATGGTGAGTGTGCAGGACCAGCTGACCAATGGTGAGTGTGCAGGACCAGCTGACCAATGGTGAGTGTGCAGGACCAGCTGACCAATGGTGAGTGTGTGCAGGACCTGCTGACCAATGGTGAGTGTGCAGGACCAGCTGACCAATAGTGAGTGTGCAGGACCAGCTGACCAATGGTGAGTGTGCAGGACCAGCTGACCAATGGTGAGTGTGCAGAACCAGCTGAAAGAGCTGACCAATGGTGAGTGTACAGGACCAGCTGACCAATGGTGAGTGTGCAGGACCAGCTGACCAATGGTGAGTGTGGAGGACCAGCTGACCAATGGTGAGTGTGGAGGACCAGCTGACCAATGGTGAGTGTGCAGGACCAGCTGACCAATGGTGAGTGTGCAGGACCAGCAGACCAATGGTGAGTGTGCAGGACCAGCTGACCATCGGTGAGTGTGCAGGACCAGCTGACCAATGGTGAGTGTGCAGGACCAGCTGACCAATGGTGAGTGTGCAGAACCGCCTGACCAATGGTGAGTGTGCAGGACCAGCTGACCAATGGTGAGTGTGGAGGACCAGCTGACCAATGGTGAGTGTGCAGGACCAGCTGACCAATGGTGAGTGTGCAGGACCAGCTGACCAATGGTGAGTGTGCAGGACCAGCTGACCAATGGTGAGTGTGCAGAACCAGCTGAAAGAGCTGACCAATGGTGAGTGTGCAGGACCAGCTGACCAATGGTGAGTGTGCAGGACCAGCTGACCAATGGTGAGTGTGCAGGACCAGCTGACCAATGGTGAGTGTGCAGGACCAGCTGACCAATGGTGAGTGTGGAGGACCAGCTGACCAATGGTGAGTGTGGAGGACCAGCTGACCAATGGTGAGTGTGCAGGACCAGCTGACCAATGGTGAGTGTGCAGGACCAGCTGACCAATGGTGAGTGTGCAGGACCAGCTGACCAATGGTGAGTGTGCAGAACCAGCTGAAAGAGCTGACCAATGGTGAGTGTACAGGACCAGCTTACCAATGGTGAGTGTGCAGGACCAGCTGACCAATGGTGAGTGTGCAGGACCAGCTGACCAATGGTGAGTGTGCAGGACCAGCTGACCAATGGTGAGTGTGCAGGACCAGCTGACCAATGGTGTGTGGAGGACCAGCTGACCAATGGTGAGTGTGGAGGACCAGCTGACCAATGGTGAGTGTGCAGGACCAGCTGACCAATGGTGAGTGTGCAGGACCAGCTGACCAATGGTGAGTGTGCAGAACCAGCTGACCAATGGTGAGTGTGCAGGATCAGCTGACCAATGGTGAGTGTGGAGGACCAGCTGACCAATGGTGAGTGTGCAGGACCAGCTGACCAATGGTGAGTGTGGAGGACCAGCTGACCATCGTGGAGTGTGCAGAACCAGCTGACCAATGGTGAGTGTGCAGAACCAGCTGACCAATGGTGAGTGTGCAGAACCAGCTGACCAATGGTGAGTGTGCAGGACTAGCCGAGGGAGCTGACCAATGGTGAGTGTGCCGAACCAGCTGACCAATGGTGAGTGTGCAGAACCAGCTGACTATCCGTGAGGCTGCTTCCTCTGCTGAGAATCTAGAGTATGTACAGCCACTACAATGCATCACCAAAAGATCCAGAATGCAATAAAAAGTTGGCGGGGCGCATTGTTACGCTCCTTATTCATCACGTGCCACTCCACCCCCCTCTCCCGCCCCACTAGAGTAACTACATGTCACTCCACCTGGAACTATTTCCTCAGAGAATGCTTGTGACAGTGATTGTGCGTCTGTGAACTCATCCATTGTCTAAACACTCATATCTGAGGTGGCTTTGCGAGATTTTATAGAAACACTCCGAAGGTCACAGGAGCAGTATTTCCCTGGACAGGATGTAGCATGCTACTGGGAACCCCGAATAATGATGCCTAGGGAGGCGTACGTATAACCGAGTGATGCATGCTCCTAGGGCTTCTTCCATCTGACTTGCCACATTATGTGTATTTTATGAGAAACATGGCCACATTGTGTGTATTTTGTGCGGGATATACTGCCACGTTATGTGTATTTTGTGCGGGATATACTGCCACATTGTGTGTATTTTGTGCAGGATATACTGCCTCATTATGTGTATTTTGTGCGGGATATACTGCCACATTATGTGTATTTTGTGCGGGATATACTGCCACATTGTGTGTATTTTGTGTGGGATATACTGCCACATTATGTGTATTTTGTGTGGGATATACTGCCACATTGTGTGTATTTTGTGCGGGATATACTGCCTCATTATGTGTATTTTGTGCGGGATATACTGCCTCATTATGTGTATTTTGTGCGGGATATACTGCCACATTATGTGTATTTTGTGCGGGATATACTGCCACATTGTGTGTATTTTGTGTGGGATATACTGCCACATTATGTGTATTTTGTTCGGGATATACTGCCACATTATGTGTATTTTGTTCGGAATATACTGCCACATTATGTGTATTTTGTGCGGGATATACTGCCACATTATGTGTATTTTGTTCGGGATATACTGCCACATTATGTGTGTTTTGTGCGGGATATACTGCCACATTATGTGTATTTTGTTCGGGATATACTGCCACATTATGTGTATTTTGTGTGGGATATACTGCCACATTGTGTGTATTTTGTGCGGGATATACTGCCACATTATGTGTATTTTGTGCGGGATATACTGCCACATTATGTGTATTTTGTGCGGGATATACTGCCACATTGTGTGTATTTTGTGTGGGATATACTGCCACATTATGTGTATTTTGTGTGGGATATACTGCCACATTGTGTGTATTTTGTGTGGCATATACTGCCTCATTATGTGTATTTTGTTCGGGATATACTGCCACATTATGTGTATTTTGTGTGGGATATACTGCCACATTGTGTGTATTTTGTGCGGGATATACTGCCTCATTATGTGTATTTTGTGCGGGATATACTGCCACATTATGTGTATTTTGTGCGGGATATACTGCCACATTGTGTGTATTTTGTGTGGGATATACTGCCACATTATGTGTATTTTGTTCGGGATATACTGCCACATTATGTGTATTTTGTTCGGAATATACTGCCACATTATGTGTATTTTGTGCGGGATATACTGCCACATTATGTGTATTTTGTTCGGGATATACTGCCACATTATGTGTATTTTGTGTGGGATATACTGCCACATTGTGTGTATTTTGTGCTGGATATACTGCCACATTATGTGTATTTTGTTCGGGATATACTGCCACATTATGTGTATTTTGTTCGGGATATACTGCCACATTATGTGTATTTTGTGTGGGATATACTGCCACATTGTGTGTATTTTGTGCGGGATATACTGCCACATTATGTGTATTTTGTTCGGGATATACTGCCACATTATGTGTATTTTGTGTGGGATATACTGCCACATTATGTGTATTTTGTGTGGGATATACTGCCACATTATGTGTATTTTGTGTGGGATATACTGCCACATTGTGTGTATTTTGTGCGGGATATACTGCCACATTATGTGTATTTTGTGCGGGATATACTGCCACATTATGTGTATTTTGTGTGGGATATACTGCCACATTGTGTGTATTTTGTGCAGGATATACTGCCACATTATGTGTATTTTGTGCGGGATATACTGCCACATTATGTGTATTTTGTGCAGGATATACTACCACATTGTGTGTATTTTGTGCGGGATATACTGCCACATTGTGTGTATTTTGTTCGGGATATTCTGCCACATTATGTGTATTTTGTGTGGGATATACTGCCACATTGTGTGTATTTTGTGCGGGATATACTGCCACATTATGTGTATTTTGTGTGGGATATACTGCCACATTATGTGTATTTTGTTCGGGATATACTGCCACATTGTGTATTTTGTTCGGGATATACTGCCACATTGTGTGTATTTTGTGCGGGATATACTGCCACATTGTGTGTATTTTGTTCGGGATATACTGCCACATTGTGTGTATTTTGTGCGGGATATACTGCCACATTGTGTGTATTTTGTTCGGGATATACTGCCACATTGTGTGTATTTTGTGCACGATATACTGCCACATTGTGTGTATTTTGTTTGGGATATACTGCCACATTGTGTGTATTTTGTGTGGGATATACTGCCACATTGTGTGTATTTTGTGTGGGATATACTGCCACATTATGTGTATTTTGTGCGGGATATACTGCCACATTGTGTGTATTTTGTTCGGGATATACTGCCACATTGTGTGTATTTTGTGCACGATATACTGCCACATTGTGTGTATTTTGTTCGGGATATACTGCCACATTGTGTGTATTTTGTGTGGGATATACTGCCACATTGTGTGTGTTTTGTGTGGGATATACTGCCACATTGTGTGTATTTTGTGTGGGATATACTGCCACATTATGTGTATTTTGTGCGGGATATACTGCCACATTATATGTATTTTGTGCGGGATTTACTGCCACATTGTGTGTATTTTGTGCGGGATATACTGCCACATTGTGTGTATTTTGTGCCGGATATACTGCCACGTTCTGTGTATTTTGTGCGGGATATACTGCCACATTATGTGCATTTTGTGTGGGATATACTGCCACATTGTGTGTATTTTGTGCGGGATATACTGCCACATTGTGTGTATTTTGTGCGGGATATACTGCCACATTGTGTGTATTTTGTTCGGGATATACTGCCACATTGTGTGTATTTTGTGCACGATATACTGCCACATTGTGTGTATTTTGTTCGGGATATACTGCCACATTGTGTGTATTTTGTGTGGGATATACTGCCACATTGTGTGTGTTTTGTGTGGGATATACTGCCACATTGTGTGTATTTTGTGTGGGATATACTGCCACATTATGTGTATTTTGTGCGGGATATACTGCCACATTATATGTATTTTGTGCGGGATTTACTGCCACATTGTGTGTATTTTGTGCGGGATATACTGCCACATTGTGTGTATTTTGTGCCGGATATACTGCCACGTTCTGTGTATTTTGTGCGGGATATACTGCCACATTATGTGCATTTTGTGTGGGATATACTGCCACATTGTGTGTATTTTGTGCGGGATATACTGCCACATTGTGTGTATTTTGTGCGGGATATACTGCCACATTGTGTGTATTTTGTGCGGGATATACTGCCACGTTCTGTGTATTTTGGTAAGACGCTCATGCATTATGTATATTTTATGGGAAACATGGCCACATTATGTGTATTTTGTGTGAGAAATACTGCCACGTTATGTGTATTTTGGTAAGACGTTCATGCATTATGTATATTTTATGGGAAACATTATGTGTATTTTAGGGGGGAAACACTGCCACGCTGTGTATTGGGGGGTGTGCGCTAAACACTGCCACGTTATGTGCATTTTGGGGGGAAACGCTGCCGCAGTAAGTGTATTTTTTGCAGAACCGCTGCTGCATTATGTGTATTTTGTGGGAAACGCTGCTGTATTTTGTGGGAAAGGCTGCGTACTATGTGTATTTTGTGGGAAACGCTGCTGTATTTTGTGGGAAAGGCTGCGTACTATGTGTATTTTGTCGGAAACGTTGCCGCATTATGTTTACCTGACTTTGTTTTGGGAGAAAACTCAGGCCCACTGTCTTCGTTCCATTGGTACATTACAGTTAGCTTAACCCACATCCTGTCATGACCACACCCGTTTTCTTGCTCTGCACTCGCTTCTATTCTGGTCCGGCCCCTCGATCAAACTTGAAAATCCCACATGGCCCTTGAGTCATAAAGTTTTCCCACCCCTTTCAGACCAAACCCTGCCTCCCTTTTTCCCCAAAAAGGTGCCCCGAGCAGTTTATAGAACAATGTAAACTTATATAAAATAATTGGCTGTGTTTGATTAACCACTTCACCTCAGAGCGGTTTTTACCCTAACGGACAAGAGCGATTTTCCCCTTTCAGTGCTCATCCCTTTCATTTGCCAATAGCTTAATCACTACTAATCACAATGATATGATCTATACCTTGGTTTTTTTCATCATTTATTAGGCTTTTTGGGGTTGATATTTGTTTTCAGTAATTACTTTATTTTCTATGCATTTTTAGGGAGAAACAAGGAAAAAATTAAAAAATACACTATTTCTCCAATTTCATCCCCTATAGCTTTAATACAAACACTGCTACTGTGCATAAAACCCACACATTTTATCTGCCTAGGTGTCCTGGTTATCACAAGATATTAATTATGTCCCTAGTACAAAGTAGGGTGACAATATAGTATTTGGAAATAAAGGTTTTTTTTTCCTATGGTGTTTTTTTTTCCCCACTAATCTCACGTTCACGTACGGGCGTGCGGGAATGCACGTGCACGCACGGGAGCGCACATACGTGCACACGCAGGGCGGCAGCAGCGCTGTCTGACTTATAAGAACGTCCTGGAGCCATTAGATGGCTATAGCAGGACCTTTTTTTATAAGTCAGCTTGTCATTAAGTGGTTAATATGCTGTGCAGTCTTCTCTTCAGATATCAGCATGATTGAAGTGTGCGAATCTCCTGAATTATACTCACGTCCTTCTCTTTATATCTGTGAACAGCGGCAGATAACGAAGCTGCAAAAATTCTGTCCTATAACCGAGCCAACCGAGCCGTCGCTCTTCTCTGCAATCACCAGAGGGCGCCACCAAAGACATTTGAGAAATCCATGCAGAATCTTCAGGCCAAGGTATTGATATCCGCTACTCTTTGTTGTGTGAAGGGATTAATTGGGGTTTATTTCATCTTGACATAAACCATTCACTTCCTTTTAGTAGAATGATCTGCACTACAGTGTGCACTGATTACATATCATAGGTATGCTTCTATTTTCATGTTAGGACCCAGTGCAGAATAATTGTAGGTCAATGTGGTCTGGAAATGACGGTTACATCAGCTGCTGCCTCCTGTGAATGTAACTAACAGATGAAATAGGAGAGCCATTGCTTGAAGCAATGTACGACCCTCCAAAGGAGGGAGCCCACCCACAATACAATACGTGGCAATCACTTGCGGCTGTCCCTCAGTACAAAAATGTGTTGTAATGGTTTCCATGGCAATAATCACATTGCTAAAAAACAAGTGTCAGCGCCAAGGCAGAAGGCGACCGCAGCCGAGAAGGACAATGTCCAAAAGTCCACACAAGCAATGAATATATAAAGTCAGCGCAGGTCTATAGTAATACAGCTTTCATCATTTTTTGGTATACAGGTTCTTCGAACAAAAGGGTAAAGAAGCAAGGCTTACCAGATTCCAACAACCCACATTATAAGGTTGTAAACGAGTTTGATAGGTGGTCAGCAGAACTTTCAAATGGTGTCGTTTCACCAGCGATGTTGCACACTACAGATTCCTCCGGAATATAGTAGATATCCTGAGATCGCAGAGACTCACCAAAGGGGAGTCCAGTAGGATAGTGACATGAAAGAGATGTACGGCACATCTAAGTGTAAACCGTCTTTATTACATAACAAGTAAAACAATTAAAAACAAGGATAAAGGAAAACTCACATACGGGGCCCGTGCACTGGGAACCCTGAAAAAGTAGCGCGCATAAAATGGTCAATAGAAGACCTCAAATAAAATGGTGCCGCCTGTCGCCTTCCCGACCGGTTTCGCAATCTTGCGTCATCAGGGGAGATGACGCAAGATTGCGAAACCGGTCGGGAAGGCGACAGGCGGCACCATTTTATTTGAGGTCTTCTATTGACCATTTTATGCGCACTACTTTTTCGGGGTTCCCAGTGCACGGGCCCCGTATGTGAGTTTTCCTTTATCCTTGTTTTTAATTGTTTTACTTGTTATGTAATAAAGACGGTTTACACTTAGATGTGCCGTACATCTCTTTCATGTCACTATCCTACTGGACTCCCCTTTGGTGAGTCTCTGCGATCTCAGGATATCTACTATATTCCGGAGGAATCTGTAGTGTGCAACATCGCTGGTGAAACGACACCATTTGAAAGTTCTGCGGACCACCTATCAAACTCGTTTACAACCTTATAATGTGGGTTGTTGGAATCTGGTAAGCCTTGCTTCTTTACCCTTTTGTTCGAAGATCCTGTATACCAAAAAATGATGAAAGCTGTATTACTATAGACCTGCGCTGACTTTATATAATAATCACATTGCTGCATGAGTTAAAATCATAAAAGCAATTCTAACATTTTTGGCTCTGTACACAACCACAATGGATGTGAAATGAAATTAACAGGCTGTTGCTTTATCTGCAGACTGTCAGCTTAATTTGAGGGTATTTACATCCAAACCAGGCCACACACGGGGGGTGGGGGGGAGCAGGAAATTGCCACCCTCGGAGGGAAAGAAAGGGGGGGATTTCTACAAATTGTGGGGGGGGAGGGGGGGGGCAGGAAATCGCCACCCTCGGAGAAAGAAAGGGGGGATTGCCACACACGGAGGAGGGGGGATTGCCACCCACAGAGGGGGAAAGATAAGGGGGATTGCCACACACAGCCGGGGAGGGGGGGGGAGTCAATACCTGGCTAATCTACTACTGGAGACATATATACCTACCTAATCTATACTGGAGGGCTAAGCATGTGCATCACGCAGATGGGGGAGACGTGGGGGGGGAGGGGGGGGGGGGAGACGATCGGAGTTGATGGCGCTGCGTGACATCATCAACATCTGGCGGCAAACAAATTTTTTTTGGGGGGGGAGGTTATGGAATTGAACACAATAACCTGCGGGGGATTCTGAAGCTGGATGGGCACCACACGGTGGGCGACATAGGACAGGTAATATATAAATGCACACACAAGGGGGTACAGGGGTACATTTATACACTGGGGGGCAGCGGTGAGTCAGCAGACGAGAGATTTCGAGCTCAAATCGATCAGGAATCGGCCTGCAGTGTGTGGGCAGCAGATCTTCTCCTAAAAAGGACTTTTTTTTTTTTTTAGATATCCCACAATTTGATTTTATATGTAAATCTAGTTTTTAGGTTTTTACTGTTTCATTGTCTCTGCTCAATGACACCTTCAATGAAATATGCCAGAGCTCATATCTTTGACTTATTGACCCATTTTATCTCTCTCCTGTTTTCAGAAGCCATTTGATGACAGGAAAGTGTTTTATGGCTGTAATTACTTATCGGTAAGGGTTATGCTATAGTCTGACCCAGTCCCGTCCCAGACAGAAACTGTCACTTGCATACCTGATTTTAACAAATAACAAATAACTAGGAACAAAGCCTAGGAATTAGTGTGCTAGGCACTGTACATACACTTGTCTATCTCATCATGTCACCTCGGTTGTCCTTTAACCAGCTGAGCGGTTTGGACGAGCTCAGCTCGTCCAACACCGCCAGCGGCTGCCGCTCAGGCCCTGCTGGGCCGATTTTAATGAAATAAAAAGCAGCACACGCAGCCGGCACTTTGCCAGCCGCGTGTGCTGCCTGATCGCCGCCGCTCTGCGGCGATCCGCCGCGAGCAGCGGCGAAAGAGGGTCCCCCCAGCCGCCTGAGCCCAGCGTAGCCGGAACAAAAAGTTCCGGCCAGCGCTAAGGGCTGGATCGGAGGCGGCTGACGTCAGGACGTCGGCTGACGTCGATGACGTCACTCCGCTCGTCGCTATGGCGACGATATAAGCAAAACAAGGAAGGCCGCTCATTGCGGCCTTCCTTGTTTATTCTGGGCGCCGGAGGCGATCGGAAGATCGCCTCCGGAGCGCCCTCTAGTGGGCTTTCATGCAGCCAACTTTCAGTTGGCTGCATGAAATAGTTTTTTTTTTATTTAAAAAAAACCCTCCCGCAGCCACCCTGGCGATTTAATCAGAACGCCAGGGTGGTTAATCCAACAATACAGGAATCTTTCCCCAGCAAGGTTACTGGCCAGCAGTTTAAAGGTGCATACACACGCACTACTGCCGCCGATGGGTCCGTCAGACCCTCCTGCTGGGCGGGCGTTACAGCGACAGTAGCATGTGTGACACGATGTATGTCTTATCTGCTATCTGTCTTGACAAAGGGGACCCTCGCGTGGCCCCGAAACATGCGTCGACCTAAGCAGGTCAGACTGTGTATCTATATACATGTATGTGATGGGAGAATAAATACTTCACGTTTATTGCTTCTACGGTTTGTGTGCGGGCTCCTTCATGAAAATAATTGTACGCACCTTAAGACTGATAAATATTATAACTGTAAGTACTTTTGTGGTATATCTTCTCTAATGTGCATGTGGCCTACAGAATGTTGGAAAAACTGAACGAGAATTTAAAGGAATACTGTAGGGGGGTCGGGGGGGAAATGAGTTGAACTTACCCGGGGCTTCTAATGGTCCCCCGCAGACATCCTGTGCCCGCGCAGCCACTCACCAATGCTCCGCCCCCGCAGACATCCTGTGCCCGCGCAGCCACTCACCAATGCTCCGCCCCCGCAGACATCCTGTGCCCGCACAGCCACTCACCGATGCTCCGCCCCGCCTCTGGTTCACTTCTGGAATTTCAGACTTTAAAGAAAACCTGAACTGAACATTAAAAGTCAAAATAAGCATACACAAGTCATACTTACCTCCTGTGTAGTCTACTCCTCAGTGTCTTTCTCCTGTCCTGCGTCCTGTTTGTCCACTGTGATCAATGGAATTCTCCATCCTCCATTTTGAAAATGGCCATTACCCATAACAGCTTTCTGGTCAGCACACTGTTAAACTGTAACATCACCCACTTGAGCCATAGGGAAACATGGACACATCAGTTCTCCTCTCAGCTGTAACTGACAGCAACTGATATATAACTGACAGCAACTGATATATTTCAGTTCTGACAAAATGTTGTCAGAACTGGAAGGGATTATTGTCAGAAGAAAATGGTGAGCTTCTGAGAGGAACTGATGGCAAGGTAACTATGTAATGTTCATTTGAAGTTACCTCATGTGTTTATTTTAAATAATTTTACTCAGTACAGGTTCTCTTTAAAGTCTGAAAACCACTGCGCCTGCGTTGCCGTGTCCTCGCTCCCGCTGATGTCACCAGGAGTGTACTGCGCAGGCCCAGTATGGTCTGTGTATGCGCAGTACGCTCCTGGTGACATCAGTGGGATTAAGGACACGGCAACGCAGGCGCAGTGGTTTTTTGACTTCAAAGTCTGAAATTCCAGAAGTGAACCGGAGGCGGGGGGCGGAGCATCGGTGAGTGGCTGCGCGGTCACAGGATGTATGCGGGGGGCGGAGCATCGGTGAGTGGCTGCACGGGTACAGGATGTGTAAGTTCAACTCATTTTCCCCCAATCCCCCCCCCTACAGTATTCCTTTAAACATAGACTATATAAACATAATATATGTAAAGGGGAGGTGGATCATATTCGATCCCCAATCATTTCACGGATTGCCACAAGGACCCCTCCCAACTAAAATTCTGTTATCGATCAATTTAAGAACGATTGGAGGGGACACAACAAAATAAGGGAACGGTTTTACGCTTGGGACAAATTTGAGTTTTAGTCTAAAGACTGAGATCAAATGGCCTGAATTGTGATTTTAATCTGAATTGTTTTATTGATAACTCATGATTGTTTTTAGTTCCTTTGGGGATTTTGTTTCTGTTTGTGTAATGTCCACTAGATGGCGCTGGGAACTGTGTAATCCATTCAATATAGGTTTTTGCATATGCAGTATTACAACAGCTTGTTTCATTTGCCTCACACTAAGGTCACCTATACCCTGTTTTACTCTGTTTTTACCCAAGTTCACCTTTACCATTCATCTTTTGTATCAGCACGCTTATTTGATGCTTTTTGTATGTCCTGTTTATGCCTATCTCTGCTGGGATTTTAAATGGGTTTGGGATGTTAGACAGCATCTTAATCCACATTGCCTTAACCTTACTGCTCTTTATTTGCTTCCAAATGGCTCCTGCCGCCTATTATACGCGGCATGATTTGGCAATTTAAATATTGGCATGATGTCACTTTAAATCTTGGCCGCCGGTGTGGCTGGTTATATCCTCCAATCACCGCCGCAAGCACAGCACTACATTTCCCATGGTGCAGCACTCTGTATGTATGCCACTTGGGATAGGTTTTCACCTATCAGAGCTGTCACTTGCCGGGAGTATTACCCGCCCCCCTTCCTTGACATCACATCACCATGTGATCTTTCCTGACCACACACAACATGGGCTTCTAGTTTCAGCCAATTGCGGAGACTCCTCCAGCCCGCTCCCCACATGACCCGCATGAGCCAATCAGAAGCTCCCAGCGTTAGGCTACGGCCACATTCACTATGCAGCCACACGGAGCCGTGCTCTGAGCTACCTGGTTGGTAGAGTCATTCCTTCATACGCTGCTCAAATGAATGAAACCTTCTTATTAAATACTTCATTCGTTACATGAATAAATGTCCTGACAACAAAATCACACAAATTATCAATGGAAATCAAATATATCAATCCATAGAGGTCTGGAGTTGGAGTGGCACTCTTAAAGTGGAAAAAAACTCTACAGGCTGATCCACTTGAGGACCCACCCTTTACCCCCCCTTAAGGACCAGCGCTGTTTCAGCTGATCTGTGCTGGGTGGGCTCTGCAGCCCCCAGCACAGATCAGCGTGCAGGCAGAGCGACCAGATCGCCCCCCTTTTTTCCCCACTAGGGGGATGATGTGCTGGGGGGGTCTGATCGCTCCTGCCTGCCGGGTGTTGCGGGGGGGGGGGCACCTCAAAGCCCCCCTCCGCGGCGAAATCCTCCCCCTCCCTCTCCTACCTGGCCCCCCCTGGAGATCCGGGCTGCACAGGACGCTATCCGTCCTGTGCAGCCAGTGACAGGCTGTCTCCTGTCACATGGCGGCGATCCCCGGCCGCTGATTGGCCGGGGATCACCGATCTGCCTTACGGCGCTGCTGCGCAGCAGCGCCGTACAATGTAAACAAAGCGGATTATTTCCGCTTGTGTTTACATTTAGCCTGCGAGCCGCCATCGGCGGCCCGCAGGCTATTCACGGAGCCCCCCGCCGTGAATTGACAGGAAGCAGCCGCTCGCACGAGCAGCTGCTTCCTGATTAATCAGCCTGCAGCTGGCGACGCAATACTGCGTCGCTGGTCCTGCAGCTGCCACTTTGCCGACGCACGGTATAAGCGTGCGGTCGGCAAGTGGTTAAAACAAGACAAAATGCGTCTCAGTAGTGTGTGTGGCCTCCACGTGCCTGTGTGACCTCCCTACAACGCCTGGCCATGCTCCTGATGAGGTGGCGGATGGTCTCCTGAGAGATCTCCTCCCAGACCTGGACTAATGCATCCACCATCTCCTGGACAGTCTGTGGTGCAACGTAGTGTTGGTGGATGGAGCGAGACATGATGTCCCAGATGTGCTCAGCTGGATTCAGGTCTTGGGCAAGACTCCTTAACACTGCAGGCTGGTCCCTTAAGCGCCCCTAGTGGTTGCAGCTCTTTAGAGTTTTGAGTCCAACAGGAGAAAAGCGCTACACAAATGTTATTATTATTATTAATATGGCTTCACAATTGCTAGGCTTTGGCTGCAGTTATAGGATATCCGAGGTGAATAAGATTGTAAGAACGGGTGGAGCAGACATGTACAGGGGACAGTTCTCATGCCCACCACCAGGGATGGGCTTTAGAGTCCAGAAGGACTCACACTCTGAATTCAAATGAAATCTAATGACGCCGGATGGGGGTGGGGGGGGGAGAGGGATGTGGTTTAACTTACCCAGAAATCATCAGGGACATCTGCGTTCTATTATGTTCTATTACGCATCATAGGCGTAATGACAGCCGCACTCCATGACTCACTATCGCGCTTCCTCCTTCCTGAAGACTTCTGGTTAACCCCACGTTGCCTGTGGTCCCACCTGAAGTCATTATACTTCATTTGAATTCCGAATTTGAGTCCCTCTGAACTGGAAGCCCATCCCTGCCCACCGCTCACCTCTGCCCCCTCTGTTCTCTCCTATAAGCCATTACAAGCTGCAGCAGTCAGTGATCCGGCAGCGATCTGCGCATGAGTCGACTCATAGTGCGCATGTTCGGATATTCTTTAAATGTCTTTTATATTAAATACATCATGGAAAATACATTGTGATATTAAAAATTGAGGCTTTGGAGGCACCATAAACGGAGAAGTTGAATGATTTTTGAACAGCGAGGAGAACGCCAGCGCATACCGCTAAGGCTGCATCTGAAATGACCACCAGCTCAGTGTACAGCACCTAAATAGATTTTCTGCACACTTTGCATTCAAATCAGATGCAAATCATATGCAAATCTGCTACTACTTATTATGCAAACAGGAAACTCAGGAGGAGGGGCTGGGAGCAGCTCTTCTTGGATGCAGGGCATGCATTTTTCAGTCTGACAGAGGCGGTGTATGCCTGAATGATTTTTGAACCAACACCACAGCCCTGAGTAGCAGAAGGTACGGTACTGCAGGATAGCCCCTCCTGTGCTGTCACACAGACCACACCCCTGAATATCTGTAGGAGCAGTACTGCAGGGTAGCCCCTCCTGTGCTGTCACACACAGACCACACCCCTGAATAGTAGTAGGAGCAGTACTGCAGGGTAGCCCCTCCTGTGCTGTCACACACAGACCACACCCCTGAATATCAGAAGAAGCAGTACTGCAGGGTAGCCCCTCCTGTGCTGTCACACAGACCACACCCCTGAATATCTGTAGGAGCAGTACTGCAGGGTAGCCCCTCCTGTGCTGTCACACACAGACCACACCCCTGAATATCTGTAGGAGCAGTACTGCAGGGTAGCCCCTCCTGTGCTGTCACACACAGAACACACCCCTGAATAGCAGTAGGAGCAGTACTGCAGGGTAGCCACTCCTGTGCTGTCACACACAGAACACACCCCTGAATAGCAGTAGGAGCAGTACTGCAGGATAGCCACTCCTGTGCTGTCACACACAGACCACACCCCTGAATAGCAGTAGGAACAGTACTGCAGGGTAGCCCCTCCTGTGCTGTCACATGCAGACCACACTCCTGAATAGCAGTAGGAGCAGTACTGCAGGGTAGCCCCTTCTGTGCTGTCACATGTAGACCACACCCCTGAATAGCAGAAGGAGCAGTACTGCAGGGTAGCCCCTCCTGTGCTGTCACACGCAGACCACACCCCTGAATAGCAGTAAGCGCAGTACTGCAGAATAGCCCCTCATGTGCTGTCACACACAGACCACACCCCTGAATTGTAGTAGGAGCAGTACTGTAGGGTAGCCCTTCCTGTGCTGTCACACGCAGACCACACCCCTGAATAGCAGTAAGCGCAGTACTGCAGGGTAGCCCCTCCTGTGCTGTCACACACAGACCACACCCCTGAATAGCAGTAGGAGCAGTACTGTAGGGTAGCCCTTCCTGTGCTGTCACACGCAGACCACACCCCTGAATAGCAGTAGGAGAAGTACTGCAGGGTAGCCCCTCTTGTACTGTCAAACGCAGACCACACCCCTGAATAGCAGTAGGAGAAGTACTGCAGGGTAGCCCCTCCTGTACTGTCACACACAGACCACACCCCTGAATATCAGAAGAAGCAGTACTGCAGGGTAGCCCGTCCTGTGCTGTCACACAGACCACACCCCCGAAAAGCAGAAGGAGCAGTACTGCAGGGTAGCCCCTCCTGTGCTGTCACACACAGACCACACCCCTGAATATCTGTAGGAGCAGTACTGCAGGGTAGCCCCTCCTGTGCTGTCTCACACAGACCACACCCCTGAATAGCAGTAGGAGCAGTACTGCAGGATAGCCACTCCTGTGCTGTCACACGCAGACCACACCCCTGAATAGCAGTAGGAGAAGTACTGCAGGGTAGCCCCTCCTGTACTGTCAAACGCAGACCACACCCCTGAATAGCAGTAGGAGAAGTACTGCAGGGTAGCCCCTCCTGTGCTGTCACACACAGACCACACCCCTGAATAGCAGTAGGAGCCGTACTGCAGGGTACCCCCTCCTGCGCTGTCACACACAGACCACACCCCTGAAAAGCAGTAGGAGCAGTACTGCAGGGTAGCCCCTCCTGCGCTGTCACACACAGACCACACCCCTGAACAGTGGTAGGAGCAGTACTGCAGGGTAGCCCCTCCTGCGCTGTCACACACAGACCACACCCCTGAATAGCAGTAGGAACAGTACTGCAGGGTAGACCCTCCTGTGCTGTCACACGCAGACCACACCCCTGAATAGCAGTAGTAACAGTACTGCAGGGTAGCCCCTTCTGTGCTGTCACATGCAGACCACACCTCTGAATAGCAGAAGGAGCAGTAATGCAGGGTAGCCCCTCCTTTGCTGTCACACGCAGACCACACCCCTGACTAGCAGTAGGCGCAGTACTGCAGGGTAGCCCCTCCTGTGCTGTCACACACAGACCACACCCCTGAATAGCAGTAGGAGCAGTACTGCAGGGTAGACCCTCCTGCTTTCACACACAGACCACACCCCTGAATAGCAGTAGGAGCAGTACTGCAGGATAGCCCCGCCTCTGCTGTCACACACAGACCACACCCCTGAATAGCAGTAGGAGCAGTACTGCAGGGTAGCCCCTTCTCTGCCCTCACACGCAGACCACACCCCTGAAAAGCAGAAAGAGCAGTACTGCAGGGTAGCCCCTCCTGTGCTGTCACATGCAGACCACACCCCTGAATAGCAGTAGGAGCAGTACTGCAGGGTAGCCCCTCCTGTGCTGTCACATGCAGACCACACCCCTGAATAGCAGTAGGAGCAGTACTGCAGGGTAGCCCCTCCTGTGCTGTCACACGCAGACCACACCCCTGAATAGCAGTAGGAGCAGTACTGCAGGATAGCCCCTCCTCCGCTGTCACACACAGACCACACCCCTGAATAGCAGTAGGAGCAGTACTGCAGGGTAGCCCCTCCTGTGCTGTCACACAGACCACACCCCTGAATAGAAGTAAGTGCAGTACTGCAGGATAGCCCCTCCTGAGCTGTCACACACAGACCGCACCACTGAATAGCAGTAGGAGCAGTACTGCAGGATAGCCCCTCCTGTGCTGTCACACACAGACCACACCCCTGAATATCAGTAGGAACAGTACTGCAGGGTAGCCCCTACTGTGCTGTCACACAGACCACACCCCTGAATAGAAGTAGGTGCGGTACTGCAGGATATCCCCTCCTGAGCTGTCACACACAGACCGCACCACTGAATAGCAGTAGGAGCAGTACTGCAGGGTAGCCCCTCCTGCGCTGTCGCACACAGACCACACCCCTGAACAGCAGTAGGAGCAATACTGCAGGATAGCCCCTCCTCCGCTGTCACACACAGACCACACCCCTAAATAGCAGTAGGAGCAGTACTGCAGGATAGCCCCTCCTCCGCTGTCACACACAGACCACACCCCTGAATAGCAGTAGGTGCAGTGCTGCAGGGTAGCCCCTCCTGCGCTGTCACACACAGACCACACCCCTGAATAGCAGTAGGAGCAGTGCTGCAGGATAGTCCCTCCTGTGCTGTCACACACAGACCACACCCCTGAATAGCAGTAGGAGCAGTACTGCAGGGTAGCCCCTCCTATGCTGTCACACACAGACCACACCCCTGAACAGTAGTAGATGCAGTACTGCAGGGTAGCCCCTCCTGTGCTGTCACACACAGACCACACCCCTGAATATCAGTAGGTGCAGTACTGCAGGGTAGCCCCTCCTGTGCTGTCACACACAGATCAGACCCCGGAATAGCAGTAGGAGCAGTACTGCAGGGTAGCCCCTCCTGTGCTGTCACATGTAGACCACACCCCTGAATAGCAGTAGGAGCAGTGCTGCAGGATAGTCCCTCCTGTGCTTTCACACACAGACCACACCCCTGAATAGCAGTAGGAGCAGTACTGCAGGGTAGCCCCTCCTATGCTGTCACACACAGACCACACCCCTGAACAGTAGTAGATGCAGTACTGCAGGGTAGCCCCTCCTGTGCTGTCACACACAGACCACACCCCTGAATATCAGTAGGTGCAGTACTGCAGGGTAGCCCCTCCTGTGCTGTCACACACAGATCACACCCCGGAATAGCAGTAGGAGCAGTACTGCAGGATAGCCCCGCCTTTGCTGTCACACACAGACCACACCCCTGAATAGCAGTAGGAGCAGTACTGCAGGGTAGCCCCTCCTGTGCTGTCACACGCAGACCACACCCCTGAATAGCAGTAGGAGCAGTACTGCAGGGTAGCCCCTCCTGTGCTGTCACACAGACCACACCCCTGAATATCTGTAGGAGCAGTACTGTAGGGTAGCCCCTCCTATGCTTTCACACACAGACCACACCCCTGAATATCTGTAGGAGCAGTACTGCAGGGTAGCCCCTCCTGTGCAGTCACACACAGAACACACCCCTGAATAGCAGTAGGAGCAGTACTGCAGGATAGCCACTCCTGTGCTGTCACACACAGAACACACCCCTGAATAGCAGTAGGAGCAGTACTGCAGGATAGCCACTCCTGTGCTGTCACACACAGACCACACCCCTGAATAGCAGTAGGAACAGTACTGCAGGGTAGCCCCTCCTGTGCTGTCACATGCAGACCACACTCCTGAATAGCAGTACTGCAGGGTAGCCCCTTCTGTGCTGTCACATGTAGACCACACCCCTGAATAGCAGAAGGAGCAGTACTGCAGGGTAGCCCCTCCTGTGCTGTCACACGCAGACCACACCCCTGAATAGCAGTAAGCGCAGTACTGCAGAATAGCCCCTCATGTGCTGTCACACACAGACCACACCCCTGAATTGTAGTAGAAGTACTGCAGGGTAGCCCCTCCTGTGCTGTCACACACAGACCACACCCCTGAATAGCAGTAGGAGCAGTACTGTAGGGTAGCCCTTCCTGTGCTGTCACACGCAGACCAGAAGTACTGTGCTGTCACACGCAGACCAGAAGTAGAAGTACTGCAAGGTAGCCCCTTCTGTGCTGTCACATGCAGACCACACCTCTGAATGGCAGAAGGAGCAGTAATTCAGGGTAGCCCCTCCTTTGCTGTCACACGCAGACCACACCGCTGACTAGCAGTAGGCGCAGTACTGCAGGGTAGCCCCTCCTGTGCTGTCACACACAGACCACACCCCTGAATAGCAGTAGGAGCAGTACTGCAGGATAGCCCCGCCTCTGCTGTCACACACAGACCACACCCCTGAATAGCAGTAGGAGCAGTACTGCAGGATAGCCCCGCCTCTGCTGTCACACACAGACCACACCCCTGAATAGCAGTAGGAGCAGTACTGCAGGGTAGCCCCTCCTGTGCTGTCACACGCAGACCACACCCCTGAATAGCAGTAGGAGCAGTACTGCAGGGTAGCCCCTCCTGTGCTGTCGCACGCAGACCACACCCCTGAATAGCAGTAGGAGCAGTACTGCAGGGTAGCCCCTCCTGTGCTGTCACACGCAGACCACACCCCTGCATAGCAGTAGGAGCAGTACTGCAGGATAGCCCCTCCTCCGCTGTCACACACAGACCACACCCCTGAATAGCAGTAGGAGCAGTACTGCAGGGTAGCCCCTCCTGTGCTGTCACACAGACCACACCCCTGAATAGAAGTAGGTGCAGTACTGCAGGATAGCCCCTCCTGAGCTGTCACACACAGACCGCACCACTGAATAGCAGTAGGAGCAGTACTGCAGGATAGCCCCTCCTGTGCTGTCACACACAGACCACACCCCTGAGTATCAGTAGGAGCAGTACTGCAGGGTAGCCCCTACTGTGCTGTCACACAGACCACACCCCTGAATAGAAGTAGGTGCGTTACTGCAGGATAGCCCCTCCTGAGCTGTCACACACAGACCGCACCACTGAATAGCAGTAGGAGCAGTGCTGCAGGATAGTCCCTCCTGTGCTTTCACACACAGACCACACCCCTGAATAGCAGTAGGAGCAGTACTGCAGGGTAGCCCCTCCTATGCTGTCACACACAGACCACACCCCTGAACAGTAGTAGATGCAGTACTGCAGGGTAGCCCCTCCTGTGCTGTCACACACAGACCACACCCCTGAATATCAGTAGATGCAGTACTGCAGGGTAGCCCCTCCTGTGCTGTCACACACAGATCACACCCCTGAATAGCAGAAGGAGCAGTACTGCAGGGTAGCCCCTCCTGCACTGTCACACACAGACCACACCCCGGAATAGCAGTAGGAGCAGTACTGCAGGATAGTCCCGCCTCTGCTGTCACACACAGACCACACCCCTGAATAGCAGTAGGAGCAGTACTGCAGGGTAGCCCCTCCTGTGCTGTCACACGCAGTCCACACCCCTGAATAGTAGTAGGAGCATTACTGCAGGGTAGCCCCTCCTGTGCTGTCACACGCAGACCACACCCCTGAATAGCAGTAGGAGCAGTACTGCAGGATAGCCCCTCCTCCGCTGTCACACACAGACCACACCCCTGAATAGCAGTAGGAGCAGTACTGCAGGGTAGCCCCTCCTGTACTGTCTCACGCAGTCCACACCCCTGAATAGTAGTAGGAGCAGTACTGCAGGGTAGCCCCTCCTGTGCTGTCACACGCAGACCACACCCCTGAATAGCAGTAGGAGCAGTACTGCAGGATAGCCCCTCCTCCGCTGTCACACACAGACCACACCCCTGAATAGCAGTAGGAGCAGTACTGCAGGGTAGCCCCTCCTGTGCTGTCACACAGACCACACCCCTGAATAGAAGTAGGTGCAGTACTGCAGGATAGCCCCTCCTGAGCTGTCGCACACAGACCGCACCACTGAATAGCAGTAGGAGCAGTACTGCAGGATAGCCCCTCCTGTGCTGTCACACACAGACCACACCCCTGAATATCAGTAGGAGCAGTACTGCAGGGTAGCCCCTACTGTGCTGTCACACAGACCACACCCCTGAATAGAAGTAGGTGCGGTACTGCAGGATAGCCCCTCCTGAGCTGTCACACACAGACCGCACCACTGAATAGCAGTAGGAGCAGTACTGCAGGGTAGCCCCTCCTGCGCTGTCGCACACAGACCACACCGCTGAACAGCAGTAGGAGCAGTACTGCAGGATAGTCCCTCCTCCGCTGTCACACACAGACCAAACCCCTGAATAGCAGTAGGAGCAGTACTGCAGGATAGCCCCTCCTCCGCTGTCACACACAGACCACACCCCTGAACAGTAGTAGATGCAGTACTGCAGGGTAGCCCCTCCTGTGCTGTCACACACAGACCACACCCCTGAATATCAGTAGGTGCAGTACTGCAGGGTAGCCCCTCCTGTGCTGTCACACACAGATCACACCCCCGAATAGCAGAAGGAGCAGTATTGCAGGGTAGCCCCTCCTGCACTGTCACACACAGACCACACCCCGGAATTGCAGTACTGCAGGGTAGCACCTCCTGTTCTGTCGCACACAGATCACACCCCTGAAAAGCAGGAGGAGCAGTACTGCAAGATAGCCCCACCTGTGCTGTCACACACAGACTACACCCCTGAATAGCAGTAGGAGCAGTACTGCAGGATAGCCCCACCTGTGCTGTTACACAGAGACCACACCCCTGAATAGCAGTAGGAGCAGTACTGCAGGGTAGCCCCTCCTGTGCTGTCACACGCAGACCACACCCCTGAATAGCAGTAGGAGCAGTACTGCAGGGTAGCCCCTCCTGTGCTGTCACACACAGACCACACCCCTGAACAGTAGTAGGAGCAATACTGCAGGGTAGTCCCTCCTATGCTGTCACACTTAAACCACACCCCTGAATATCAGTAGGTGCAGTACTGCAGGGTAGCCCCTCCTGGGCTGTCACACACAGATCACACCGCTGAGTAGAAGTAGGTGCAGTACTGCAGGGTAGCCCCTCCTGGGCTGTCACACACCACACCCCTGAATAGCGGTACTGCAGGGTGGTCCTCCTGAGCTGTGTCACGTGCGTATCACCCACTGTGTGAGGAGGGTGACATCTTGTGTTCTGTTCTGCAGATTGACACCAAGGAACAGCAGATAAAGGAAGCCAAGAAAGAACTGAAGGCTGCAAAAGCAGATCATAAAAACCGGAACACAGAAAAAACCAAGAAGTGAGAATAGTTTTATTCTTGTAGTTGGTGGGATCTATGTGACATCAGTGACACATGACTCTGTGTGTGCAGGTAGTTGGATAGAAGAAGCAGTCTGATAGGCTGGGGGGAGGGGTTATTGGTGTGACATCAGTGACACATGACTGTGTGTGTGCGGGGAGTTGGAGAAGAAGCAGCAGTGTGATAGACTGGGGGAGGGGTTATTGGTGTGACATCAGTAACACATGACTCTGTGTGGAGGGAGTTGGAGAAGCAGCAGTGTGATAGACTGGGGGAGGGGTTTTTGGTGTGACATCGGTAACACATGACTCTCTGTGTGTGCAGGGAGTTGAAGAAGAAGCAGTGTGATAGGCTGGGGGAGGGGTTATTGGTGTGACATCAGTGACACATGACTGTGTGTGTGCAGGGAGTTGGAGCAGAAGCAGCAGTGTGATAGGCTGGGGGAGGGGTTATTGGTGTGACTTCAGTGACACATGACTGTGTGTGCAGGGAGTTGGAGAAGAAGCAGCAGTGTGATAGGCTGGGGGAGGGGTTATTGGTGTGACATCAGTGACACATGACTGTGTGTGTGCAGGGAGTTGGAGAAGAAGCAGCAGTGTGATAGGCTGGGGGAGGGGTTATTGGTGTGACTTCAGTGACACATGACTGTGTGTGCAGGGAGTTGGAGAAGAAGCAGCAGTGTGATAGGCTGGGGGAGGGGTTATTGGTGTGACATCAGTGACACATGACTGTGTGTGTGCAGGGAGTTGGAGAAGAAGCAGCAGTGTTATAGGCTGGGGGAGGGGTTATTGGTGTGACATCAGTGACACATGACTGTATGTGTGCAGGGAGTTGGAGGAGAAGAAGCAGCAGTGTGATAGGCTGGGGGAGGGGTTATTGGTGTGACATCAGTGACACATGACTGTGTGTGTGCAGGGAGTTGGAGAAGAAGCAGCAGTGTGATAGGCTGGGGGAGGGGTTATTGGTGTTACATCAGTGACACGTGACTCTGTGTGTGCAGGGAGTTGAAGAAGAAGAAGCAGTGTGATAGGCTGGGGGAGGGGTTATTGGTGTTACATCAGTGACACGTGACTCTGTGTGTGCAGGGAGTTGGAGGAGAAGAAGCAGTGTGATAGGCTGGGGGAGGGGTTATTGGTGTGACATCAGTGACACATGACTCTGTGTGTGCAGGGAGTTGGAGAAGAAGCAGTGTGATAGGCTGGGGGAGGGGTTATTGGTGTGACATCAGTGACACATGACTCTGGGTGTGCCGGGAGTTTGAGAAGAAGCAGCAGTGTGATAGGCTAGGGGAGGGGTTATTGGTGTGACATCAGTGACACATGACTCTGGGTGTGCAGGGAGTTGGAGAAGAAGCAGTGTGATAGGCTGGGGGGAGGGGTTATTGGTGTGACATCGGTAACACATGACTCTGTGTGTGCAGGGAGTTGGAGAAGAAGCAGTGTGATAGGCTGGGGGAGGGGTTATTGGTGTGACATCAGTGACACATGACTCTGGGTGTGCCGGGAGTTTGAGAAGAAGCAGCAGTGTGATAGGCTAGGGGAGGGGTTATTGGTGTGACATCAGTGACACATGACTCTGGGTGTGCAGGGAGTTGGAGAAGAAGCAGTGTGATAGGCTGGGGGGAGGGGTTATTGGTGTGACATCGGTAACACATGACTCTGTGTGTGCAGGGAGTTGGAGAAGAAGCAGTGTGATAGGCTGGGGGAGGGGTTATTGGTGTGACATCAGTGACACATGACTCTGGGTGTGCCGGGAGTTTGAGAAGAAGCAGCAGTGTGATAGGCTAGGGGAGGGGTTATTGGTGTGACATCAGTGACACATGACTCTGGGTGTGCAGGGAGTTGGAGAAGAAGCAGTGTGATAGGCTGGGGGGAGGGGTTATTGGTGTGACATCGGTAACACATGACTCTGTGTGTGCAGGGAGTTGAAGAAGAAGCAGTGTGATAGGCTGGGGGAGGGTTTATTGGTGTGACATCAGTAACACATGACTCTGTGTGGAGGGAGTTGGAGAAGAAGCAATGTGATAGGCTGGGGGAGGGGTTATTGGTGTGACATCAGTGACACATGACTGTGTGTGTGCAGAGAGTTGGAGAAGAAGAAGCAGTGTGATAGGCTGGGGGAGGGGTTATTGGTGTGACATCAGTAACACATGACTCTCTACATATGTGCAGGGAGTTGGAGAAGAAGAAGAAGCAATGTGATAGGCTGGGGGGAGGGGTTATTGGTGTGACATCAGTAACACATGACTTTCTACATATGTGCAGGGAGTTGGAGAAGAAGCAGTGTGATAGGCTGGGGGGAGGATTTATTGGTGTGACTTCAGTAACACATGACTTTCTACATATGTGCAGGGAGTTGGGAAGAAGAAGCAGCAGTGTGATAGGCTGGGGGAGGGGTTATTGGTGTGACATCAGTGACACATGACTGTATGTGTGCAGGGAGTTGGAGAAGAAGAAGAAGAAGAAGCAATGTGATAGGCTGGGGGGAGGAGTTATTGGTGTGACATCAGTAACACATGACTCTCTACAAATGTGCAGGGAGTTGGAGAAGAAGCAGTGTGATAGGCTGGAGGAGGAGTTATGGGTGTGACATCAGTAACACATGACTCTGTGTGTGCAGGGAGTTGGAGAAGAAGCAGTGTGATAGGCTGGGGGAGGGGTTATTGGTGTGACCTCAGTAACACATGACTCTGTGTGTGCAGGGAGTTGGAGAAGAAGCAGTGTGATAGGCTGGGGGAGGGGTTATTGGTGTGACATCAGTGACACATGACTCTGTGTGTGCAGGGAGTTGGAGAAGAAGAAGCAGTGTGATAGGCTGGGGGAGGGGTTATTGGTGTGACATCAGTGACACATGACTGTGTGTGCAGGGAGTTGGAGAAGAAGAAGCAGTGTGATAGGCTGGGGGAGGGGTTATTGGTGTGACATCAGTAACACATGACTCTCTACATATGTGCAGGGAGTTGGAGAAGAAGAAGAAGCAATGTGATAGGCTGGCAGAGCAGCTGATGAAGCTGAAGGTCCAGGCCACAGACAAGGAGGAGAACAAACAGATCGCTCTGGGCACGTCCAAGCTAAACTACCTGGATCCAAGGATCACCGTCGCCTGGTAAGATGTGTCTCTATCCACTCACACATGCATCAGCCACTGCATAGTAACACACCCGCCTGAGAATGACTGTCCCTCTTCTGCACTATTAGCAGAGATGAGGTGGATTGCTGAGGTCCAAACTCTACCGGGGAAAATTTCCGTGAGAGATTGGTGATTGCAGACCGTCTTTGTATGTATTTGTTCAGGAGGTTTTAGTTAGCTCATTATACGGATAGTAATGGCTCCTTTCTGGCCTGTTTATTTGTAGGTGTGCTGTGATGGGTCAAGATACAGCTAGTATACGAGGGGTGGGGGACGGGTGGACTTGAGACCGGGAAAAAGCTCTGTTTGGGATGAACTGGGCTTTCAAATATTGGAATTAATTCAGCTTATTTGTAAGAAAAGGATCATTGATATTATTTATTCACTAAGCAGTGTTTCTGTTTTTTTGAAAAACGAACCTCCCTATAAGGAAGGTTCCTGATGGTGTGTGCTGATCCTCTGGCCCCTTTGCTGATCCTCTGGCCCCTTTGCTGATCCTCTGGCCCCTTTGCTGATCCTCTGGCCCCTTTGCTGATCCTCTGGCCCCTTTGCTGATCCTCTGGCCCCTGTGCTGATCCTCTGGCCCCTGTGCTGATCCTCTGGCCCCTGTGCTGATCCTCTGGCCCCTGCGCTGATCCTCTGGCCCCTTCGCTGATCCTCTGGCCCCTTCGCTGATCCTCTGGCCCCTGTGCTGATCCTCTGGCCCCTGTGCTGATCCTCTGGCCCCTGTGCTGATCCTCTGGCCCCTGTGCTGATCCTCTGGCCCCTGTGCTGATCCTCTGGCCCCTGTGCTGATCCTCTGGCCCCTGCGCTGATCCTCTGGCCCCTGCGCTGATCCTCTGGCCCCTGCGCTGATCCTCTGGCCCCTGCGCTGATCCTCTGGCCCCTGCGCTGATCCTCTGGCCCCTGCGCTGATCCTCTGGCCCCTGCGCTGATCCTCTGGCCCCTGCGCTGATCCTCTGGCCCCTGCGCTGATCCTCTGGCCCCTGCGCTGATCCTCTGGCCCCTGCGCTTGATCCTCTGGCCCCTGCGCTGATCCTCTGGCCCCTGCGCTGATCCTCTGGCCCCTGTGCTGATCCTCTGGTCCCTGCGCTTGATCCTCTGGCCCCTGCGCTGATCCTCTGGCCCCTGCGCTGATCCTCTGGCCCCAGCCCCTATCACATGCGTCATGTTTTTCACCCAACCGCCAGATTCTGCCGGCATTATTTACAGCGGGCATTGTGCACCCACGCCGAGATACATGCTGGGAGATGCCAGAACAGAGCTGTACTCACATCTAGGGACTAAATCTCCTGGTATGTATTGTGGCACGTGTGAAGAAGATGGTAGATGTCATAGGGGCCGGGGCCAGAGGATCAGTATAGGGCCCAGGGCCAGAGGATCAGCACAGGGGCCAGAGGAGCAGCACAGGGGCCGGGGCCAAGCCAGAGGGAGCAGCACAGGGGCCGGGGCCAGAGGAGCAGCACAGAGGCCAGGGCCAGAGGAGCAGCACAGGGGCCGGGGCCAAGCCAGAGGGAGCAGCACAGGGGCCGGGGCAAGAGGAGCAGCACAGAGGCCGGGGCCAGAGGAGCAGCACAGGGGCCGGGGCCAGAGGAGCAGCATAGGGGCCGCGGGGCCAGAGGATCAGCATGGGGGTCGGGGGCCAGAGGATCAGCATATAGGGCCCAGGGCCAGAGGATCAGCACAGGGGTGGGGGCCAGAGGATCAGCATAGGGGCTGGGGGCCAGAGGATCAGCTTAGGGGCCGGGGGCCAGAGGATCAGCATAGGGGCCGGGGGCCAGAGGATCAGCATAGGGGCCGGGGGCCAGAGGATCAGCATAGGGGCCAGAGGATCAGCACAGGGTCCAGAGGATCAGCACAGGGGCGGGGGCCAGAGGATCAGCACCACAAAGGTAAGTAACAGTGCTCCCCCCCCAATCCCCGTACCCAGTACGACACACACCAATCTAAACCTTCCTTATGTGGAGGCTCGGTTTTTAAAAAGATGACAGTCACTGCTCAGGTCACTCTAGAGGGAGTTTGTCTGAGGTGATTAGCGCTATGTGGGAGGTGCGTTATAGTGTAGAGGGACTTTAAGGTGTAGCTGCACTGGGTTTTCAGAAGCTGGATTTAAGCAGTATCTAAAAGCAGCCTCTCTCTGCAGATCCAGCTTTCTAGTAACTACATACCACAGTGACCACACCCTCCATCCTCCCTCTGTGGCCACACCCTCCATCCTCCCTCTGTGGCCACACCCTCCATCCTCTTAGTGGCCAGAGCAGGTCATCTACAGTGGTTTGTAAAAGTATTCGGCCCCCTTGAAGTTTTCCACATTTTGTCACATTACTGCCACAAACATGAATCAATTTTATTGGAATGCCACGTGAAAGACCAACACAAAGTGGTGTACACATGAGAAGTGGAACGAAAATCATACATGATTCCAAACATTTTTTACAAATCAATAACTGCAAAGTGGGGTGTGCGTAATTATTCAGCCCTCCTGAGTCAATACTTTGTAGAACCACCTTTTGCTACAATTACAGCTGCCAGTCTTTTAGGGTATGTCTCTACCAGCTTTGCACATCTAGAGACTGAAATCCTTGCCCATTCTTCTTTGCAAAACAGCTCCAGCTCAGTCAGATTAGATGGACAGCGTTTGTGAACAGCAGTTTTCAGATCTTGCCACAGATTCTCAATTGGATTTAGATCTGGACTTTGACTGGGCCATTCTAACACATGGATATGTTTTGTTTTAAACCATTCCATTGTTGCCCTGGCTTTATGTTTAGGGTCGTTGTCCTGCTGGAAGGTGAACCTCCACCCCAGTCTCAAGTCTTTTGCAGACTCCAAGAGGTTTTCTTCCAAAATTGCCCTGTATTTGGCTCCATCCATCTTCCCATCAACTCTGACCAGCTTCCCTGTCCCTGCTGAAGAGAAGCACCCCCGAAGCATGATGCTGCCACCACCATATTTGACAGTGGGGATGGTGTGTTCAGAGTGATGTGCAGTGTTAGTTTTCCGCTACACATTGCATTTTGGCCAAAAAGTTCCATTTTGGTCTCATCTGACCAGAGCACCTTCTTCCATGTTTGCCGTGTCCCCCACATGGCTTGTGGCAAGCTGCAAATGGGACGACTTATGCTTTTCTGTTAACAATGGCTTTCTTCTTGCCACTCTTCAATAAAGGCCAACTTTGTGCAGTGCATGACTAATAGTTGTCCTATGGACAGATTCCCCCACCTGAGCTGTAGATCTCTGCAGCTCGTCCAGAGTCACCATAGGCCTCTTGACTGCATTTCTGATCAGCGCTCTCCTTGTTCGGCCTGTGAGTTTAGGTGGACGGCCTTGTCTTGGTAGGTTTACAGTTGTGCCATACTCCTCCCATTTCTGAATGATCGCTTGAACAGTGCTCCGGGGGATATTCAAGGCTTTGGAAATCTTTTTCTAGCTTAAGCCTGCTTTAAATTTCCCAATAACATTATCCCTGACCTGTCTGGTGTGTTCTTTGGACTTCACGATGGTGTTGCTCCCAATATTCTCTTAAACAACCACTGAGGCCGTCACAGAGCAGCTGTATTTGTACTGACATTAGATTACACACAGGTGCACTCTATTTAGTCATTAGCACTCATCAGGCAATATCTATAGGCAACTGACTGCACTCAGACCAAAGAGGGCTGAATAATTACGCACACTCCACTTTGCAGTTATTTATTTGTAAAAAATGTTTGGAATCATGTATGATTTCCGTTCCACTTCTCACATGTACACCACTTTGTATTGGTCTTTCATGTGGAATTCCAGTAAAATTGATTCATGTTTGTGTCAGTAATGTGACAAAATGTGGAAAACTTCAAGGGGGCCAAATACTTTTGCAAACCACTGTATAATTGGGTGCATTTGGCTCACCTGTCTTCATTTCCGGTTTTCCAGGTGTAAGAAGTTTAGTGTGCCCATCGAGAAGATTTACAACAAGACTCAGAGGGACAAGTTTGCCTGGGCGATAGCCATGACCGATGAGGAGTTTGAGTTCTAGTCATCGTCTTCTCACTGTGACCTCTGATTGGATATTGCTGTCTCCTATGAAGACCTGATTGTGTCCAATGTGCACAAATAAACTGTTATATTGAATATTTCCAGCATTGATGAAGAACCTTCACCTCCCGACAGAGTGGCTTCTGTCTGCACCTGACTTGCCTCTGTTAGTTGTTTGCATTTATCTTCTCATTTGGTGCAGTGATCATCACATTGTAGAGCACTTATCACGTTTCTGCACCTGACAACATGGCCGCCGTGGTATCATGTGACCAGACTGAGGGGACACGGCTTGCTCAAGGCTCCGGACATCCCCCTCGGGACATGTGACCAGACAGAGGGGACACGGCTTGCTCAAGGCTCCAGTCATCCCCCCTGGTCATGTGACCAGACAGAGGGAACATGGCTTGCTCAAGGCTCTGCCCCCCCCCCCCCCCCCCAGGTCATGTGACCAGACAGAGGGGACACTGCTTGCTCAAGGCTCCGGCCGCCCCGCTGGGTCATGTGACCAGACAGAGGGGACACGCCTCGCTCAAGGCTCTGCCCCCCCCCCCCCCAGGTCATGTGACCAGACAGAGGGGACATGGCTTGCTCAAGGTTCCGGACATCCCCCCGGGTCATGTGACCAGACAAAGGGGATGCAGCTTGCTCAAGGCTCTGCCCCCCCCCCCAGGTCATGTGACCAGACAGAGGGGACACTGCTTGCTCAAGGCTCCAGTCATCCCCCCTGGTCATGTGACCAGACAGAGGGAACATGGCTTGCTCAAGGCTCTGCCCCCCCCCCCCCCAGGTCATGTGACCAGACAGAGGGGACACTGCTTGCTCAAGGCTCCGGCCGCCCCGCTGGGTCATGTGACCAGACAGAGGGGACACGCCTCGCTCAAGGCTCTGCCCCCCCCAGGTCATGTGACCAGACAGAGGGGACATGGCTTGCTCAAGGTTCCGGACATCCCCCCGGGTCATGTGACCAGACAAAGGGGATGCAGCTTGCTCAAGGCTCTGCCCCCCCCCAGGTCATGTGACCAGACAGAGGGGACACTGCTTGCTCAAGGCTCCGGCCGCCCCGCTGGGTCATGTGACCAGACAGAGGGGACACGGCTTGCTCAAGGCTCCGGACATCCCCCCGGGTCATGTGACCAGACAAAGGGGATGCAGCTTGCTCAAGGCTCTGCCCCCCCCCCAGGTCATGTGACCAGACAGAGGGGACACTGCTTGCTCAAGGCTCCGGCCGCCCCGCTGGGTCATGTGACCAGACAGAGGGGACACGCCTCGCTCAAGGCTCCGGACATCCCCCCGGGTCATGTGACCAGACAGATGGGACATGGCTTGCTCAAGGCTCTGCCCCCCCCCCCCCCCCCCCAGGTCATGTGACCAGACAGGGGACGCGGCTTGTTCAAGGCTCCGCCCACACCCCCCCCCCAGCACTTTCCTCCTGATCCTCAGGGATTGTTCGGCGTGTGGAGGACGCATGTGACAATGCAAAGTGGTTTTGTAACCTCAGATTTAGTTTTGCTTTATTATAGGAACGTGTGTGAATAAAGCTGCTCCAACAAGTAATGAAGGAAAGTTGAGTAGATAGTATTTTGTTATAATGTTACTGTGAGCTTAACGTGACCCTGAAGTAAATCCTCATGTCCTCGGCATTCATTGTTTCGGTTAAAGGACCGCGATTGTGAAATCGTGTAAGATTTAAAACACCTGTAAGCCGACACATATAAGATGTACATTTCTCCCTGATTAAAATGCCCTATAAATGGCCTTTTTCCTATTTTGTTGTCACTTACAGCCACCAATAGATATCTGACCGGGTTTGGACTAGTCCATCTCCTCGTAGGGGTACCTCACGGTTTCCATTATTCTATACAAAAGCGCTCCCTGTAATGAATCTGGACAAAGATTCCAAGTAGCCATTCTATTCAATTGCACAGTTTTTTTGACAGTTGGTCTGACCCAACTGCCTTTCAGTAAGTTCTTTTGAAAATATTCTAAGAATCCCCCATGAGGAGATGGACTAGTCCAAAACCTGTCTGATCTTTCAGATTTAACTACCTACTGTAAGTGACAGCAGCATAGGGCAAAAGAAGTTTATAGTGCATGTATTCTAGATGAAGCGTACATTTTATACACGAGTGTTGTGTTTTTACCATGTTTCATGATTCGCGGTCTGAGGAGTTCCTCACTGAAAAATCCACAGCACAGTTATTTTTTTTTTCAGAGATCTACCTCAGAGAATGATATGTAAATTAGTTGAGTTGTGTTGAAGCCCCTCCCCTTATGACTTTACACGTCTTCCTGTACATCTAGAAACTGAACTGGAGTGCATAGTGAGGATGACGGGATAGAGAGGTCTGGCCACTGTCATTTCATACTCGCAACAGTAACCCTCAGTGATGACATCATCTGTCTATCCTAATAACAGGAGGCGGAGCTTCTGATGGCACTGCTGGAAGCCCCGCCCTGACTAGTAGCATTTCCTCCTCCTGTCTACCTCATAGCTTGTTTGCAGAGACAGGAAGTGACATAATTCTTGTTTTTCTGCCAGTCCTAGGCCGCAGTGACCATATTGTGTATCTGAGTTCAACTCTCTAATTCCAATCTCTGGTATCCTCTTCTTAACATGTAGCCACGCCCCTCCAGGCATCACCTGTCTAACATAGCCAGGCCCCTCCAGGCATCCTCATTCCATCTCCTCCAATCTCTGAAGCTATTGCGTAGCCACGCCCATCCAGGCATCCTCTGCTTAAAGGAGAACTGTAGTGAGAGGGATATGGAGGCTGCCATATGTATTTTCTTTTAAACAATACCAGTTACCTGGCAGCTCTGCTGATCCTCTGCCTCTAATACTTTCAGCCATAGACCCTGAACAAGCATGCAGCAGATCACGTGATTGACATTCATTTGTCCGATCTGACAAGATTAGCTGCATGCTTGTTTCTGGTGTGATTCACAGACACATGCCAGGCAACTGGTATTGCTTAAAAGGAAATCAACATGGCATCCTCCATATACCTCTCACTACAGTTGTCCTTTAATGTGTACCCACGCCCCTCCAGGCATCCACTGCTTAACATGTAGCCACGCCCCTCCAGGCATCCTCATTTCCTGCAATCTCTGGAGCTATCATGTGGCCACTCCCATCCCAGCATCCCCTGTTTAACATATAGCCACGCCCCTCCAGGCATCCTCATTACCTCTCCTCCAATCTCTGGAGCTATCGTGTAGCCACTCCCATCCCGGCATTCTCTGCTTGTGCTGCATTCAATCTGTGCTTTGCTTCAGGGTTGCTGTAAAGCAGATCGTTTCAGTTGTAATTTATGTTGATGATTCATCCAGAAATAATACATTGAAATAAAACTGGTATGTTTGTGTATGTTGTGTCTATAGCAATATGGTATATTTCTGTTCATGCATCATCCACAGCACAGAGCTGCCGCTTCTCTCCCCCTAATCTATCTTGTAGTCCTCTAAAAGGCGGGGATTGTAATGGTAGGGTATGGAGGGCAAAGGCAAGTGATGTCAGAGAGAGGGGCTTTTGAAAATGGGGTAACCTCCCGTCCCTCTTAGCACCAATCCCTGGGTGTGTTCTGAAGGGACTGAACACCCCAGGGGTGTGTGCAAGAGAAGTGACATCAGCTCCTTGGACACCCCAGGGCACTACATGCCCTGGCATTCGGGGTACACTGGGCAGAGAAGGGGGGCTCAAGCCCTGATTCTTCATCCTTGACTACGGACCTGTCTTCATCTAATAATTGGGAAACTTAACATTTTGGCAGGTCTCAGTGTTTAAATCTTTGACCCGAGTTTCCATTGCAGGGGACTGTTCTGTCTAATTTCCTGGCTGACTCACTTTGACCCCCTTGATAACGGCTCGACCCATTTGGTATTCTGTGTGATGTGCCTTTCTGCATAGCACCAGGTGAAACCCCAGGTCCTCCATGAAAGCTGCTCGTGTTCTAGAGGCCTCTCTTGTACATACAAACGTTATCTTCTCAATAAGCCCGCTGCCCTCTCTCCTGTGAGGCTGTTGTTGGAGGACTCTGTTGCTATTACATTATCATTTGTCACTTAGACTCTCCCGGATTGTCTCAAGTGACTTTTGTCTTGTCAGAGTGAGTCAGACATGAGATTGTAGGTGGACAGCATCTCCAGCTATTGAGCTTTTCTTGGATACCACTACTGACAGAGTAGCAACACTCAGTTATGCTGCAGATAAGCGTTGTGAAGAGCCCCAGTTTAGGTTGTGTCCACACTGGAGGTTGCGTGATAACCTGAACTTTTGTAGAGAAAGTTTAGTAAGTTTGCTTTTTGTTGTAGCTACTAAAGACACTCCCCTGAAAGAACCTGTTCTGTCTTCATTCTGAACCTGACCCCATTGTGCCGGATCCCGTGACTACCTTTTGTTGATGGTATTTGTGTCAGAGTGTGACTTCAGTGTTTTCAACTTCCAGTAGGCTTCAAGCATCTGGGTGGAACCTGCCCAACTGCTAGAGGTGCCTCAAGCTCCCTGTAAACATCTGAGGTCCATCAGAAAGGCATCTTCTGCCTGACCGACCCTTTCCTCAGATGTGTGTCAGAGACTTGGAGACGCATTATAAATGTGTGTTCCCGGTGCAGAGAGGAAAGGGTGTGGTCCACTGAGAACAGACTGCTGTTCATGAGCCCTAGGGGGAGTCAGAGTGCAGAAGACCAGTTCCACAACCATGCTTAAAGTGTACCTAAAGCAAAGATAAGAGAGTTCCACTTACCTGGTGTTTCTAGCAGCCCCCTGCAGCCGTCCTGTACCTGCCACGTTACCAAACGATCTTCCGGACCCCCGCCGTGGCTTAGCTTTGTTTCTGCTGACTGATTAGTAAGCGAGCCACTGCGCCTGCACGGCCGTGGCACATGCACCCTCGTTCGCACTCCTGTCGGCGAGATCGTCCTGCACAGGCGCAGTGGCCCGCCAACTGATCAGTCAGCAGATACGAAACTCAGCCATTGTGGGGGTCTGGAGGATCGTTCTGTGACGGCGTGGGCACAGGGGGGCTGGTAGAGGCCCCAGATAAGTAAAATTCTTTTTGCCTTTGCTTTAGGTACTCTTTAAATGGAAGGAATGCTAAGGCGGTGGTCTTCTATTACCTACATACATTGTGCCATAATGACCCTGAACAAAGTAATCAGATCTTTCAATCTGTCATGGAAAAGCTCAAGCAATCGTTCCAGATAACAGAAGTTTATCTAGTGACAATCACGGCAGCCAGGAAGGAAGGATGATGCGGCAGCTGGGTGTGGTGGGGGAGGAGCCTGGGGTGCTCCTCCCACCTCTTTCATGGCTGCTGTGCTCTTCAGCATAAAGAGTGATTGTCTGTAGTAGAAGATCAAAGCAGGATAGTGTGGCAGATCAAACAGTCAATATCACGCTGGCAAAAACACCCTAAAGCTGGCCATACACTAGGCCGATTCCCGCCAGATCGACAGCAGATTCCATCACTGGGATCGAATCTGCTGTCACATGGTTCCCGCAACACGCTAAATTTCGATCCATTTTGTCTGATCCCGTCGATCGCTCCATGCGGAAAACTACCGTCGATCGCCCGCAGGTAGGGAGCGCGTCGCTAGCGGCGTTCGAGTGCCCGACGACCGACGCAATAAAGCCCACATACATTACCTGCTCCGCCGGCACGACTGCCCCCGGTCACCGCTGCTCCGTCTCCGCTCTGGTCTGGTCTCCGGCATGCTTCAGTTCCTCCTGCCCGGCAGGAAGTTTAAACAGTAGAGGGTGCTCTGCTGTTTAAACTTCCTGCCCACAGGAAGAAGTAAAGCATGCCGGACGCGGAGACGGAGCAGCGGTGCCGGCGGAGCAGGTAATGTATGCGGACGGCGGCAGCACCAACACCACAACAGATTGTGATCGGTTTCAGGCTGAAATCGGTTCACAATCTGTTTGCAGTAAGGTGGCCATACGATCCCTCTGGTCAGATTCGATCAGAGAGGGATCTATCTGTTGGTCGAATCTGATGGCTAATCGACCAGTGTATGGCTACCTTTAGAACAGGCAGCAGCATCTGCACTAACTGTCACAGGACGTGTGCTCCGCAATACAACCAGAAGGAACAGTTCAAACGAGACATCAAAAGGATCACTAGAGCGTCCACCTTCCGTCCACAAGCATTGATTCCTTCCACAAATGACAGTAACAAGGTGCAATACAATGATTTCATCTTGGTGTGCTGCGCATCGTACAATATTTCAAACATATGGATGGATCTTACATATCCTTGAAGTGCTCGGTCATCGGTGCAGGAGGTGGGTGGTGGGCACTAGGGTGGTGAGCGACGGCCGTTTCGCGTCTAGCGACGCTTGGTCACGCTGCGTACCACTGCAAAAGGCGGAAAGCGAGTACCCGGTATATGACGGAGACTAAACCCCGCCCCTTCCGATGTCGTCACTTCCTCCGTGTTCGGAGCAGGTTGCCATGGAGACGCAGGCGAAGGGCGTGGAAACAAGTCCCGCCCCTCTGGAAACAAAGGGTGTCTGTTTCATTGCAGCACCTGTAAAATACCAGGACTGCTGCGTGCATCTATATTGGGTAACCCTGCTCTGTGCTGCACATAGGGTACAGCTTACCTATCTGAAGTCTTCTTCGGTCCGTGCCTCGGGACCTCCCACGATGCGGTCCATGCACGTCACGTGAGTACAAACACTTCCTCCTTCAACCCGGAAGGAGGAAGTTTGTAATCACGTAACCGCCTCTTGGACCGCATCGTGGGAGGCGCCAAGGGATGGACTGAAGAAGAGGTCAGATAGGTAAGCTTGACCCCCCCCGCACAGGTAACTGGGTGAAATCCGGATAGCAACTATCCGGATTCAGCCGAATTCGAGCCCATCCCTGATGGCCACACTTGTTGTATGTCCCTTGTGAGATGGTCCCTCAGGCTGTAAGAGTCACCAAAGGTAGGCAAGGTGTGAACATTGTGGGGGGGGGGGGGGGGAGGTGTCAAATTGTTACTGGTTATGATTTGTAGTTCCGCCCCTTGGCCACGTTGCATCTGACTGATCCGTCCCTATCTATTCTCTCTGCAGGTCCTGGCCCCAATCTCAGGAGCCTAATAAGGTTTGCTCCCTGCATATAATGACGTATAATGTTAAGGGCCTGAATGCCCCCACAAGAGGTGTCTAGCTGTCCAGTCCTGCGAGGGCAGATATAATTCTCCTTCAAGAGACTCAGTACAAGGACAGGGGGCCGAAGTACTGACATGAGCTATATTCACAGGCATACTTTTCCTCCCCCTCCAGAAGAGATGAAGTGCTGCTATAATCTTGCGCAAGAGGTTACATTACAATGTGGCTGAGGTGGTCCTCACTGCATACCTGTACTGTGAACCCACCACTGCATACCTGTTCAGTGAACCCACCACTGCATACCTGTTCAGTGAACCCACCACTGCATACCTGTTCAGTGAACCCACCACTGCATACCTGTTCAGTGAACCTGCCACTGCATACCTGTTCTGTGAACCCACCACTGTATACCTGTTCTGTGAACCCGCCACTGTATACCTGTTCAGTGAACCCGCCACTGCATACCTATTGTGTTCAGTTAACCTGCCACTGCATACCTGTTCTGTGAACCCGCCACTGCATACCTGTTCTGTTCAGTGGACCCGCCACTGCATACCTGTTCTGTTCAGTGAACCCGCCACTGCATACCTGTTGTGTTCAGTGAACCCGCCACTGTATACCTGTTCTGTTCAGTGAACCCGCCACTGCATACCTGTTGTGTTCAGTGAACCCACCACTGTATACCTGTTCTGTGAACCCACCACTGCATACCTGTTCAGTGAACCCACCACTGCATACCTGTTGTGTTCAGTGAACCCGCCACTGCATACCTGTTCGGTTCAGTGGACCCGCCACTGTATACCTGTTCAGTGAACCCGCCACTGCATATCTGTTGTGTTCAGTGAACCTGCCACTGCATACCTGTTCTGTGAACCCGCCACTGCATACCTGTTCTGTTCAGTGGACCCGCCACTGTATACCTGTTCTGTTCAGTGAACCCGCCACTGTATACCTGTTCAGTGAACCCGCCACTGCATACCTGTTGTGTTCAGTGAACCCGCCACTGTATACCTGTTCTGTTCAGTGAACCCGCCACTGCATACCTGTTCTGTTCAGTGAACCCGCCACTGTATACCTGTTCTGTTCAGTGAACCCGCCACTGCATACCTGTTCTGTTCAGTAAACCCGCCACTGTATACCTGTTCTGTTCAGTGAACCCGCCACTGCATACCTGTTATGTTCAGTGAACCTGCCACTGCATACCTGTTCTGTTCAGTGAACCCGCCACTGCATACCTGTTATGTTCAGTGAACCTGCCACTGCATACCTGTTCTGTTCAGTAAACCCGCCACTGCATACCTGTTCTGTTCAGTGAACCCGCCACTGTATACCTGTTCTGTTCAGTGAACCCGCCACTGCATACCTGTTCTGTTCAGTGAACCCGCCACTGTATACCTGTTCAGTGAACCCGCCACTGCATACCTGTTGTGTTCAGTGAACCCGCCACTGTATACCTGTTCAGTGAACCCGCCACTGCATACCTGTTGTGTTCAGTGAACCCGCCACTGTATACCTGTTCTGTTCAGTGAACCCGCCACTGCATACCTGTTGTGTTCAGTGAACCCGCCACTGTATACCTGTACTGTTCAGTGAACCCGCCACTGCATACCTGTTCTGTTCAGTGAACCTGCCACTGTATACCTGTTCTGTTCAGTGAACCCGCCACTGTATACCTGTTCAGTGAACCCGCCACTGCATACCTGTTGTGTTCAGTGAACCCGCCACTGTATACCTGTTGTGTTCAGTGAACCCGCCACTGTATACCTGTTCAGTGAACCCGCCACTGCATACCTGTTGTGTTCAGTGAACCCGCCACTGTATACCTGTTCTGTTCAGTGAACCCGCCACTGTATACCTGTTCAGTGAACCCGCCACTGCATACCTGTTCTGTTCAGTGAACCCGCCACTGCATACCTGTTGTGTTCAGTGAACCCGCCACTGTATACCTGTACTGTTCAGTGAACCCGCCACTGCATACCTGTTCAGTGAACCTGCCACTGTATACCTGTTCTGTTCAGTGAACCCGCCACTGTATACCTGTTCAGTGAACCCGCCACTGCATACCTGTTGTGTTCAGTGAACCCGCCACTGTATACCTGTTCTGTTCAGTGAACCCGCCACTGCATACCTGTTGTGTTCAGTGAACCCGCCACTGTATACCTGTACTGTTCAGTGAACCCGCCACTGCATACCTGTTTTGTTCAGTGAACCTCCCACTGTATACCTGTTCTGTTCAGTGAACCCGCCACTGTATACCTGTTCAGTGAACCCACCACTGCATACCTGTTGTGTTCAGTGAACCCGCCACTGTATACCTGTACTGTTCAGTGAACCCGCCACTGCATACCTGTTCTGTTCAGTGAACCCACCGCATCAGTGCGCATACCTGTGCAGTTAAGTGAACCCACCTACCTACGTGAGTGCACGCAGTGTGATATACCACTCCGTGCATACCCGATATGGACAAAACAGGTAGAGGAAGAGGTAGTGCCAGAGCCAGAGGAAGGCCACCCGGCAAGTCTGCGCGAGGTCGTGTAAATGTAATTTCGTGTGGACCTGGCCCACAGTACAGTGCTCGGATGAAGGCACGTCCCATCACCTCCCAAGATTGTCAGGACGTGGTTGAGTATTTAGCGACACAGAACACCTCATCTTGCTCAGCCACCAGCGCTACTACTAGCACCACTTCCGCTGCATTTGACACTTCGCAAGAATTATTTAGTGGTGAAATCACTGATGCACAGCCATTGTTGTTACAGCCAGATGAATTTTCACCAGCTCATATGTCTGAGTTACGCGGCAACACTATGGATGTAACGTGTAAGGAGGATGAAGGACCTACTGATGGTGCATGTTTGTATTTTTCTGAGGCAAGCGAAGCTGGGCAGGATGATTACGATGATGACGATGATAGGGATCCTCTGTATGTACCTCTACAACTACAGTAGAATGAAAAAGTCTGGGAAGATGGGGATGTTCTGGCCCGACAACTGGACACTGATGAAAAATGCATGCAGGCTCATGCGGCCATTTGAGGAGGTGACCAACCTGGTGAGCCGCAGTGAGGGCACCATCAGCGACTTAATTCCCTACGCTTACTTCTTGGAGCGTGCTGTGCGTAGAGTGGCGGATGAAGCTGCGAATGAGCATGACCAGGAACCGTTACGGCAGGAACAGGCATGGGACCAATTTTCATCAGACCCAGCTGTTTCCTCAACACCTGCGGCAGCACAGAGGGGGGAGGAGGAGGAGGAAGAAGAGAAGTTGTGTGCAGAAGACGAGTCAGACTCAGAGGATGATGAGCAAGGTGTTTCTTTGGGGGAGGAGGAGGAGGGGACAGCGGCAGGAGAACAACCGCAGCAGGCGTCGCAGGGGGCTTGTGCTGCTCAACCTTCCCGTGGTATTGTTCGCGGCTGGGGGGAGGAGGTTGACTTACCTGACGTCACTGAGGAAGAGCAAGAGGAGATGGAGGGTACTGGATCCGACTTTGTGCAGATGTCGTCTTTTATGCTGTCCTGCCTGTTGAGGGACCCCCGTATAAAAAACCTCAAGGGGAATGAGCTGTACTGGGTGGCCACACTACTAGACCCTCGGTACAGGCACAAAGTGGCGGACCTGTTACCAACTCACCTGAAGGTGGAAAGGATGCAGCACATGCAGAACCAGCTGTCAACTATGCTTTACAATGCCTTTAAGGGTGATGTGACAGCACAACGCCAGCAAGGTACCACTGCCACTAATCCTCCTCCCGTGTCCACGCAGTCAAAGACAGGATGCTCCAGCGATCTCATGGTGATGTCGGACATGCGGACGTTCTTTAGTCCAACGCCTCGCCGTAGCCCTTCCGGATCCACCCTCCACCAACGCCTCGAACGGCAGGTAGCCGACTACCTGGCCTTAAGTGTGGATGTAGACACTGCTGTGAACAGCGATGAGGAACCCTTGAACTACTGGGTGCGCAGGCTTGACCTGTGGCCAGAGCTGTCCCAATTTGCCATCCAACTTCTCTCCTGCCCTGCCGCAAGCGTCCTGTCAGAAAGGACCTTCAGCGCAGCTGGAGGCATTGTCACTGAGAAGAGAAGTCACCTAAGTCACAAAAGTGTTAAGTACCTTACCTTTATTAAAATGAATGAGGCATGGATCCCGGAGGGCTGCTGCCCGCCCCAAGACTAAGTCAGTCCCCGCACACACAGCATCTCTGCCTGCACGCCATGTGACTGGCTGCCTGGCCTGCCCCAAGAAGACTAAGTCGCTCCCAGTCCCTCCACACAGCATGTCTGCCTGCAGGCCGCTTGACTACCTTCTCCGCCACCACCAACAGGGTCCGGGACTCCAGGCGGATTGCTGAATTTTTTAGGCCGCTGCTAGCAGCGGCCGCTGTAATAATTTTTCTGGTGCGTGTACATGACTGCCTAATTTTTCTGGCTGCACTGCGGGCAGCTGCAACAACAAAAGAAAAGGCATGTACATGCGCCCATTCCCCTTCGTGATCATTACCTTGCCGTGGTGAAGGGGCTTGCGTATCACAATGAAGCAATGACCGGCGCCTAGATGAGTGTCTCGGGGGGCACACAAAAGATAATAAGGTCGTTGCTACATTGTGGTCAGACCAAATTTGATCAGCTGGACAGTCACTGTTCTGTCATTCAGCTACATCAGCCAGGTGACCATATGGGCTGTAAAGCCACCAAAACCTGCACTCTCGCCATGGTGCACACCAGTCCAGCACGGCCGTCACTACACAAACAGCTGTTTGCGGTGCGTTACACGGTGAGTTTGGTGTGTCAGTGTGAAGCAGTACCTTAATTACACTACCTAATTGATGTATACACATGCAAGATGTTTTAAAGCATTTTAGGCCTGTCATTTAGCATTCAATGTGATTTCTGCCCTTAAAACGCTGCTTTGCGTCAAATCCAGATTTTTCCTGGGGACTTTTGGCGTGTATCCCACTCCGCCATGCCCCCCTCCAGGTGTTAGACCCCTTGAAACATCTTTTCCATCACTTTTGTGGCCAGCAGAATTTTTTTTTCCAAAGTTCGCCTCCTCATTGAAGTCTATTGCGGTTCGCGAACTTTTCTGCGAACCGAACGTTCCGCGGAAGTTCGCGAATCCGGTTCGCGGACCTAAAATCGGAGGTTCGGCCCAACTCTAATTGTGGGAATAACCGAGACATGGATGGATGAAAGCCATGACTGGATAGCTAATTTAAAAGGATACAATGTGTTTAGGAGGGATAGAACAGGGAAAAAAGGTGGAGGGGTTTGTCTCTTTGTTAACAATTCTCTTACAGCTGTCCTCAGTGATGAGATGGAGGAAGATTGCGAAGATGTGGAGTCCGTTTGGGTAAATATTCATGGTGGAAATAAAAGTTGCCAATTGCTTATTGGGGTATGCTACAGGCCACCTCTTATTAATGAAGCTGCAGAACTGCGATTACTACAGCAGATTGAAAAAGCTGCAAGTAAAAATGAGGTCATAATTATGGGCGACTTCAACTTTCCAGACATTGACTGGGGTATTGAGGCTACCCATTCTGGTAAAAGCAGCAGATTTCTGGCAGCACTACAGGACAATTACTTGACTCAAATGGTAACGGAACCAACTAGGGGGAATGCGTTACTGGATCTGATCATTTCTAATAGACCAGATAATGTATCAAATGTGCAGGTTCAAGAACATTTGGGAAATCGTGATCACAACATGATAACGTTTGATCTGGTGACAGGCCACGGGGCAGCGGGACCACTAAAACTATGAATTTTAGAAAAGCAAAGTTCAATCAAATTAGGCAGGCACTAAGTTTGGTGAACTGGGATAATGTACTACAAGGGGAGGACACTGAAGGGAATTGGCAAGCTTTTAAACTTATTCTCAATCAATATTGTAGTATGTATATCCCATATGGAAACAAAATGTCTAGGAATAAAAAAAGTCCTCTATGGATGAATAGAAAGGTTACAGATAAAATGAAGAGGAAAAAGAATGCCTATAAGATCTTAAAACAGGAGGGCACCGATGCTGCACTAAGCAATTATAAGGAGTGCAATAAAAATTGTAAAAAAGAAATTAGGCTGGCAAAGATTGAAGCTGAAAAAACAATCGCTAGGGATATCAAATCTAACCCAAAAAAGTTTTACACGTACATTAACTCTAAAAAAAGAAAGGTTGACTGTATAGGACTCCTAAAGGATGAGGGTGGGAACTCAATGGTGGATGACCAAGGTAAGGCAGAGTTATTAAATGCTTTCTTTGCTTCTGTCTTCACAAAGGAAACAGCACTGTTGCAAACTACAGAGGCGGAAGAGTCTCAATCTTCTAACTGTAATATTAAATACTTAACGCAGGAAGAAGTGAAGGCAAGACTAAATAAATTAAAAATAGACAAGGCACCTGGCCCGGATGGCATGCATCCTCGGGTCCTAAGGGAATTAAGTTCAGTTATAGATAAACCCCTTTATCTTATCTTTTGTGACTCTCTTTCAACTGGCAGAGTCCCAGTGGATTGGCGTACAGCCCACGTTTTCCCATTATTTAAGAAGGGCAAAAAATCTGATCCAGGAAATTATAGACCTGTAAGCTTAACATCAGTTGTATGCAAACTATTTGAGGGGTTACTAAGAGATACTATACATGACTTCATAGTAGAAAATAATCTTATTTCTCAGCATCAACATGGGTTTCCTAAAGACAGGTCCTGTTTGACTAACATGCTCAGCTTTTATGAGGTAGTGAATGCTAATATGGATATTGGGAATGCTGTAGATGTGATATACTTGGACTTTGCAAAGGCCTTTGACACTGTTCCCCACAAAAGTCTGGTGCAAAAGTTGAGGATGCAAGGACTGGGGGGAAGAGTCTGTGTTCATGGATAGGGAACTGGCTAATGGACAGAAAACAAAGAGTTGTGGTCAATGGATCGTACTCAAAATGGGAGACTGTTAGCAGTGGAGTCCCACAGGGGTCTGTACTGGGTCCAGTGCTCTTCAATTTATTTATTAAAGGATACCTGAACTGACATGTGACAGGATGAGATAGGCATGTGTATGTACAGTGCTTAGCACACAAATAACTATGCTGTGTTCCTTTTTTTCTTTCTCTGCCTGAAAGAGTTAAATATCAGGTATGCAAGTGGCTGACTCAGACAGGAAGTGACCTTCACTGATAAGAAATTCCCCTTTTTTACCTCTTTCTTGCTCTCAGAAGCCATTTTCTGCTAGGAAAGTGTTTTATAGTTGGAATTTCTTATCAGTGAGGGTCACACCGTAGTCACTTCCTGTCTGAGTCAGGACTGAGTCAGCCACTTACATAGCTGATATTTAAATCTTTCAGGCAGAGAAAGAAAAAAAGGAACACAGCATAGCTATTTGTGTGCTAGGCACTGTACACACACATGTCTATCTCATCACGTCACATGTCAGTTCGGGTATCCTTTAATGACCTAGTAGATGCAGTAGTGAGCAATGTTGCTATTTTTGCAGATACAAAATTGTGCAGAATCATCAACTCTCAGGAAGATGGTGTCATATTGCAACAGGATCTGGATAGGATGGCTATATGGGCACATAAATGGCAGATGAAATTCAAGGTTGACAAATGTAAGGTCATGCATTTTGGACGTACTAATGGTCTAGCACCATACAAAATAAATGGGATACAGTTGGGGACATCAAACTTGGAGAAGGACTTAGGAGTACTCATTGACAACAAGTTATATAATCGTACTCAATGCCAAGCAGCTGCAGCTAAAGCTAACAAAATTTTGGGATGCATTAAAAGGGAAATAAAAACTCGAGATGCTAGCATAATATTGCCCATGTTTAACTCTCTAGTAAGGCCACATCTGGAATATGGAATTCAGTTCTGGGCACCACATTACAAAAAAGATATTGCAGTCTTAGAGCAGGTGCAGAGACGAGCAACAAAATTGATGCGTGGGATGGAAGGACTCACTTATCGAGAAAGGTTAGATAAACTGGGTTTATTTAGTCTAGAGAAAAGGCGTACGTACAAAAAGGGCGCCTGGACAAAAAGGGCGCGGGGTGTAAACTCTAAATAATAATTAATCATTAATAGGGTTTATAAATATAGTGTGCTATATTTCGTTTACAAATAATGTTTAACAAAATTATAAATCATTAAATAATGTTTATGAAATCGGAAA
Source organism: Hyperolius riggenbachi (assembly GCF_040937935.1). Classification (NCBI taxonomy): domain Eukaryota; kingdom Metazoa; phylum Chordata; class Amphibia; order Anura; family Hyperoliidae; genus Hyperolius; species Hyperolius riggenbachi. Next base: position 447,280,646 of record NC_090650.1, on the reverse strand, counting down.
TTGTGAAAACGTTAATCTTCCCTGTTTCAAAAGTTAAACTTATAATTACGTTTATAAAAAAACCAATAATATATGTTTAATTGTTATAATTGTATATTATTGTGAATAACAGTCATTTATGGTTTGTTCTTATAATAAAATCTGAAAATATTGTTTATAAAGATGATATAAATATAACTACGTTCGTAATAAGTGTTGTAATACATTAGTAATTATTACTAAAATTTTACTAAAACTATACCTAAGCCTACTCTTACACAGAACCCTACCTGTACCTATCCCTAACCCCTAGACTCCCCTGTTGGTGCCTAAACCTAAGACCCCCCTGTTGGTGCCTAAACCTAAGACCCCCCCTGTTGGTGCCTAAGTAACCCTCCCTGTACCTACCCCTAACCCCTAGACCCCCCTGTTGGTGCCTAAACCTAAGACCCCCCTGTTGGTGCCTAAACCTAAGACCCCCCTGTTGGTGCCTAAACCTAAGACCCCCCTGTTAATGCCTAAACCTAAGACCCCCCTGTTGGTGCCTAAACCTAAGACCCCCCTGTTGGTGCCTAAACCTAAGACCCCCCTGTTAATGCCTAAACCTAAGACCCCCCTGTTGGTGCCTAAACCTAAGACCCCCCTGTTAATGCCTAAACCTAAGACCCCCCTGTTGGTGCCTAAACCTAAGACCCCCCTGTTGGTGCCTAAACCTAAGACCCCCCTTTATTATGTGGATAATTATGTTTTACTAATTGTGGATTAAAAAAATATTTTGCAATTTACGTTACGTACTGATCGCTTTATTTTGTGAATAATAATGTTTTACAAACAGTAAGGGATAAAACTTTAAATAATGTTTTAATTATTTAAATAAGATAAATATGTTTAGTATTTTCATAAACGTTATTCGGCACGGGTGCATTTTATAAACGTAAATCACCACAAGTTCAGTTATAAATCATTAAACAGCTCCGGGCGCCGTTTGTAAACTTTATTTAGCTCCTGGCGCCGTTTATAAACTTTATTTAGCTCCGGCGCCCTTTTTTCCTACCCGGCGCCCATTAAACGCTATTTATTATGGGAGTGAATGGCGGCGCCCTTTTTGTCCACTAGCGGCATGCGCCCTTTTTTCCCAGCTCCAGAGAAAAGACGCCTTAGAGGAGATCTAATTAACATGTATAAATACATCAGAGGGCAATATAATAGCTTGGCGGATGAGCTTTTTGTCCCTAGGCCTTCTCAAAGGACTAGAGGACATGATCTGCGCATGGAGGAAAAACGTTTTAGCCATTTATTTAGGAAAGGGTTCTTTACAGTAAGAGTGATTAAGATGTGGAATGCATTGCCACAGGAAGTCGTTATGGCAAACTCTATACCTGCATTTAAAGGGGGCTTAGATGCTTTCCTTGCATTGAAAGACATCCATGGCTACAATTACTAGGTAATGCCTAATGATGTTGATCCAGGGATTTTATCTGATTGCCATCTGGAGTCGGGAAGGAATTTTTCCCTTTAGGGGCTAATTGGACCATGCCTTGTAAGGGTTTTTTCGCCTTCCTCTGGATCAGCAGGGATATGTGAGGGAGCAGGCTGGTGTTGTACTTTGTACTGGTTGAACTCGATGGACGTATGTCTTTTTTCAACCAAAATAACTATGTAACTATGTAACTATGGCCTCAATTCACTAAGCTTTATCAAACACTTTATCAAATGTTTGATAATTTACCTCATGGGTAAAATCTAATTTTGAATTCACTAAGGTGTTATAGATTTATTGAACGTTTTATTGATAAAACATTTGATAAATATTTAACACCTTAGTGTATTCAAAATTAGATTTTACCCATGAGGTAAATTATCAAACGTTTGATAAAGTGTTTGATAAAGCTTTGTGAATTGAGGCCTATGTAATCTTCTCTGCTCTAGGTGTTTATCCCTGGGAGAGAGGGCAAGACCTCTTGGTCTTCCTGTAACCAGGCTCTCTGGGGAGGCCCTACTTCTAAATCCCTCTATACCACATGCTCAGCATTTGCGTAACTTGCGTATCACTCACAAACTTGCATGACCACAGAAAAGTGAAACTTGTTTGTCTGTTACTCAATGGAGCAGTGCCAGGTGCCTTCTAAAAGAACGCCTTTATACAATCAGCTCCATCATAGGTACTGCTAAAAACTATACCCATCCCCTGGTATATCCCTTAATTTGGAAATATTGGTTCATGAGATTGTTTATGAGGCACCAATCTCTTGACCAGGTTAATTTGTTTTCGTAATTTAACACACAACCTCACCTGTATAATGATGCCTAACGTTGTCATCCCCATCCAGACGACCAGTGGGTGTAGGAAGAAATTTTGAACTGCAGAGGCCCCGTCCGAGTGTCCCTGGAACATCACCGGAAACCTTTTCCACCAGGTCAGACTGGAACTCACCTGCTTATTTTTGTGTTCTACCTCATTAAGATCACCTGGACCATGATGAAATCTTACCTCTAACTTAGTGTTCTGTTTGTTTAACCGTTGTAACAAAGTTTGGTCGTCTTGTGTCAAAACCTGTACCCATTTGTCCCATGTCGTGTTATCTTTCAGGATGGGAATTTCACGTGAAACTTTGAACTTTAGAGTTCTCTTAACAATTTGAGGAATGACGTCCTCAAACTTGGATGACTTGATCCATATGGGTTCTCCGCTCACCCAATATGTTCCCCTTGAAAGAACCACCTTATCGGAACAATTATGAAAATACCTTGAATGTGTCCTTAGACATTATGTTAAAAAACCAAACCTTTGCTTTAGCCACCGGAACTGTCGGTTTGGCTTCAGGGCGGATCTTTTGAATGGTAGCCTCGCATTCTGTGTTATTGAGCCAGCAGGCTTCTTCACTAAATTTGACTTGCCGCGGCAAACACAGGTACCTCTGTGAGAATTGCCCGCATGAGGACAACTCTACTTGTTTCACCTCCACGTCTAGCACCAAAAAATTTTGACCTCTCAGGTCATGGTGTAAGACATGTGTTGAGGTGGGAACTAAGGAAGTGGCGGTGCCTAAAGAAGTGTTGCACCCTTTCCATCTGTTCACCCAAACATCTCGATGCTTCCATGCAAAAGATCCTTCTCCAGAAAAATCGATAAACCTCTCCTTGTCTAATCTCAGCTGTACAGGATCTTCTAGCATCTCCCTGACAAAATATGACCCCAACTGTCCTGATTGGGCCTCTTCCCCCCCTTTATGTCCTGAGGCAAAATGCGTACCTGAGGTCGGGAAGACTGTACTCTCTGCAATCTTTCAATTAAGAGTACCTCTTCACTTACCCATCTAGCATAAGGATAAGTGGCTGCATATGGACTGTGTAATATCGTCCCCTGTTGTGACCCGTGTAGTGTGAATGGGTTCCCTGTGTTGGCTTTCCCTCCCCCGGGACCGCTCTCCCCACCCTCTTTGTCACCTGGAAATGTGGCTTGATCTCGATTTTTACTTCTTGTTTCGAGAATCACCCACCCTTGGCTTTCCAGCCTTTACGTGTGTATAGTTGTTTCAGAGGCACTCTCTGTTGGTAGCTCCAGAGTGTGATGTTGTCCCCCGCGTCTCTCCGGCAGGAGAATTGACGCCTCCTGCTCGTTCCTCTCCAATCTGGAACCATCTCACTCTGCATAACCAAGACAAGGTACCCCTGAATCACACACTCCACCTTTTGCATGTTCCCATTGTACTGCAATGTACCTTTTAACAAAACTTTGGATCGGTGCATCGATTCTGGGAGTGTGACATTCAATAGCAGATTTACACTGCCATTCAATTCCCACTGCCCGCACACCTGACCCTTCATACCTTTCACCCACATTGTGCCATGAAATTTGTTTTCTCCTGGCACAAGTGCTCTTTTCCTCCATCCCTGCCTGGTACGTCTGTGCCAAGCGGAGGGAGGTGTGAAAGGATCAGTACCTTTTTTCCAAACATTAACATGCTTGGGCCTTGTGTTCTCATTAACCCCTTATTGTACATGAGAATGTCCTCTCTTCAGTCTCCTAGGACGGAATGGCAGCCTAGGATCACCATCATCATGGTACTCTTCATTATAAAAGCACCTCCTTGGAAAGGAAAAACATTAGCAATTTGCATTATGCTTTGCTCAGTCAGTTTTTTTTGTCTCTTTCCAATCTCAGAAATCTCGTTTTTTAGTCTCTTTCCGATTTCAGAAATCTCGCTGTTCTCCAAACTCGGATTGGCATCTGGAACCTTTTGCTTATCCAACTGACATCTCTGTCTCGGCTGCCAGCACCTCAGCTTTCTTGCTTCCATATTGCCCAACTCCTGAAATCGAAATACAAACAAATCAATTCTTATTAATGATTTGGGATTTGCCCTGCGGCTTGTACTCTGTACACGTTAGATTGATCAATATATACCGTAATTGATCTCGTTACTTTATGGTTCTCATGAACTCTGTTTACTCTTTTTGGTAGACTGGAGCTAAACTTCTCTCCTCACTACTTACCTGTTTAAAATATGCTCCCACGGACTTCACCTTTGGAAGCACTCACCCCATTGCAAGCTCTCACCTCATTGCAAACTCTCCCCACATCCCCCCCTTCTGTACATACGCGGCCGTAGTATGCACAGAGTACGGATGCCACACACCTATTGCTGCTTTGCAGGTGAGCCTACAATGTTCTTACTCATTTTCGCATTGACTTACCTAGAACTTCATTGAGCACTACCAGCTCAGCTAGAAGTCATGTGTGTTGTACCATCTGACCAATGTTTGCCAATGCTACTACCTCCAGACTACAAACGGCTGCCTCCATGTAGGAAGGAGCGCTTTACACTTTAACTACACAAGGCGCAGGGCTAAGCATTCCAGCTGCATATGCCTGTATGCAGATCCCTGAATGCCCACTTGGTAGGTAGTCCCATGGCAAACACTGTACTGACACACTGTCACTCTGTAAAAGGCAATTTCTTAATCTTTATAATCGCTCCAAGAACTGCTGTCAGTTCTGTTTTTTGTGCTACACTTGGTAAGAGCTGGAAAAAATATATTTGACCAATCAGTGGACGAGAAAAACGCACAAACAGCCCCAGCCCAGCATTGACCTCTGTCAAGCTCTGGCCCTGTCCATGACAAAAAAAACGGAAAAAAAGTTGCCACGGCGACGGATACCTGGATTGGTCAACTCCCTTTTTTTTTCCCAACTCCGGCACCCCTGATGCACTATTCCCCCTTTTTACTTTATTGGGAACCCATGCTTCACCCCTCGTTAAGGTGCCTCACTTAAAGAGAACCCGAGGTGGGATTTAATTATGTTAGTGGGGCACAGAGGCTGGTTGTGCACACTAACACCAGCCTCTGTTGCCCCATGGTGTGCCTCCAGGACCCCCCTGCGCGCCGCTATCCCCTCCGCAGTGCTAGCGACACACAGCGTGTCGCCAGGACAATGTTTACCTATGCCGTGTCTGTTAGCGCCGCTCCCCCGCCTCCTCTGTATCGGCGCTACCCGCCCGCGTCACTTCCCTCCCACTGATTGGAGGGTAGGAACACAGGCGGCTAGCGCCGATTCAGATGAGGCGGGGGAGCGGCGCTGACTGACACCGCATACGTAAACATTGTGCTGGCGACTCGCTGTGTGTCGCTAGCACTGCGGAGGGGATAGCAGCGTGCAGGGGGGTCCTGGAGGCACACCATGGGGCAACAGAGGCTGGTGTTAGTGTGCACAACCAGCCTCTGTGCCCCACTAACATAATTAAATCCCACCTCGGATTCTCTTTCAAGGAATAATCCCATAAGTAACCCAGTACAGATACTTCCCTGATCTGCTCTTGCAAACTTCCTGGGAAATATCTGACTGCGATGTGTTTCCCTGCCCCTTGCTGGAAAACCACTTTCTTGGTTCCCGTATTCTGGCATTCCTTTCCCTGGGCTCAGACTCTGGGGAAAATACTCCGGGATCCGAGATACTCAGTAGAGTGCCTCATTATCTCTACCATCCCTTCCTCTCAGCTGCTCTGCCCATTGCCGTAAGCACAGCCTGACGTGACATGGATCCTCCAGCCCCTCCTCCCCCCTTCCATGATGGGTGGGGGCCCTCCCATATGTCTCCATTTTGAGTCCTGGAATGCCAGCCAAGATGGCTGCTATGCAATCTCCCATAGCAACCTCTCAATCCTATACATATTAGGAAAGAAAAAAAATCAAGCAGAACAAACATTTTATGCCTAGTTACACATAGCATAATTACACATTGCAGAAAATCAGCATTCCGCTACATGCACTCTTGGATACCTGCGTGGAAAACTTAGAAAGACCCCGTCCCAGCTGTAATCCTAACTTCTTCATACATTAGAATCACCCAGTGACGTGCCAATCTCTCCACAAACACAGCCATCAGCTTATCTCAGACATGACTCAGAACTACTAGAGTGTGATGTGTCCTCTTCTCACACAAAAACCATTGCTGTATAACTCTAAACAACACCTTCTTCTGAAACTAACATCAGTCGCAGCTGGCCCAACCTGTCTCAACATGCTACTCTGTAAAATAGTAGAAAAGAGGGGGGCGCTGTACTGCTCCACACAACTAATATTGCAGCCAGAGGAAACTTGCACTCTTCGAACAGCATAAACATAACATAACAAATAACACTGACGTATGCAGAAATTACAGGAAAATAACATATAGCACTAAACTGGAACCAACTTTCTTTTCTCTAGGCTCTCTCTCCCCCATCTACTACCTGTAGACCGCAGGCCCCCCTTTCTCCCCTGTCAGGGACCAAAACCCAGCTGGCATCCATCCCAGCATCCCTAACCCTTTTTCCGATTACATAGTTACAGTTATTTGGGTGGAAAAAAGACAAACGTCCATCGAGGTGCGCCAGAAATGTTAAGTAAGATTAGATCCATGTGATCACCGGATCTGCACCCATAAAGCAGAATGCGGGGTTTTTGTGTGGGGACATACCTCCCAACATTTTAAACTAAGAAACCGGGACACTGGCCACACCCTTAACCACACCCCCAAGACACGCCTACCATCATTTATTAATATTTTTTTTTAATTAATATTTATGCCCTTTTTTTTAAAATTAAATATACCCTCATACACCCTGCCCATGGGTGGGGAGGAGGGTAAGGGTGCCCATGGGTGGGGAGGAGGGTGAGGATGGGTGCCAAAAAATGATCGAGGCGCCAGCCGTGCGTGGTATGCGGCCATATCATTACTACCTCCCTCCCTCCCTTGAGATCTGCCCCCGTGTCCCCGTTAGCAGAGTGCGCAGCGAGCGGAGCAGGCTGTCATCTTACCTCCGTCCATGCACGAGTACCGATGTCTTTCTCCAGCTTCCTGCTTCCTGTGACGTCACAGGAAGCAGAGTGAAGCCGGACATCGGTACTCGTGCATGGACTCAGGTAATGACAGCCCGCTCCGCTCGCTGCGCACTCTGCTAACGGGGGACACGGGGGGCAGATCTCAAGGGAAGGAGGGAGGGAGGTAGTAATGATATGGCCGGCATCCCGCATATCACTTAGGCGCGGCTGGCGCCTCGATCATTTTTTTTTTTACTGCTGCCCACTGCCGCCAGGACTTGGGGGGCTCATACCGTGACAGCGGGAGAGCCCCCCCAAATCGTGACAGTCCTGACGAGATCGGGACGGTTGGGCCCTCTGGTGGGGATGTCACACACACTGGCATGGGGCGGGTATCAGACACATGGAAAGGCTGTATATTTACACACACAAAGTGGAAGCACTTTACAAAGTAACTCGTTTACAAGCTGACAAAACAAAGTGAAACGTGAGAATTGATGTCAATATTCTTGTGACGTTTTCTGTATGGACAGAACATTCCGCGAGGTCTTCAGGTGTGACAGAGGAGCGGGATCGTCTTGTTTTTCTGCATGTCACACATACCACTCAGCAGGCAGAGCGCAACGCTTCATAAATGCCCCCCAGTCCCATCCATGTCCGGCTAGTATAATAACCCCACCAAACAGCCACATTCTTCATAGACATTAACCCTGAACGTGACAAGGCAGCATCACAATCCATCACAGGAAATACAAACTACTGTCCAGAGCCCGATCTAGCAACAATGGGGCCCCCAGACAAAGTATATCTGGGGGCCCCCCTGACAGACACCCCCAAACCAGAAAGTGGCATGAATGCAGCAAAATTTCCCCCAGGAGCCATGGGCGGGCTGCTGCACCCCCTGAAATCCACTACTTTCCACCCAACTTTACTGTGCTCCCCGGGGCCCCTGCAAAGTCTCAGTCCGTGACTTCATGCACTCCCTGACTTCCTCATCACAGGGGCGCGTCTCCTCCATGACCCGATGCATGTTGTTATGTAGTATTATACTTCGGGTCACAGAAAGGATGCAGCCAGGCGGGGGGGGGGGGGGAGGTACGGAGCAGCAGACTGACTCAGGCGTGCGCCCTCCCGGGACAGGTGAGACACTGCTCTGCTGAAGACTGCAGAGGTCCTGGGAGCAACAGTTACGTTCGGGGAGACTCCTTGTGGGGCCCCTGCAGGCTCTGGGGCAATTGCCCCCTTTGCCTCTATGGTAGCGCCAGCCCAGCTACTATCGTCCTTTACACCAAATGCCTTTCATGTACTGCAATAAAAAAAACCACAAAAGTTCATGAGGGTGTCCTCCTAATGGATACTCCCAGCCATGGAGTACCTCCTCTCTCTGACCAATAGCTGAGAGCTGTGAGTACTTTAACCACTTCACCACAAAGCGGTTTTTACCCTAACGGACCAGAGCGTTTTTCACCTTTCAGTGCTCATCCCTTTCATTTGCCAATAGCCCTGTAGCCCTGCTCCCTCCCTCCCCTCGCCAGCCAATCAGGGTGATCAGCTGTCATAGGCTTCAGCCTATGACAACCAATCACTGCCCAGCCTCAGGAGGGGACAGCCGTGTCACACAGTTGTCCCCAGTACAGCGCCGCTGCTGATCGCAGTATTGTACCAGTAATTAGACGGCGATTACACTGTCTAACAGTCTCCCAAGCAGCAATAGCCGCTCGGAGACTGAGTTCCATCACTGCAGCAGAGCAGACTCCATCCCTGCTGGCCATGTGACCTCAGCCCCGAGGGCATGCTGGGAGTTGTGGGATGGAAGTTTGCTGCGCTGAGCTATCGTCCCTCCATTGTGGCGACGCCCCTTGCACGTCATGTGACGCGGGTGTGAGACTCACTCAAACACATTATTTATGCTGTTTTCTCAGTATAGATAAACTGTGGATTGCCGGTAACTTACTTTAACCTCCTTGGCGGTATGAAAAATACCGCCAGGAGGGAGCGCAGCAGTTTTTTTTAAAAAAAAAATTTTTTAATCATGTAGCGAGCCGAGGACTCGCTACATGATAGCCGCTGCTGAGCGGCATCCCCCCGCCCGCTTCGATCGCCTTCGGCGATCTCCGATCAGGAAATCCCGTTCATAGAACGGGATTTCCTGGAGGGCTTCCCCCGTCGCCATGGCGACGGGGCGGGATGACGTCACCGACGTCACTGACGTCGGGACGTCATTGGGAGTCCCGGGCCACCCCTCGGCGCTGCCTGGCACTGATTGGCCAGGCAGCGCTGGGGTCTGGGGGGGGGGGGGGGACCCGCGCCGCAGCAGATAGCGGCGATCGGGCAGGGGCCGGCGGCGATCAGAGTGCTGGCGCAGCTAGCAAAGTGCTAGCTGCGTCCAGCAAAAAAAAAATTATGAAAATCGGCCCAGCAGGGCCTGAGCGGCACCCTCCGGCGGCTTACCCCGTGTCACACACGGGGTTACCGCCAAGGAGGTTAAGAGCGCTTTGCAAGACAAGCAAAAAATGTTAGGTTTGGCTCACAGAGGGACGCTGTGTTGTGATATTAAAGTCATAATGCAACATTACAGCGCAACACAACAAAAAAGGTGGTAACGCACATTAATGCTGCGTCACCGTGGCATGCAGTAGGTACAGTGAAGCATACAGGCAATGAAAGTATGCTTCCTTGTACCTGGTAACGTGTGCGTTTAGAGATAACACACTGCAGCAGTGCGTTACCATAACGCTACACGTTACAATGCAATGCTAACCTCCTCTATACCCCTTTGTGTCCCCCTTATGTCCACCATTGTCCCCTGTGTCCTCCGTCTGTCCACCTGTGTCCACCTCTGCATCGGCTCAGTACAGGAAGTCCCGACATTGCGGCAGGTTGGAGGTTGGTATTAGTGATGTCGCAAACCTCCGATTTTTGGTTTGCGAACCTCCGCGGAAAGTTCGGTTCGCGAAAAAGTTCGCGAACCGCAATAGAGTTCAATGGGGATGCGAACTTCAAAATTTACAAAAAATTCTACTGTCTAGAAAAATGATAGAAAACTTGTTTCAAGGGTTCTAATACCTGGAGCACCCTACTCCCTCCTACCAGAGGGAGGAGGGTCTCATCTGCCAGGGAATTCCAGTATTTCAAAAGCCAGCTTACACACCATGGCTGGGGATTGAACCCAGGTCTCAGTGTATGGTAGGTAACTAACATATCCATTATACCACCAACACTTCTAGCTGAAACTAGCCTAGCATGTACAGGATCTTCTCAAAAAATTAGCATACTGTGATAAAGTTCATTATTTTCTGTAATGTACTGATAAACATTAGAATTTCATATATTTTAGATTCAAATACACACAACTGAAGTAGTTCAAGGCTTTTATTGTTTTAACCACCCTGGCGTTCTATTAAGATCGCCAGGGCAGCTGCATGAGGGTTTTTTTTAAATAAAAAAAAAAATATTTCATGCAGCCAACTGAAAGTTGGCTGCATGAAAGCCCACTAGATGGCGCTCCGGAGGCGTTCTTCTGATCGCCTCCGGCGCCCAGAATAAACAAGGAAGGCCGCAATGAGCGGCCTTCCTTGTTTTGCTTAGATCGTCGCCATAGCGACGAGCGGAGTGACGTCATGGACGTCAGCCGACGTCCTGACGTCTGCCGCCTCCGATCCAGCCCTTAGCGCTGGCCGGAACTATTTGTTCCGGCTGCGCAGGGCTCAGGCGGCTGGGGGGACCCTCTTTCGCCGCTGCTCGCGGCGGATCGCCGCAGAGCGGCGGCGATCGGGCAGCACACGCGGCTGGCAAAGTGCCGGCTGCGTGTGCTGCTCTTTATTTCATGTAAATCGGCCCAGCAGGGCCTGAGCGGCACCCTCTGGCGGTAATGGACGAGCTGAGCTCGTCCATACCACTAAGGTGGTTAATATTGATGATTTTGGCATACAGCTCATGAAAACCCAAAATTCCTATCTCAAAAAATTAGCGTATTTCATCCGACCAATAAAAGAAAAGTGTTTTTAAAACAAGAAAAGTCAACCTTCAAATAATTATGTTCAGTTATGCACTCAATACTTGGTCGGGAATCCTTTTGCAGAAATGACTGCTTCAATGCGGCGTGGCATGGAGGCAATCAGCCTGTGGCACTGCTCAGATGTTATGGAGGCCCAGGATGCTTCGATAGCGGCCTTAAGCTCATCCAGAGTGTTGGGTCTTGCGTCTCTCAACTTTCTCTTCACAATATCCCACAGATTCTCTATGGGGATCAGGTCAGGAGAGTTGGCAGGCCAATTGAGCACAGTAATACCATCTGGTCGGTACAGAGAGAAGAAAGAGAGAAAGAAAAAACCGCAGGGGTACCAGGAGCCCTTATGGTGTATTATCTTCAGATAATGAAAAAAAGTTAAGAGTAAATATACTCACAAGTGTGGGTTGCTTGAAGGCAACCACTTGTACAGGCGTGTAGGGAAGTCCCGTCCCCACTCGGTCTTTATGATCGTTGGTCGCTGCTCCTTAGAAAAAGGCTTCGCTTCTCGTGCGTCGCGAAGTACCCCACGAGTGGGGTAATGCAAGATCGATTTCCGAAGAGGATAGGAGGCGCCCGTGTAGTGTATTAGGTGTTCTCTTTGTACAAAGAGACTCCACTTGGTAAGGATTAAGAGGGTTTATTTAGCACAATAGACAGACAACGCATTTCGCGGTCCAAGCCGCTTCCTCAGGTCAATGACAGGTGCTTTTAAAAACAAATAAATGAAATCAATAGAGGCGCTCAGAGTCATATAACACAATTACAGACATATAGTAGTATAGTGCTAAAATAGTAATACAATTAAAATAAAATTATATATATATAGGGGTTACCACCACGAAACACGTGGATCCATGGGGTCCAGCCCTTAGTAGTAAGCATAAAAAAAAAAAAAGGGACGATTAATAATAATAACAAAACAGCGATTGCTTTATGAGGAAGATATTAGATTGCTATATCAAGTGTGGCGGAGGGTGATAGGTAGAAGAGGGTGTGTGTGTCAATGGGACCTGAACCTATAATGGGATGGAACCAAGTACATTAGGTTGTAGGAAGGTCTGGAGGTAACAGGGGGAAGGGGTTGGGAAGAAGGACTGATGTGAGGGGGTGCGGGCTAGGGCTAAGCGGGGTAGCCATAAATTGAATGCCACTTTAAGGGTAGGGGGGGACTAGTTCCTGGTGTTAGGAACGGTCCGACTAGGATGTCATAAGGGTACCCATAGGTGTGTGTATATGTATAGAGTATATGGTATGGTCCAGGTATATTACATAGGGAACTAGGAAGTGGTGTAGGATAATGAAGAGGGTAACCTGGGACTGGACCAATGTGTCCTCTGTAGGTGGGATCCTACGTGGGTATCAGAGTAGAGGTCTATGGGGTGGTGTGATGGTATATGGGGTGGTTCGCAGAGGTCATAGGGTCTACATGAGGATCCCGTATAAATGTATAAGGGGTTTCTTACCTTAAGGTAGGTTATGGAGAGCCCGAGCGCCAAGCCGAGGGCTCTGTGGACGGAGATTTAAATCTACGTAGTTCCGGAGGAGGAGATGGTCATGTGGGGGGCGTGGGTGTTGTGGAGGCCTATCGGATGGGGCAGGGGGCGTGGTCAGGGTCCGTGCCTCCAGCCGATTGGTATAACGGCTGGAGGATGGAGCGCAGTGCGTCTCAAGTCTCGCATCCATGCGAGAGTGGGCGGGGCCGCTGACTGTGCGGCTTTACGTCAAGTCTGGGGGTGGGCGCATGCGCATGGGTAGGAATTCGCCATGTTGGGACGCTGGCAGGGCTGGCGAGCGTAACGAAGGGGGAAATTAATTACTAGAGGGAAATACAGGGGGGAAGGGGGAGAATATAAGAACACAGGCTGGGAGCGCCTGTGGGTATGTAGAAACACCTATAGAAACCTTCGTTCCAAGGGGTTAGGCTGAGTTAGTGTGAGGTCAGTCAGATCTACTGTGTTGCTGCCATCACATGGGTAATTGGAGAACTGTGGGAATAGCTGTTATTGTATCTCGTAGTAATAGGCTTGAATAAAAATAAATTAAAATAGCATAAAGTATTAGGTAAAAGGTTATAACCTAATGATTACATATGTTCTATATATGTTGGAAGCATTTTACACTTAAAAACATGTATACAAAGATTGCAAATATATAGAAAGATACATAGCCAGACCGACAGTGTGATAGATTTGTGTTCCAATATTAATTCTAAAATCTATGAGGTCTGTAGGACCTACTGTGTAGCTGCCATCCCATGGGTGATTTAAGACTATGTAAGGAGCCAGTGTTGGATCTTGTGCTTAGTTAGCTAGAATAAGAATAGCATGAAACATTAATATAATGGCTATGATCACATATATTACACCAATGTTAAAAACATTGTTAGGACTTGGATGCATATGTACAAAAGTTATATGTATATATATATATATATATATATACACAAAGATACATAGTCAGATAGAACATATAATAGATTTTTGTTCCAATACTAATTCTAAAAACCTTAGTCAGGTAGGTATGTACATATAATTGTGTTCGTGGTATCCTAGACTCTTGTTATTACTTTTATTTCAGTGGGGGAGGAATCTTTATCTAGCATTTGTGTGATCCAAGTATAACTAGAGGGCTTAGATGAAGTTCAGCAGGGCGAGGGGGGGGGGGAGGGGGAAGGGGGGGGGGGAGAGGGAACGGGGGGGGGGGAGGGGGAGGGGGGTGTAGGAAGGGGGGGGGGTGTTGAGGAGGGATGGGGAAGGGGAGAGTGAGTGAAGAGGGTATCTGGAGGTAAAGGATGAGACCGGTATGAGAGTCATGTTACAGATTGTGTTCGAGGCAGATGTTCAACCCCTCTGGATGCAGAGTCCTGAGTTTAAAAACCCAGTACATTTCTCGTGCTTTAAGTCTTTCTTTCCTATTCAGGACATCTGGGGGTATATATTCAATTGGACAAACTTTTATTCCTTTGTGATCTTGATTGTGTACTTCCTTGCAGTGTCTAGATAGTCCATGTTTGGTGAATCCCTTGTTAATGTTTCTCCGGTGTTGTCCCCATCTTGCTTTGAGTTGTTGTGTGGTACGTCCTATGTATTGCAGGCCACATTCGCATGTTAATAAGTAGATAATGTAGTCAGATGAGCAGTCCATTCTCTGTGTGATGTTATAGATATCACCTGTGGCCGTGGACTCAAAAGTCTTTTGATGGTTGTGTATCATCTGGCAGCACAGGCACATCTTTTGTTTGCATTTTTGGACTCCTGGGTTTTCCTGTTGTATCAGGGGCTCTTTTGATTGCGTATTTTTCAGTTTGCTTGGGGCATAACAGCTATTCCCACAGTTCTCTAATTACCCATGTGATGGCAGCAACACAGTAGATCTGACTGACCTCACACTAACTCAGCCTAACCCCTTGGAACGAAGGTTTCTATAGGTGTTTCTACATACCCACAGGCGCTCCCAGCCTGTGTTCTTATATTCTCCCCCTTCCCCCCTGTATTTCCCTCTAGTAATTAATTTCCCCCTTCGTTACGCTCGCCAGCCCTGCCAGCGTCCAACATGGCGAATTCCTACCCATGCGCATGCGCCCACCCCCAGACTTGACGTAAAGCCGCACAGTCAGCGGCCCCGCCCACTCTCGCATGGATGCGAGACTTGAGACGCACTGCGCTCCATCCTCCAGCCGTTATACCAATCGGCTGGAGGCACGGACCCTGACCACGCCCCCTGCCCCATCCGATAGGCCTCCACAACACCCACGCCCCCCACATGACCATCTCCTCCTCCGGAACTACGTAGATTTAAATCTCCGTCCACAGAGCCCTCGGCTTGGCGCTCGGGCTCTCCATAACCTACCTTAACCACCCTGGCGTTCTGATTAAATCGCCAGGGTGGCTGCGGGAGGGTTTTTTTTAAATAAAAAAAAAACTATTTCATGCAGCCAACTGAAAGTTGGCTGCATGAAAGCCCACTAGAGGGCGCTCCGGAGGCGATCTTCCGATCGCCTCCGGCGCCCAGAATAAACAAGGAAGGCCGCAATGAGCGGCCTTCCTTGTTTTGCTTATATCGTCGCCATAGCGACGAGCGGAGTGACGTCATCGACGTCAGCCGACGTCCTGACGTCAGCCGCCTCTGATCCAGCCCTTAGCGCTGGCCGGAACTTTTTGTTCCGGCTACGCTGGGCTCAGGCGGCTGGGGGGACCCTCTTTCGCCGCTGCTCGCGGCGAATCGCCGCAGAGCGGCGGCGATCAGGCAGCACACGCGGCTGGCAAAGTGCCGGCTGCGTGTGCTGCTTTTTATTTCATTAAAATCGGCCCAGCAGGGCCTGAGCGGCAGCCGCTGGCGGTGTTGGACGAGCTGAGCTCGTCCAGACCGCTCAGCTGGTTAAGGTAAGAAACCCCTTATACATTTATACGGGATCCTCATGTAGACCCTATGACCTCTGCGAACCACCCCATATACCATCACACCACCCCATAGACCTCTACTCTGATACCCACGTAGGATCCCACCTACAGAGGACACATTGGTCCAGTCCCAGGTTACCCTCTTCATTATCCTACACCACTTCCTAGTTCCCTATGTAATATACCTGGACCATACCATATACTCTATACATATACACACACCTATGGGTACCCTTATGACATCCTAGTCGGACCGTTCCTAACACCAGGAACTAGTCCCCCCCTACCCTTAAAGTGGCATTCAATTTATGGCTACCCCGCTTAGCCCTAGCCCGCACCCCCTCACATCAGTCCTTCTTCCCAACCCCTTCCCCCTGTTACCTCCAGACCTTCCTACAACCTAATGTACTTGGTTCCATCCCATTATAGGTTCAGGTCCCATTGACACACACACCCTCTTCTACCTATCACCCTCCGCCACACTTGATATAGCAATCTAATATCTTCCTCATAAAGCAATCGCTGTTTTGTTATTATTATTAATCGTCCCTTTTTTTTTTTTTTTTATGCTTACTACTAAGGGCTGGACCCCATGGATCCACGTGTTTCGTGGTGGTAACCCCTATATATATATAATTTTATTTTAATTGTATTACTATTTTAGCACTATACTACTATATGTCTGTAATTGTGTTATATGACTCTGAGCGCCTCTATTGATTTCATTTATTTGTTTTTAAAAGCACCTGTCATTGACCTGAGGAAGCGGCTTGGACCGCGAAACGCGTTGTCTGTCTATTGTGCTAAATAAACCCTCTTAATCCTTACCAAGTGGAGTCTCTTTGTACAAAGAGAACACCTAATATACTACACGGGCGCCTCCTATCCTCTTCGGAAATCGACAGTAATACCATGGTCAGTAAACCATTTACCAGTGGTTTTGGCACTGTGAGCAGGTGCCAGGTCGTGCTGAAAAATGAAATCTTCATCTCCATAAAGCTTTTCAGCAGATGGAAGCATGAACCCACTTTTGAACCACAAACTGCGGCAGAAGCGCCTGACCTGGGCTACAGAGAAGCAGCACTGGACTGTTGCTCAGTGGTCCAAAGTACTTTTTTCGGATGAAAGCAACTTTTGCATGTCATTCGGAAATCAAGGTGCCAGAGTCTGGAGGAAGACCGGGGAGAGGGAAATGCCAAAATGCCTGAAGTCCAGTGTCAAGTACCCACAGTCAGTGATGGTCTGGGGTGCCATGTCAGCTGCTGGTGTTGGTACACTGTGTTTTATCAAGGGCAGGGTCAATGCAGCTAGCTATCAGGAGATTTTGGAGCACTTCATGCTTCCATCTGCTGAAAAGCTTTATGGAGATAAAGATTTCATTTTTCAGCACGACCTGGCACCTGCTCAAAGTGCCAAAACCACTGGTAAATGGTTTACTGACCATGGTATTACTGTGCTCAATTGGGCTGCCAACTCTCCTGACCTGAACCCCATAGAGAATCTGTGGGATATTGTGAAGAGAAAGTTGAGAGACGCAAGACCCAACACTCTGGATGAGCTTAAGGCCGCTATCGAAGCATCCTGGGCCTCCATAACACCTGAGCAGTGCCACAGGCTGATTGCCTCCATGCCACGCCGCATTGAAGCAGTCATTTCTGCAAAACAATTCCCGACCAAGTATTGAGTGCATAACTGAACATAATTATTTGAAGGTTGACTTTTCTTGTTTTAAAAACACTTTTCTTTTATTGGTCGGATGAAATATGCTAATTCTTTGAGATAGGAAATTTGGGTTTTCATGAGCTGTATGCCAAAATCAACAATATTAAAACAATAAAAGGCTTGAACTACTTCAGTTGTGTGTATTTGAATCTAAAATATATGAAAGTCTAATGTTTATCAGTACATTACAGAAAATAACGAACTTTATCACAATATGCTAATTTTTTGAGAAGATCCTGTACAATTTATGCTCAATCCAAAAGAAAAATTAGACAAGACAAATAACATTTATATCTCGCTTTTCTCCTGGCGGACTCAAAGCACCAGAGCTGCAGCCACTAGGGCACACTCTATAGGCAGTAGCAGTGTTAGGAAGACTTGCCTAAGGTCTCCTACTGAATAGGTGCTGGCTTACTGAGCAGACAGAGCCGAGATTCGAACCCTGGGCTCCTGTGTCAGAGGCAGAGCCCTTAACCATTGCACCATCCAGCCACTGCTTAAGGATATATAGGCAGGCATGGCCTTGCCACCACCAACACTACATGCTGAAGCCAGCCTAGCGTGTACCATTTATGCTCAATCCATTTATGCGCAAAAATGCAATTCCGCGGAAAGCGGTGACCATCCCTACTAGAGAGAGAGAGAGAGAGAGAGATGAATCTACCTGGCTATCTGGGGTTCTCTTTGGACAACTGTTGAACACGAAAGGCAAGGCCATGCTACATATCCTTAAGCAGTGCCTGGATGGTGTAATGGTTAAGGGCTCTGTCTCTGACACAGGAGACCAGGGTTCGAATCTCGAGTCTGTCTGTTGAGTAAGCCAGCACCTATTCAGTAGTAGACCTTAGGCAAGTCTCTCTAACACTGCTACTGCCTACAGAGTGTGCCCTAGTGGCTGCAGCTCTGGTGCTTTGAGTCTGCCAGGAGAAAAGTGTGATATAAATGTTACTTGTCTTGTCTTGTCTAATTTTTCTCTTGACAACTGTTGAACACAAAAGACAAGGCCATGCCTGGCTACATATCCTTAAGCAGTGGCTGGATGGTGTAGTGGTTAAGGGTTCTGCCTCTGACACAGGAGACCAGGGTTCACATCTTGGCTCTGTCTTTTGAGTAAGCCAGCACCTATTCAGTAGGAGACCTTAGGTAAGTCTTCCTAACACTGCTACTGCCTATAGAGCATGCCCTAGTGGCTGCAGCTCTGGCGCTTTGAGTCCACCAGGAGAAAAGCATGATATAAATGTTATTTGTCTTGTCTAATTTTTCTTTTGGATTGAGCATAAATGGTACATGCTAGGCTAGTTTCAGCTAGAAGTGTTGGTGGTATAATGGATATGTTAGTTACCTACCATACCCTGAGACCTGGGTTCAATCCCCAGCCACGGTATGTAAGCTGGCTTTTGAAATACTGGAATTCCCTGGCAGATGAGACCCTCCGGCCGGAGGGAGGAGGGAACAGGTAGAAAGGTAGAAGGGGTGGGGGGTGGAGGGAAGCAGCTGTCCCTTAACTAATTAGTGTAGGCAGACAAGTGAGTCAAATGGCATAAGGACCTTTTTTGGAGGAGGAAGGCCCTCCAGCAGTGAGAGCAGTGTGTTTGGCAATAATGTGCCTGCTGACTGTGATGTAGAGGGTCAAAGTTTTGCTCAATAGAGCATTATGGGGCGAATCGAACTTCCGCAAAAGTTCGCCTGGAACCGTTCGCTACATCTCTAGTTGGTATTGGCAGGTGTTCTCAAGTCAGGATCTCCCTGCATTTGGACTATAAGACACCGTGACCCCCCCCCCCCCCCACACACACACACACAAACACACACACACACACTGTACACACACACACACACACTGTACACACACACACACACACTGTACACACACACACTGGACACACACACACTGGACACACACACACTGTACACACACACACACACTGTACACACACACACACACACTGTACACACACACACACTGTACACACACACACACACACACTGGACACACACACACTGGACACACACACACTGTACACACACACACTGTACACACACACTGTACACACACACACTGTACACACACACACTACACACACACACACACTGGACACACACACACTGTACACACACACACTGTACACACACACACACACACTGTACACACACACACACACTGTACACACACACACACACCTCGCTTTTGGGGGAGAATAAGTTAGAGTCTTCTAGTACAAAAAATACAGCAATCTGAATGTAGGGACTGGACAGTGTCACATCTGAGACAGCCACAAAAGTGGGCGAAAGCAACTGTCACTGCATAAGTTGTTAAAGCCACACGAAGGAAGGTTGCAGTGAGTCACCAGATAGCAATGATTGTGTTACAGTGAAAGCCTTTTTTACTATATACAGCACGGTTCTTCGGTATTGAATATTTTTCTATAAATGTTTTTGGATTGTGGAAGGAATCATCTGAGTCTCCAGTAATCCTTCTGGAGGAATCGGCTTTGCTATAAGAGGGCTTTATAATACCGGCATGCTTCCAGAGTGAATTATACTGGCCAACCAAGATTCCACTGTAATTCTATTATAATATTGGCCTAGATGTGTTTTTTTCTTTTGAGTAACTGTATCCACAGTTATTGTAATTGTCAGATAGTACATCCTTATCTTTATTGTCAAGTTCCATCATCATAAATCACACCATACAATTCCCACCACAGATTACAACCAATACATACCGAGTACAAAGGCAAACAGGGCCACTCCGCACACCCTGCAAAATACACACATACGTGCGATAGCAAAGTGTACACAGCGATACTGAGATACAGTCCTGGAGGGAGGGGGTAACTCGCTGCTATAATCTGTGCATGGAAGAGGAACTGGCTAATGGACAGAAAGCAAAGAGTTGTGGTCAGTGGATCCTATTCAGAATGGGAGACTGTTAGCAGTGGGGTCCCACAGGGGTCAGTATTGGGGCCAGTGCTCTTCAATTTATTTATTAACCACTTAATGGCAAGCTGACTTATAAAAACATCCTGCGATTGCTGGAGGCCGAATTATTATGTTTTTTAAGCAACCTCGACTCCGTCTTCTGACAGCGCCAACGTTACTCACTGAGCGCTGCAATAGGAGTGATTCCCATTGTAGTCTATGGAGGCGCCGGCTGCGCCCAAATCTAGCAGCGCTGAAAAGCACTGCTCCGCCCTACTGAGCATGTGCAAACAGTCTAACGTGGCTTAGCCGCGTGTAAAGTAGTGCATGCAGTATGTTATGTAGACGTGCTGCGTTACAATGTAACGCAACGTGGGCACTATGAACAGCCCATTGATTTTTCATTACTGTGAGTTGGGCTGCGTTACAGGCTGCTCTAACGTGCACCTGTAACGTCCCACTGTGAAAGCAGCCTAAAGGGGAACTGAAGTAAGAGGTATACAGAGGCTGCCATATTTATTTCCTTTTAATCAATACCAGTTGCCTGGCAGCCCTGCTGGTTTGTTTCTCTGCAGTAGTATCTGAATAACACCAGAAACAAGCGTGCAGCTAGTCTTGTCAGATCTGACTTTGAAGTCTGAAACACCTGATCTGCTGCATGCTTGTTCAGGGGCTATGGCTAATAGCATTAGAGGCAGAGGATCAGCAGGATTGCCAGGCAACTGGTATTGCTTAAAAGGAAATAAACATGGCAGCCTCCATATACCTCTCTCTTCAGTTCCCCTTTCAGCTATTGGCAAAAGAAAGGGATGAGCACTGAAAGGGGAAAATCGCTCTTGTCCATTAGGGTAAAAACGCCTTGGGGTGAAGTAGTGGTTAATGATTTAGTAGATGAAGTTGAAAGTAAAGGTGATATTTTTGCAGATGATACGACGTTGTGCAGAATTATTAACTTTTAATTATTCTTCTGTTTTAAATAGCTTTCTACCTCTCTGCAGTTGAAAAAGTACCAAAAAGTAGGTGAAAAAGTCCTGTCAGAATTATTCAGGCCTCTTTCACAGTAGGACGTTGCAGTTTAATGCGACGTTAAAGTCGCAACGCAAACTAATGCAATGCCCCAAAAAAGTCGCAACGCAACTTAATGCCCCGTTATGGTTGCATACCGTATAACATACAGGCAATGAAAAGTATGCTTCCAAGTCATTACTGAGCATGTGCAAACAGTCTAACGCAGCTAATAACGTGTATAACGCACAGCATGCAGCACTTTCACTTAACATGCAGCGTTAGACACCAATGCAACGTCTGCACTGTGAACGGGGCATTGACTTTTCATTGCAGTGAGTTATTCTGTGTTAAATGTTGTTGTAACGTCACACTGTGAAAGAGGCCTCAGAGTATTCTCTTGCTTGCTGGTGGCTTAGAAGGCGTTTTATGTAGGAGGTGTAAAATATCGGATCAGTGAATAATGGCGCACTGCGCCTATGCATACAAATGGCACCGCATTAAAAAGATACGCTTATCGCTATTTATCGTTAGTACTGCATAATAATGGCGCACAGGGAAAAAAGAAGAAAAACGGCACACACTAACGTTATTTATCAATAGTGGCACACAGTAACGTTATTTATCAATAGTGGCACACACTAACGTTATTTATCAATAGTGCCGTTCATTTACCAAACAGCAGACGTTATTGCCCACAGTAACGTTATTTATCAATAGAGCCCTACATAAGCCAAACTGCAGAAGTTATTTAACTGCAAAACGGTGAATGGATTTCATGTAACACTGTCAAGGTTAGGGTTAGGCACCACTGGGGGGGGGGGGGGGAGTCTTAGGGTTAGGCACCACCAGGGGGTGGTTAGGGTTAGGCACCACTAGTGTTGGGCGAACAGTGTTCGGGTTCTGCAGAACATCACCCTGTTCGGGTGATGTTCGAGTTCGGCCGAACACCTGGTGGTGTTCGGCCAAACTGTTCGGCTTCGCCCGAACTGCTGAACGCCCGGCCGAACAGGGCCCCTGTTCGGCCGAATACGGCCCCCCTATGGGGTCGCAGGCATAAGGAGGGAGCATGCCCCGATCGCGGGGGGGGGGGGGGGGGGGGGGTCGGAAATTCCCCCCACCCCCTCCGCTAGCGCTCCCCCCTCTGCCCGCTTCCCCATACAAAAGTTTGACGAAAGTAAAATAGTACCGGTGGTGGTGGCTGGCTGCTGCAGTGGCTGGCTGGCACTATGAAGTGACTGAGGAGGAGGAGTAGGAGAGTGACGCGTTGAGGGAGGCCGGGCAGCGGGCAGTTCAGCGGTAGTACCCTTGTAGTACTTCCGCCCTTTCTCTGACCTCACGTCCTCCGCGTGATGACGCATACGAGGGTACGCGTGATGCGTACCCTCGTATGCAGAGGACGTGAGGTCAGAGAAAGGGCGGAAGGGGGTGGGGGGAATTTCCGACCCCCCGAGATCGGGGCATGCTCCCCCCTTATGCCTGCTACCCCATAGGTCCCCCAAAGGCGGGATGTTCGGCGAACGTTCCCGAACCCGAACATCCAGGTGTTCGCCCAACACTACTGGGAATCACCAGGGGGGGTTTAGGGGTTAGGGATAGGTACAGAGAGGGTTCTGTGTGTTAACGCTAAATAACAATAAGGCTTTAACGTTAAATAACAATAAGGCTTTAACGTTAAATAGCGATAAGCGTCAAACGAATTAGCGGCAACACTGTGCGCCATTATTCTCAGGCGCCATTTTCAGATTGATCCGTAAAATATATCACTTAGGAGAACACAGAGGAGAGAAAGTGTATTGCATGAGGGTCAATGAGCATGCACCAGGGCCCATGTGCAATTCACTGCATCTCCTGTGTTTTCTCCTAGGAGATCATTTCCCACCTTGGGCCCTATTCACAATCATTTTCCACATGCAGAAATGCACTTGCGGTAAATTCCCAACTGAAAAAAGACCATCATGACATTTACAAATTTTTACGCATGAAAATTGTACGCATTGTTTACCAGCATGCGGTAAAAGTCCACAAAAGTCGGTAATTCCCGCAAAAAAAATAAAAAAATTCACGAAAAAAAGGGGCGCCTTATTTCTGACTTAACTAACCATTTTTTTTTTATCACCTACTAGTACTTGGTGATATATTTCGCTTCCCATTGACTTAAATGGAGTCTGGAGCCTTCAGCGCTGCGTTTGCTGGAATTTAATTTTTTATTTGGGACAAGTTTTTTTACGCATGTTTTCCGCATGGTTACTATGTAATTACGCATGTTTTCCAATTACTTTTTATGCATTCTTTCTGCATGCGGGAAACATGCGGACCATTTTTAGTGAATGTGGAAAAAATGCGGAAATTATCACTGGCGGTAATATAGTGGTAAAAAATCTCTTCCCGCATGTGTGATTGTGTATAGAGACCCATGTCATAAAATGCCATTTAAGCTACCAGCAAGTGGGAAAATACTCAAAATACAATGGCTAGTTTAACCAACTTCTGGGTATATGTAGAACACAGGCGCCAGCAGGATAAAAGTTCATAAAATCTTTAAAGGGAAGGTTCAGGGAGGGTGGGTAAAAAATAAAAATCAAATTCCACTTACCTGGGGCTTCCTCCAGCCCGTGGCAGGCAGGAGGTGCCCTCACCGCCGCTCCGCAGGCTCCCGGTGGTCTCCGGTGGCCGACCCGACCTGGCCAGGCCGGCTGCCAGGTCGGGCTCTTCTGCGCTCCAAGGCCCAGAACTTCTGCGTCCCACGCCGGCGCTCTGACGTCATCGGACGTCCTCCGGGCTCTACTGCGCAGGCGCAGAACTACTGCGCATGCGCAGTAGAGCCCGGAGGACGTCCGATGACGTCAGAGCGCCGGCGTGGGACGCAGAAGTTCCGGGCCTTGGAGCGCAGAAGAGCCCGACCTGGCAGCCGGCCTGGCCAGGTCGGCTCGGCCACCGGAGACCACCAGGAGCCTGCGGAGCGGCGGAGAGGGCACCTCCTGCCTGCCACGGGCTGGAGGAAGCCCCAGGTAAGTGGAATTTGATTTTTATTTTTTACCCACCCTCCCTGAACCTTTCCTTTAAAATTGCTTGGAGGAAGTGGTGGACCTGCCTCCCAAAAGCAGACAAGAGATCCTGTCTTCATATAAATCAAAACATTTATTATACGGTACCCCAAACAAATAGTGCAACGCGTTTCGCAGGTCAAGCCCGCTTCATCAGGCAAAAATTGGGGACAACAGGAAATCTGTAGTAACGGATTAAGCGCCTCAGTAATCCGTTACTACAAATCTCCTGTTGTCCCCAATTTTTACCTGATGAAGCGGGCTTGACCTGCGAAACGCGTTGCACTATTGTTTGGGGTACCGTATAATAAATGTTTTGATTTATATGAAGACAGGATCTCTTGTCTGCTTTTGGGAGGCAGGTCCACCACTTCCTCCAAGCACTTTTAAAGATTTTATCAACTTTTATCCTGCTGGTGCCTCTGTTCTACATACAAATACTCTGTGTCCACTCCTGGTGGAGGGGAGTGCTACCCCCTTTCTTGTTTCTTTACTACAGAGAGCGACTTCTTAATCCTGAGTGAGGACAGGTCTAATCTCCTCACCTGCCTATTGAGTGGTTGCCTGAATGGTAACCCATGTTTGTGAGTATAATTTCTCTCACTTAATCATTTAACCAATCATCTGTAACATTCTACACCATATTGGGCTCTCGGTTTTCTCTTTTTATATTTTAAACTTCTGGGTACTCTTTCTATTGTAAAATGCTGAAAAGTTAGCTTTGTTTAAAGATAAGACGAAAATGACCTCTAAAGCAGCGCAGCTTAATGTGAAGGAACGCCGGAGCGCCCGCTTTGCCTCCCTTACATAGCAGCGCAGCTTAATGTGAAGGAACGCCGGAGCGCCCACTCTGCCTCCCTTACATAGCAGCGCAGCTTAATGTGAAGGAACGCCGGAGCGCCCGCTTTGCCTCCCTTACATAGCAGCGCAGCTTAATGTGAAGGAACACCGGAGCGCCCGCTTTGCCTCCCTTACATAGCAGCGCAGCTTAATGTGAAGGAACGCCGGAGCGCCCACTCTGCCTCCCTTACATAGCAGCGCAGCTTAATGTGAAGGAACGCCGGAGCGCCCGCTTTGCCTCCCTTACATAGCAGCGCAGCTTAATGTGAAGGAACGCCGGAGCGCCCGCTTTGCCTCCCTTACATAGCAGCGCAGCTTAATGTGAAGGAACGCCGGAGCGCCCACTCTGCCTCCCTTACATAGCAGCGCAGCTTAATGTGAAGGAACGCCGGAGCGCCCGCTTTGCCTCCCTTACATAGCAGCGCAGCTTAATGTGAAGGAACGCCGGAGCGCCCACTTTGCCTCCCTTACATAGCAGCGCAGCTTAATGTGAAGGAACGCCGGAGCGCCCGCTTTGCCTTCCTTACTTAGCAGCGTAGCTTAATATGAAGGAACGCCGGAACGCCCGCTTTGCCTCCCTTACATAGCAGCGCAGCTCAATGTGAAGGAAGGCCGGAGCGCCCGCTTTGCCTCCCTTACATAGCAGCGCAGCTTAATGTGAAGGAACGCCGGAGCGCCCGATTTGCCTCTCTTACATAGCAGCGCAGCTCAATGTGAAGGAAGGCCGGAGCGCCCGCTTTGCCTCCCTTACATAGCAGCGTAGCTTAATGTGAAGGAATGCCGGAACGCCCGCTTTGCCTCCCTTGCATAGCAGCGCAGCTTAATGTGAAGGAACGCCGGAGCGCCCGATTTGCCTCTCTTACATAGCAGCGCAGCTTAATGTGAAGGAATGCCGGAGCGCCCGCTTTGCCTCTCTTACATAGCAGCGCAGCTCAATGTGAAGGAAGGCCCGAGCGCCCCGCTTTGCCTCCCTTACATAGCAGCGCAGCTTAATGTGAAGGAACGCCGGAGCGCCCACTTTGCCTCCCTTACATAGCAGCGCAGCTTAGTGTGAAGGACCGCCGGAGCACCCGCTTTGCCTCCCTTACATAGCAGCGCAGCTTAATGTGAAGGAACGCCCGCTTTGCCTCCCTTACATAGCAGCGCAGCTTAATGTGAAGAAGTGCCGAAGCGCCCGCTTTGTCTCCCTTACATAGCAGCGCAGCATAATGTGAAGGAACGCCCGCTTTGCCTCCCTTACATAGCAGCGCAGCTTAATGTGAAGGATCGCCGGAGTGCCCGCTTTGCCTCCCTTACATAGCAGCGCAGCTTAATGTGAAGGAACGCCGGAACGCCCGCTTTGCCTCCCTTACATAGCAGCGCAGCTTAATGTGAAGGAACACCGGAGCGCCCGCATTGCCTCCCTTACATAGCAGCGCAGCTTAATGTGAAGGATTGCCGGAGTGCCCGCTTTGCCTCCCTTACATAGCAGCGCAGCTTAATGTGAAGGAATGCCGGAACGCCCGCTTTGCCTCCCTTACATAGCAGCGCAGCTTAATGTGAAGGAACGCTGGAACGCCCGCTTTGCCTCCCTTACATAGAGCGCAGCTTAATGTGAAGGAGTGCCCGCTTTGCCTCCCTTACATAGCAGCGCAGCTTAATGTGAAGGAACGCCCGCTTTGCCTCCCTTACATAGCAGTGCAGCTTAATGTGAAGGAACGCCGGAGCACCCGCTTTGCCTCCCTTACATAGCAGCGCAGCTTAATGTGAAGGAACGCCGGAACGCCCGCTTTGCCTCCCTTACATAGCAGCGCAGCTTAATGTGAAGGAACGCTGGAACGCCCGCTTTGCCTCCCTTACATAGAGCGCAGCTTAATGTGAAGGAGTGCCCGCTTTGCCTCCCTTACATAGCAGCTCAGCTTAATGTGAAGGAACGCCCGCTTTGCCTCCCTTACATAGCAGCGCAGCTTAATGTGAAGGAACGCCGGAGCACCCGCTTTGCCTCCCTTACATAGCAGCGCAGCTTAATGTGAAGGAACGCCGGAGCACACGCTTTGCCTCCCTTACATAGCAGTGCAGCTTAATGTGAAGGAACGCCGGAACACCCGCTTTGCCTCCCTTACATAGCAGCGCAGCTTAATGTGAAGGAAGACTGGAGCGCTCGCTTTGCCTCCCTTGCATAGCAGCGCAGCTTAATGTGAAGGAACGCCGGAGCACACGCTTTGCCTCCCTTACATAGCAGTGCAGCTTAATGTGAAGGAACGCCGGAGCGCCCGCTTTGCCTCCCTTACATAGCAGCGCAGCTTAATGTGAAGGAAGACTGGAGCGCTCGCTTTGCCTCCCTTGCATAGCAGCGCAGCTTAATGTGAAGGAGCGCCCGCTTTGCCTCCCTTACATAGCAGCGCAGCTTAATGTGAAGGAACGCTGGAACGCCCGCTTTGCCTCCCTTACATAGCAGCGCAGCTTAATGTGAAGGAACGCCGGAGCACCCGCTTTGCCTCCCTTACATAGCAGCGCAGCTTAATGTGAAGGAACGCCGGAGCACCCGTTTTGCCTCCCTTACATAGCAGCGCAGCTTAATGTGAAGGAACGCCGGAGCGCCCGTTTTGTCTCCCTTACATAGCAGCGCAGCTTAATGTGAAGGAACGCCGGAGCGCCCGTTTTGTCTCCCTTACATAGCAGCGCAGCTTAATTAATCAGGCTCCATGAGTGCAAAATGTCCAAAAATTTCTTGGCAGTAGATGTTCGTGTTTAGGACAAATCCGCTGGCAGGGAAAGGGTTAAAGGGTATAGACGTGATAATTCATATTTTCAAGAGAGTTCTATTTTTCCCCCAAATGCATTTCTTGCGGAAATCCTTCATATTTTATTAAAAATGGGAATCACATTTAAGTTCATAAATGTTTTTGGTGAAAAGTGATGTCAGAGCTTGCGGTGGGGAGGAGGGGGGCAGACAGCACCGTACCCCACGCCCCCAACAACCACTACTGTGCCACGCCCCTGCTCCCGACCTCTGGGCACAGAAACACGGCCTGCCGAATCGGCTCCTCTGAATTATGCGGGAAGCGGAGGATGGACCAAACCAACAACCGGTCCTCGGCTGAAATCACCACCATTATTTTCTTCAAAACACCTTTATTCAGAAATAGCGTATGACAGGGTCTGAAATCACCTCTATGGATGGTTTTGGTGAGGAATAATCTGTGAGGAGCAAATCATTCTGAGGTGATGCAGGACTATGCAAGCTATGTATGCAAAGTTTAGCAGATTGAAAATGGACCAATCCAATTACATCTTGCATAAAGTTGCACATGGAATTTGCATAAAGCCATGGATTAAACTCAGAATAATCTGCATCAATGCATTGGTCAGCCCTAGCTGTGGGCATCCAAAGTCTATTATGTGTTGCCTGGAGAGTAACATGAGGTAGTTTTATTTCATAGAAAACTCCCAGCAGCAAATTGTTGTGACAAATGTCAATCTCTGCAGCAACACGGCGGGGGGTTCACACCTGATGCCCATGACAATCGCCCATAATTATGTGCTTGTCAGTAGATGTCCTCAATGTCTGGGGAGTTGTAGGAGAGGCCAGAAACTGGTTCTCCTGGAACTGACATACCTGCATACAATAACAGCATAGCTTAATATAAGGACCAGAACTTCAGAGCAACACAGACAGCGCCTGGACAAACAATGGCAAGCTACAGCAGCATCCTCCTCCTCACTGCCCTCTGCATTGGTTCAGGTACGTCCAGCACATGTTTAATGACGTTTACTTGGTTGTTATGGTCAGGGGGGGGGGGGGGGTGTAACTAAAAAACACTGCCCCCCCCCCCCTGCAAAACTTTGGATGGGCCCCATCCCCCCCATTCCAGCAAAAATTGGAAAGTCAGGCCCATGCAGGTTATTAAAAGAAACATATTTATAATATAGATAACCAGGTATAGGTGCCCTCAGTATAATAGGTGCCCTCAGTATAATAATATCTAGCTAGGCATAGGTGGCCCCAGTATTGGTGGGCTGGTATAAGTGGCCCCAGTATAGGTGCCCTTAGTATAGGTAGCCAGCTACAGGTGGGCTGGTATAGGTGCCCCCAGTATAGGTAGCCTGGCATAGGTGCCCCCCTCCCCCCCCCAGTATAGGTAGCCAGGTGGCCAGCTACAGGTAGACCCAGTATAGCTGGGCTGGTATAGGTGGCCCCAGTATAGTTAGCCAGGTATTGGTGCCCCAGTATAGTTAGCCAGGTATTGGTGCCCCAGTATAGTTAGCCATGTATAGGTGCCCACAATATAGGTAGCCTGGTATTGGTGCCCCCAGTATAGCTGTGCTGGTATAGGTGCCCCCAGTATAGGTGGGCTGGTATAGGTGGCCCCAGTATAGTTAGCCAGGTATTGGTGCCCCCAGGGGGGGAGCAGCCGGCACACACAGCTGTGGGGAGGGGGCCCGCCTTCGTCCTCCCTTACCTCGGGCCCCCATTCAGTGCTCCCCAATAAACCTCTCACCTCTTCCTGGCTCCAGGCGATGGAACTTGGCGTGACACTGGTCTTCTATTTCTCCAATGCTGTTGGTACTACTTCCTGATTGGCAGAGGTAGAGTGAGTGGCGTGGAGAAACAGAAGACCGGCGGCACACAGAGCTCCGTTGCCTGGAGCCAGGAAGAGGTGAGTTGTTCCCTGCCTGCTGCCACTGCGCTAATTTCTGGAGGGGGAGTGCTGAAGGGGGGGCCCGAGGTAAGGGAGCGGGGAGTCGGACCCTTCCTCCTGGCCCTGGGCAGACCCCTTAGCCACCAGGCCCCCCAGGCTCCTCCACCAGCGCACTCCCTCTCAGCTGCATCTATTGCGGAGCGATTGTTACAATCCTGGTTGTGGTATGTTGGGGCTTATTCTCAGCCACACATTTGCCTCCATTCACAATACATGTGCGGTGAAGACATTTTAACAAATAATTACTTTTTTTTTTCATTATTTCCACATTCACCCAAAAAATTTCAAGTGCGAGTAGAGGTCAGGTCAGTAAAAAGTGTGGTAATAATTTAAAAAAAATGGTGGAAAAGGTGCCTAAGATATTGTTTTCTGTGGAAAAATTCCAAAGTCCAGAAAACGCAGCTGAGAAGGCTTGAGACTGCATGTGACTGCATGAGACTGCATGAGACTGCATGAGACTGCATGTGACTGCATGTGACTGCATGAGACTGCATGTGACTGCATGTGACTGCATGTGACTGCATGAGACTGCATGTGACTGCATGAGACTGCATGTGGCTGCATGTGACTGCATGAGACTGCGTGTGACTGCATGTGACTGCATGAGACTGCATGTGACTGCATGAGACTGCATGTGACTGCATGTGACTGCATGAGACTGCATGAGACTGCATGAGACTGCATGAGACTGCATGTGACTGCGTGAGACTGCATGAGACTGCATGTGACTGCATGAGACTGCGTGTGACTGCATGTGACTGCGTGAGACTGCATGTGATTGCGTGTGACTGCATGAGACTGCGTGTGACGTGAAAAATAGCGCCAGGTACTTACAGCTTATAAATCGGTAATTAAGGCTGATTATTATTATTTATTTATTTTTAATTGCATACTATATACCTCCAAACTAACACACATTGTTACTGACAAATTATACAGTTTATGTACAAGTGATAAAACTGTAATTTCAGGCAGAAACACTGTGAACGTGGGCACGGTCATACTGCAGTCGGTAATTTCAGGCAGAAACACTGTGAACGTGGGCACGGTCATACTGCAGTCGGTAATTTCAGGCAGAAACACTGTGAACGTGGGCACGGTCATACTGCAGTCGGTAATTTCAGGCAGAAACACTGTGAACGTGGGCACGGTCATACTGCAGTCAGTAATTTCAAGCAGAAAGCATTGTGCATGTGGGCACGGTCATACTGGAGTCGGTAATTTCAGGCAGAAACACTGTGAACGTGGGCACGGTCATACTGCAGTCAGTAATTTCAGGCAGAAACACTGTGAACATGGGCACGGTCATACTGCAGTTGGTAATTTCAGGCAGAAAGCATTGTGCATGTGGGCACGGTCATACTGCAGTTGGTAATTTCAGGCAGAAAGCATTGTGCATGTGGGCACAGTCATACTGCAGTCGGTAATTTCAGGCAGAAAGCATTGTGCATGTGGGCACGGTCATACTGCAGTCGGTAATTTCGGGCAGAAAGCATTGTGCATGTGGGCACGGTCATACTGCAGTCAGTAATTTCAGGCAGAAAGCATTGTGCATGTGGGCACGGTCATACTGCAGTCGGTAATTTCAAGCAGAAAGCATTGTGCATGTGGGCACGGTCATACTGCAGTCAGTAATTTCAGGCAGAAAGCATTGTGCATGTGGGCACGGTCATACTGCAGTCAGTAATTTCAGGCAGAAAGCATTGTGCATGTGGGCACGGTCATACTGCAGTCGGTAATTTCAGGCAGAAAGCATTGTGCATGTGGGCACGGTCATACTGCAGTTGGTAATTTCAGGCAGAAAGCATTGTGCATGTGGGCACGGTCATACTGCAGTTGGTAATTTCAGGCAGAAAGCATTGTGCATGTGGGCACGGTCATACTGCAGTTGGTAATTTCAGGCAGAAAGCATTGTGCATGTGGGCACGGTCATACTGCAGTTGGTAATTTCAGGCAGAAAGCATTGTGCATGTGAGCACGGTCATACTGCAGTTGGTAATTTCAGGCAGAAAGCATTGTGCATGTGGGCACGGTCGTACTGCAGTTGGTAATTTCAGGCAGAAAGCATTGTGCATGTTGGCACGGTCATACTGCAGTCAGTAATTTCAGGCAGAAAGCATTGTGCATGTGGGCACGGTCATACTGCAGTTGGTAATTTCAGGCAGAAAGCATTGTGCATGTGGGCACGGTCGTACTGCAGTCGGTAATTTCAGGCAGAAAGCATTGTGCATGTGAGCACGGTCATACTGCAGTTGGTAATTTCAGGCAGAAAGCATTGTGCATGTGGGCACGGTCATACTGCAGTTGGTAATTTCAGGCAGAAAGCATTGTGCATGTGGGCACGGTCATACTGCAGTTGGTAATTTCAGGCAGAAAGCATTGTGCATGTGAGCACGGTCATACTGCAGTTGGTAATTTCAGGCAGAAAGCATTGTGCATGTGGGCACGGTCATACTGCAGTTGGTAATTTCAGGCAGAAAGCATTGTGCATGTGGGCACGGTCATACTGCAGTTGGTAATTTCAGGCAGAAAGCATTGTGCATGTGGGCACGGTCATACTGCAGTCGGTAATTTCAGGCAGAAAGCATTGTGCATGTGGGCACGGTCATACTGGAGTCGGTAATTTCAGGCAGAAAGCATTGTGCATGTGGGCACGGTCATACTGCAGTTGGTAATTTCAGGCAGAAAGCATTGTGCATGTGGGCACGGTCATACTGCAGTCGGTAATTTCAGGCAGAAAGCATTGTGCATGTGGGCACGGTCATACTGCAGTTGGTAATTTCAGGCAGAAAGCATTGTGCATGTGGGCACGGTCATACTGCAGTCGGTAATTTCAGGCAGAAAGCATTGTGCATGTGGGCACGGTCATACTGCAGTTGGTAATTTCAGGCAGAAAGCATTGTGCATGTGGGCACGGTCGTACTGCAGTCAGTAATTTCAGGCAGAAAGCATTGTGCATGTGGGCACGGTCATACTGCAGTTGGTAATTTCAGGCAGAAAGCATTGTGCATGTGAGCACGGTCATACTGCAGTTGGTAATTTCAGGCAGAAAGCATTGTGCATGTGGGCACGGTCATACTGCAGTTGGTAATTTCAGGCAGAAAGCATTGTGCATGTGGGCACGGTCATACTGCAGTTGGTAATTTCAGGCAGAAAGCATTGTGCATGTGAGCACGGTCATACTGCAGTTGGTAATTTCAGGCAGAAAGCATTGTGCATGTGGGCACGGTCATACTGCAGTTGGTAATTTCAGGCAGAAAGCATTGTGCATGTGGGCACGGTCATACTGCAGTTGGTAATTTCAGGCAGAAAGCATTGTGCATGTGGGCACGGTCATACTGCAGTCGGTAATTTCAGGCAGAAAGCATTGTGCATGTGGGCACGGTCATACTGGAGTCGGTAATTTCAGGCAGAAAGCATTGTGCATGTGGGCACGGTCATACTGCAGTTGGTAATTTCAGGCAGAAAGCATTGTGCATGTGGGCACGGTCATACTGCAGTCGGTAATTTCAGGCAGAAAGCATTGTGCATGTGGGCACGGTCATACTGCAGTTGGTAATTTCAGGCAGAAAGCATTGTGCATGTGGGCACGGTCATACTGCAGTCGGTAATTTCAGGCAGAAAGCATTGTGCATGTGGGCACGGTCATACTGCAGTCGGTAATTTCAGGCAGAAAGCATTGTGCATGTGGGCACGGTCATACTGCAGTTGGTAATTTCAGGCAGAAAGCATTGTGCATGTGGGCACGGTCATACCGGAGTCGGTAATTTCAGGCAGAAAGCATTGTGCATGTGAGCACGGTCATACTGCAGTTGGTAATTTCAGGCAGAAAGCATTGTGCAAGTGGACATGGTCATACCGGAGTCGGTAATTTCAGGCAGAAAGCATTGTGCAAGTGGACATGGTCATACTGGAGTCGGTAATTTCAGGCAGAAAGCATTGTGCATGTGGGCACGGTCGTACTGCAGTTGGTAATTTCAGGCAGAAAGCATTGTGCATGTGGGCACGGTCATACTGGAGTCGGTAATTTCAGGCAGAAAGCATTGTGCACTGTAGTGCTCATGGTGATTTGCGCTCTGTAGTACAGATGGTGATTTGCGCTCTGTAGTACAGATGGTGATTTGCGCTCTGTAGCACTGATGGTGATTTGTGCTCTGTAGTACTGATGGTGATTTGTGCTCTGTGGTACTGATACTGATTTGCGCACTGTAGTACTGATGGTGATTTGCGCACTATAGCACTGATGGTGATTTGCGCTTTGTAGTACTGATGGTGATTTGCGCTTTGTAGTACTGATGGTGATTTGCGCTTTGTAGTACTGATGGTGAT
Organism: Hyperolius riggenbachi; assembly: GCF_040937935.1. Lineage (NCBI taxonomy): Eukaryota > Metazoa > Chordata > Amphibia > Anura > Hyperoliidae > Hyperolius > Hyperolius riggenbachi. Next base: position 447,246,403 of record NC_090650.1, on the reverse strand, counting down.
TTGCGCACTGTAGTACTGATGGTGATTTGCGCACTGTAGCACTGATGGTGATTTGCACTCTGTAGTACTGATGGTGATTTGCGCTTTGTAGTACTGATGGTGATTTGCGCTTTGTAGTACTGATGGTGATTTGCGCACTGTAGTACTGATGGTGATTTGCGCACTGTAGCACTGATGGTGATTTGCGCTCTGTAGTACTGATGGTGATTTGCGCTTTGTAGTACTGATGGTGATTTGCGCACTGTGGGATCCATGAATAGTTTATACCTTGTGTGTTGAGATGGAATCTCTGTTAGAATGCAGAGAGTTGCAATAATTGCATACCCTAATCACACACGCACAATGTTACGGTCCATACACACGGCAAGTTTTTATAAATGACTAGCTGAAGACCCATCATTGCCCGCGTATGCATTTGGTGGTTGTTGGCTCCTCCCACTTTTTTTTTAACCTTGATGCACAAACACTAAGGCCCCATTCACACTTGCAAAACACCGGCGATTTTTGCCGGCACCTTGCAGGAGTGATTTTTCTGCGATTTCATGTGGAAAAATCACTGAATACTGCGGCGATTTTGCCACGATCGCGTTAGCGCTTCTATAGCACTGAAACGCGATCGCCGGGAAATCGCCTGAAAATGGTGCAGGCGAAGCATTTGCAATTTGCGGCGATTACCGCAAATCGCCCAAGTAAGAATGGGCCCATACGGTTTCATTAAGCTAGCGGCAAAACGCTCAAGTGTGAATGGGGCCTAAATGACCAAGTTTATGAGGTTTGGGATCCTTGGCATCAATATAAATTTTTGCATTGAAATCAAGCAAATCTGGCTTTTCGGGACCCCACCCCTTTTCTGAATTTGAGCCCCAGTCACCCAATGACCGACTGTAGCAAGTTTGAAGCCTCTGCCATTAACAGTGTAAGAATGGCAGCAATTTAAATACTCCCCTTGAAAATCAATAGTTGAATTTTAATTGGCTGTTGTAGACTCCACCCACTTTTCTGAATATTAATCTCATTCACCCAGTGAGCAACTGTGGGAAGTTTGAGAACCCTGCGATTACCAGTGTAAGAATGGCTGCAGTTTACATTTTCCCATGTAAAATGAATGACTGTAATTTGATGTCTGATTTATGCTCCGCCCACTTTCTCTCTCTCTTTTTTTTTTTTTTTACCTCGGTCACCCAGTGCCAACTGTGAGAATGGCAGCCTTTTACATTTTTTTTCCATTGACATGAATGGGTGAAATCTGATTGGCTGTTTGTAGCTCCGCCCATGTGTGCAGGGGGGACGCGAGACCCCCAGAACATATCATCCCAGGTAGTAAGGGATCTGTATACCAGGTTCCCTTCAAATCGCTCAAGGCGAAACACATGACTATATATATATATATATATATATATATATATATATATATATATATATGTATGTGTATATATATATATATATATATATATATATATATATATATATATGTATGTGTATATATATATATATATATATATATATATATATATATATATATATATATATATATATATATAGTAGATTTTGCCGATTTGTCTTGTGTAACCATCGTTTAACATATTTTTCTGAAACGATGGTTGGAGATGGCCAGACCATGATGCTTGTTTGTTTTGAAAGCCCATCTTGATGGATCTCCTCAGGAACAATTGTTCAGTCTTCTGCTAAAGTCAATGGACTATAATGGCAGTATTGTTTATTCAAGCGATGATTTGTGTCCCACCGATCGCAATGTTGGAATATCGGGGAAAGACTGTTTGTCGGCAGAATTCCCCAATCTAATCTTCCCATGGGTATGTAGCTTTAGTCAATGAAGGTGCAGATTGGTCAGTTGTCCTTTTGCCCGTTTTATGCTACAGACCACCAGAGATGTTGTGTTATGTAGTGCAGCCCCTAGTGTGATGCCAGCCTAAGGGAATACGGAGGTGAACACACATCATACTGATTGTACAGGTCTGAAGACTGGTGTTTATTTAAAAAAAAATCTGTACTCTAAAATTCTTACAATAAAAAGCATACCGTTCTCTTCCTTATGTTCTCCTGGGCCCCTCTGTGCTGTTTCTGCCACTCCCTGCTGCAATCCTATTTTGTAATTGCTAGTTTTAGGCAGTGTTTACAAACAAAAGACATGGCTGCTAACCAGCTTGTGATAGGCTGAGAGGAGCTCAGTCTGTGACTCACACAGAGTCTGGAGGGGGCGTAGAGAGGGTGTGTATAACTTCTATCCTATCACAAGCAGAGCAGCACATTCCTGCCTGAGCCTGACAAAGCTGACAAAGGAAAGATTAGATTATATAACAGAGATAATATAGCCACTGTGCAACTAGGAAAGGCTGCAGTAAGACAGACCACATTAGAACAGGTATAGGAACTTATAGGATAGAAGAAATACGGCTGAAAATTTTGTTACAAAGTCTCTTTAAGGGACAACTGTAAGCTATATTAACCACTTCACCCCAAAGCGGTTTTTACCCTAACGGACGAGCGATTTTCCCCTTTCAGTGCTCATCCTTTTCATTTGCCAATAGCTTAATCACTACTAATCACAATGACATGATCTAGATCTGTTTTTATTTTTCACCACCAATTAAGCTTTTTGGGGTTGATATTTGTTTTAAGCAATTACTTTATTTTCTATGCATTTTAAAGGGGAAAAACAATGAAAAAATACACTATCTCTCCAATTTCCTCCCCTATAGTTTTAATATAAACACTGCTACTGTACATAAAACCCACACATTGTATCTGCCTATTTGTCCTGGTTATCACAAGATTGTAATTATGTCTCTAGTACAAAGTATGGAGACAATATAGTATTTGCAAATAAAGGTGTATTTTTTTCTTTGGTGGTGTTTTTTGCACATGCGGGAGCGCACAGCGGCAGCAGCACTGTCTGACTTATAAAAAGTCAGCTTGTCATTAAGTGGTTAAAAAAAAAAAAAAGTTGAATTTACCTGGGGCTTCTATCGGCCCCCACAGACATCCGGTGCCTGCAGCGGGACAAAACGATCCTTCGGTCCCCCGCCTCGGATCACTTCCGTTTTCGGCGACTTTAATGTTGCCAGCCGCTGTGCCAGCGCGGCCCTGGCCATGCCCATCCTTGCTCACGGTGCCGGGAGCATCCTGCCGTGAAAAATGGAAGTGATCAGAGGCGGGGGACCGGAGGATCGTTTAGTCCCGCCGCTGGCACAGGATGTCTGTGGGGGCCGCTAGAAGCCCCAGGTAAGGTGCTTATTTATTTTTTTATTTTTATTTAGTTTTTGTAATAGCTTACAGGTGTCCTTTAAGCAGAAATAATGCTAATCGTCAGATCGCTACATTTGTGAATAAGGCCCTCTGTGAAGCTGCCCCCTACAGGCAGCTCACATATAAATCCCATCATGCTTAGTGAGTGCTACATTTGTCTCTCTCTGTGCTGCAAACATGAAGATCTGCGCTGGGTTTATTTGCAGCTAATGGCACTTATTTTTTCCAACTATATCGCCCACTAGTGTTATTTAAAGGAAATGCATATGGCAGCCTCCATATCACTCTCACCTCCCGTTCACTTTAAATGTCTTTTATTTCCAGTATTGTGTCTGTTGAACATTCTGTTAATACATCCATAGAATGATGTTTTTGCATCTTGTTGTTCCTCCAGCATTATCGCTGAAATGTTACACCTGCTCCTCCCAGAGCAGCAACTCCAACTGCATGACTGCGACTACCTGCTCGTCCACCGACACCACCTGCATGACGTCCGTGGTGGCCGGAGGCCTCGGTAAGTGAACCGCCGTTCTGTCACCAGAGAGTAGGTTCCTTCATGCAACATCTATATCCCCCAATACTTTGTTTTCAAGAGTATTATTGTATTGCGGTGGCCGAAGAGTTGCTCGAGAGTACTCGGGCCGGTTTTAGACTTTTTGCTGCCCGAGGCAAACTTGTGAGAAAGTGCCCCCCTCCCCCTCCCCTTCACAGTACCTGATAATTTTAAAGTTACAGCTACGGTGTAAAAAACCCACCCTCAGTATAGGTAGGTAGCCAGGTATAGGTGCCCCTTTAGCCATTTCAGCCTGCAGGTATTTTTCACCTTATGGACGAGAGGAATTTTCACCTGTCGGCGCTCCTCCTCTTCATTCCCCAATAACGTTATCACTACTTATTACAACGAAGTGATCTATAATTTGTTTTTTCCGCCACCAATTAGGCTTTCTTTGGGTGGTACATTATGCTAAGAATTATTTTATTCTAAATGCATTATGATGCAAATAATACGAAAAAAAAAAATGGAAAAAATTCATTATTTTTCAGTTTCCAGCCATTACAGTTTTAAAATAATTCATGCTACCATAATTAAAATCCACACGCTTTATTTGTCCTTTTGTCCCAGTTATTGCAACGTTAAAATGTTATCCCTAATACAATGCATGGTGACAATATTTTACTTGGAAATAAAGGTGCATTTTTGTTTTAATCCATCACTAATTTTTAATAATTAACCCAATATTTAATAATGATATGCCCTCCTGTCATAGATATTATTATTTTACTATTTGGCCACAAGATGTCCCCGCTAAGCAAAAATCCTATTAGCGTAGGCTAATAGGAATGTATCATTACATTGTAACTAAGGGAACTGACGTGGGATTCCATCGGAAGCCTCAGATCACAGTGCCGGCGGGGAGATTATGAATGGAAACATTGTTTCCATTCATAAATTTAACGATTGGTGGCGGAAATCAGTGGCGGGAGATGGCGCCGTGGCTGTGTGTAAAGAATAAACATTGTTTTTGAACAAAAACAGTGTTTATTCTCGGCGGACATGCTCGGATTAGCACAGGGGACTTTTGTCCTCTGCAGCCTATTCCCCCCCCCCCCCCCCTCCTGCTTGCAGCAGTGTGATCGCAGGCATCTGCCCGCACGATCGCCTGCAGACCACCCAAACTGCAGGGACGTGACTATCGCGTACTTGCGTCTCTGGCTGCTGCCGCTGTGGACGTGAAGCTTACGTCCGCGTGGCTTACATCGTATACACGAACCCCACATCGTATATGCCAGGAGTCACATGGGGTGTCATTGCGGAAATACAGCAAGAACATTCAAGGGATAGTGTGACAGGTAAAGTACAGACTCAGAGGGGGAATAGTATTTAACGTCGCCGGGGAGTTTAGTAGCAGCAGGGAGAGCCGTCATTCGGCTCACCCTGCGCCCAGCTCACTGGTGGTGGCATAGAAATACTTATGCAGAGAAGGGGAGAAACAGTAAGGAGAGAGAGGGGGCGGGGGGGGGGGGGGGGGAAGCTGAAAGAGAGGGAAGAAGATGTTTGCCTCGCCAGGATTGCACTTTTATTTAGCTTTCCTGTATGACAAGAAGACACAGCCAGCCAGCACTAGGGGAAGAGGGAAACAAAGGTGAATGAGGGAGGCTGGTGCGCACCAAGAGGGCTTCTCAGCGTTTTTCAAATTGACAGTGATTTGCAAGCGCTTGGCTAATGTTACCCTATGACGGTGCTCTCACAGCAGCATTGTGATTTTTATCAAAATAACAAACGCACTGCATGTGACATTTTTTGGAGCGATTTATTAAAAAATCACTCTGAAAATTGCTTCACAAAATCGCACTCACAAATTGCTAGCAATAGCTATTGTGATTTTGGCGTGCACTAGCCCAGAGAGAGGAGGAGTAGAGAGAGACTGAGAATAGCCTGAGATGGAGCTGAGAGCTAATCTGTATTGCAGTCCCACATCACACTGAGGCTACTTGCTGGTAATAGGACCCCTGTCCCTGCCAGTCTCTCACAAGTCAGAAAGCAGCCCTCCTGGAGTCTCGGGACTGTCAAAAACTTTTCAACCTGTTTAACACCTTATCCACACATGCAGTCATTATAACAATGGGGAGAGACAAGACAGATTTTTTTTCCCACAGACCCTCCAGGCAAGCTCTGTATCATGCTGTGTAGATTTCCCAGCTTGCCCTCTCATTGCTCTGTAATTGCACTTTTATCAGCTAGCCTAGTACTTCACATTGTCTTATACAAAAACAAACATAATTACACCAGGCACTGGACCAGCCCTAAATCACTTTTCCCTTTGATCTCCCCAACCAGCCCACACTTCCTTTCATCTCCACAGAGCTTGCCACCTGGCCAGACACAAAGTACCACTGCTGGTACGCGTACCATAGGTTGAAAAGCACTGGGCCATAGGAGACATGGAAGCCATCTTGTGTGACCTCATGTGGATTGCATTTTGGTTACACGTTACCTCGTGGATTGCATGTGTGTGTTTATGCGTCGTATGACATCCTGCGAAGAGGGAAGGATATTCCATCTGCTGTGCTGGGGGCATGCATTTGCATTTCCTTTGAAATTTGCCTGCAATGACATTAAAACATTCCACCTAGCCAGCCGTCATTCCATACCCCCCTAGAATAAGGAAGCTGGCAATTATTATGTTTTGGTCAATGCAAAACACTGTATTGTCATCTGTAAACACCTGAATAGGAAGAGGATGCCGGAAATTCTGATGGCTGCATGTTACAGTAAGCCTGGATGTACCAATGATGAGGTCACCCTTTTTTATACAGTAGAATAAGAGGAAATTAGATTGGAATATTGGGTAGCCCCAGGTTACATTCCCTCCTATAAAAGCCAGCTCTCTGAGCCAGTAGGCGTATTTCCCCAGAGGTAGAGCCAAGCTAGGATATACCCTGATCAATCATCGGGACTGCGTCCTCCCACACAGGGTAACGTTTATTTCTGCTATATTCCCTTTATTTTATAATCAAATGTTTGTCAGTGGCGTAGCTAAGAAACTGTGGGCCTTTTGGGTACATTGCCCCCCCCCCCAAGCACTCTATACATAACAATTGATACGGCGCACCAAGACTATGGCCTCAATTCACTAAGAGCATGCTGGAGATAATAAGGCAAGAGAAAACTTACCTCCACACATCGATCTTGCCTTATTAAGGTGTAGAAATAAGTTTTCACGGTGAGAGTTATCTTATCTCTTCATTCCTTAAGTTACCTCCTCTGTAGTTAATTTACCTCCTCTGTAGTTAATTTACCTCCTCTGTAGTTGTTTTCACACACAGTTAATAAACAGCCTGTCTTTATCTATGGAGTTATTTTAAGGATTGAAGAGGTAACTTAAAGACAGAAGAGTTAACTTTAGGTTTGCCTGATGTAAAATGTTTCCTGAATACGATATGCCTCATCACCATGGTCAGGGCCGGCCCTCTCATGAGGCGGGGTGAAACATTTGCCTCAGGCGGCATTTCTGGGGGGGGGTGGCAGACAGGCGGGTGCGGGGGGCCGCCCGCTGAGCTGGAGGGGTAGCGGGCAGAAAGGGGGTATTGGGCCTAGCAGTGGCGAGGGGGGTCGGACCCCCCCTCCCTCGCCTGGGTCCCCCGATCTGCGCTCCCCTCCAGCTTTAAAAAGTGAAGTACCAGCTCTATTTTTAAGAGGCAACGGGCGGGGATCACTCACCTTTTCCGCGTTCCAGCATGCTCTCCACTGACGTCACTTCCTGCAACGCCGCCCACTGTATTGTAAGTGGACAGCGTTGCAGGAAGTGATGTCAGTGGAGCGCACGCTGGAACACGGAAAAGGTGAGTGATCCCCGCCCGTTGCCTCTTAATCATAGAGCTGGTGCTTCGCTTTTTAAAGCTGGAGGGGAGCGCAGATCGAGGTACCCAGACGAGGGGGGGGGGGGGGGGGTCCGACCCCCCTCCCCACTGCTAGGCCCAATACCCCCTTCCTGCCCGCTACCCCTCCAGCTCGGCGGCCCCCCCAACCACGGACGGGGGGGGAGGGGGGAGGGGGCGTCGATTTTTTCTAATTTTTCCTCAGGCGGCAAAAAGTCTAGGGCCGGCCCTGGCCATGGTGACCACTCTAGAAACGTTATTAAAGACAGGAGATAAGCTTACTGAATTGTGGCCTATGGCCTCAATTCACTAACCTTAACTCCTGTCTTTAATAACTCTTCTGAGCTGTTTTACAGTTATCACAATTATATCACCATGGTGATAACTGTAAAACAGCTCAGAAGAGTTATTAAAGACAGGAGTTAAGGTTAGTGAATTGAGGCCATTATGCCTTATCGCCATGGTAATAACTCTAGAAACGTTATTATAAACAGGAGATAAGCTTAGTGAACTGAGGCCTTTGTTAGCTGTACAGGGGCAGGAGGCTGCTGTGTACAGCGATGTCAGACCATGCCGGAGGAAAAGAGGAATCCTTAGCCTAGGGGCACCAAAAGTATAAATCTGGCCTTGGGAACTTCAGGAGGGGAAAGCTTCTTGCACTCAAGGAGGCTTCCCTGTCCTCAGCAGAGGAGATCCAGCGATGGGACCCCCAAAAAGACAGCTTTCTGTTGCTGGCAGGCACACTAGCGCCTTTCCCTCGGGCTCCAGTGGAGATGGCCGATTGGGTCCGCAGTACTGCGCAGTAGAGCAGACCCGATCTCGCTCAGCTGTTCCCGCCGCAGGGGAAAGCCGCTAGTGCCCCTGCACAGGTGGGTGAGTGTAAATATTATTGTTGCTGTGGGTTACAGTGCTGCAATCAGCTGGCTGAGGACTGGCGCACCCTCATTAGGATACAGAGAGTATCTCAGGGTTTTATTATTTACTTAGATACAGGTGTCCTTTTAGAGGGGAGGCTCTGGATCCAGTAGTGCCTTCCCGTCCTCTCTCTGGCTCCTCCTTTCCCTGCTGTCCCCTGTCCTTGGAAGGGTTTGGAAGCACTCACAACTTTGAGTGTTTCTGAAGACCGGGCAAGCTTGGACTCGCGTAATATGGATCTGCACGTCTTCAGCAGGTTGAATAATTTCACTGGGTCGGACATCAGGAGCGGACTGTGGCTGGAGTCAGTGCTCCAAGAGCCACCAAACACCAATGTATCCGGGACATGGGCTGCAGTGTAGGTCCAAACTGTCCTTCCTTTGGAGGGACAGTCCCCTTCCTTCCTGTTGCAGGCTTTGGGTGCTCCTGGAGACAGATTGCTCCATACTGTGCTCCCGTATGCGCAGTACAGAGCCGCCCATCTTCAGGAGCACATGGGCTCCTGTATGCGCAGTACAAAGCTGCTCATCTTCAGGTAGGGCCGTTCAAGTAAGAATTGGGCCCTAGGGCAAAATTAGCCTGGGGGCCCCATAACAGACACCCTCTGACCAAAAAGTGTAATTAGGGGCCCTTTTTTTGCAGCCAAATTTTTCTCCTGGGCCCCCGGAGATGGCTGCTGACCCTCCCCCAATCACCTCCCAACTTAACTCTGCTCCCTAGGACCTCTGCAGTGTCTATGTCAGTGTAGAGTCTCACCTGCCCGCCAGCACAGATGAGACGCTACTCTGCCAAAGACTCTGCAGAGTCCCTGGGAAGAAACAGTTAAGATGGGGGAGGGACACCTTGGGGGTCCCTACAGGCTCTGGGGCCCTGGGGCAATTGCCCATTTTTTCTTATGGTAGCTCCGGCCCTGTCTTCAGGAGCACATGGTCTCCCGTTGCGGCAGATATAAATGGGGGCCATCAGCGCTGGAACGCAGGGACCATGAGAGGAATGGGATGGCTTATCAGGACCTACAGTTTCCCCTCTCCATAGAAGTAATGTTGGGTATGGTTCCCCCCCCCCCCCCCCCCCCATGTTATGTTATTTCTGATTTGCTTGAAGGAGTAAAGGGACTGGAATGCAGCTCGTTTATCCTTTTTTCAGAGGAAAGTACATTTTATTTGATAACCAATGCCCCACAGCAGGTGTGTAACAATCACCCCTGCAAAGGATGCAAATGTGGGGGGCCCTTAGGGGAAGAAGCCTGAGGGGGCTTTTTTGGGCAGGAAGGGGCTCAGCACAGGAACGTGGACCAGCAGGTAGCAGTGGGGAGGGGGGCCCGACTCCCCCATCACCTCGGGCTCCAGCAATGAAAGCAGCGGCTGGGCAGGGATGGCGAGCTTGCCTATTCCGTGTTCTGTATGACGTCCACTCTCCTCTGCAGAGCCTACTCTACTTCCTGAGCTAACCATGAAGTCATGTGAGGCGCTGCAGAGAAGAGCGGACGTCGCATGCAAAGTTTTGCAACGGGGCTCAGTGATTTCTGCCCCAGAGTCTGGAGGGACAGTGTACAGGCACAGTAGCTTGAGGTGCAGTGAGAAGCTTCCACAGGCAGTGATTTGAGGAGCCATCTGCTGGGGTTTGTCCACTATAATAAAGTCCAGAGTCAGTGCAGGAAATCTTCCAGCTTCCCTCTTCTGATGAGCTTTTATGGAGATGCTGATTTCATGTTTCCAGCAGTAATTGGCACCTGCCCACACCAGATAAGGATTGAGGTGAAACGGGATCCTGGGCAAGATTGCATTGTTGTACGCCACTGCTGGTCACCTGGCTTTTTTGTTGTTAGATTTGGTAGGGAAGCATCCATCAGGCCCCATACTCTCTCCAGGCCCTGGGCAACTGCCTTGTGGATGATCCAGCTCAGACCCACACTGCCAAACGCACCAAACCTAGTTTAATGACCATGGTATTAGTGTTGGGCGAACAGTGTTCGCCACTGTTCGGGTTCTGCAGAACATCACCCTGTTCGGGTGATGTTCGAGTTCGGCCACATGGCCGAACTAAGAGCGCATGGCCGAATGTTCCTCGAACGTTCGGCTAGCGCTGTGATTGGCCGAACAGGTCACGTGGTTCGGACCCGAACGCGCTCTGATTGGCCGAACGGTTCACGTGGTTCGGGTAAATAAATACCCGATCCACGTCATTTCTCCGCCATTTGTCTGTGGGTTTAGCTTTGGGTAGGCAGGCAGGGTAGTTCTCTCTCCAGCCAGGCTAGCCAGGGTCCCCCGGTCATTGTGTCGCTGCTGGGAACAGTAGTAGTACACCGCTCGCTCAGCCACACTATATAGCATTGTGTTTACTGCCACTCTGTGTACACGGCTCAGCCAGACTATATAGCATTGTGTTTACTGCCACTCTGTGTACACCGCTCAGCCAGACTATATAGCATTGTTTACTGCCACTCTGTGTACACCGCTCAGCCAGACTATATAGCATTGTGTTTACTGCCACTCTGTGTACACCGCTCAGCCAGACTATATAGCATTGTTTACTGCCACTCTGTGTACACCGCTCAGCCACACTATATAGCATTGTGTTTACTGCCACTCTGTGTACACGGCTCAGCCAGACTATATAGCATTGTGTTTACTGCCACTCTGTGTACACGGCTCAGCCACACTATATAGCATTGTGTTTACTGCCACTCTGTGTACACCGCTCAGCCAGACTATATAGCATTGTGTTTACTGCCACTCTGTGTACACGGCTCAGCCACACTATATAGCATTGTTTACTGCCACTCTGTGTACACCGCTCAGCCAGACTATATAGCATTGTGTTTACTGCCACTCTGTGTACACGGCTCAGCCAGACTATATAGCATTGTTTACTGCCACTCTGTGTACACGGCTCAGCCAGACTATATAGCATTGTGTTTACTGCCACTCTGTGTACACGGCTCAGCCACACTATATAGCATTGTTTACTGCCACTCTGTGTACACGGCTCAGCCACACTATATAGCATTGTGTTTACTGCCACTCTGTGTACACCGCTCAGCCAGACTATATAGCATTGTGTTTACTGCCACTCTGTGTACACGGCTCAGCCACACTATATAGCATTGTGTTTACTGCCACTCTGTGTCTGCTGGGAACAGTAGTACACCGCTCGCTCAGCCACACTATATAGCATTGTGTTTACTGCCACTCTGTGTACACCGCTCAGCCAGACTATATAGCATTGTGTTTACTGCCACTCTGTGTACACCGCTCAGCCACACTATATAGCATTGTGTTTACTGCCACTCTGTGGGCTCGATTCACAAAGCGGTGATAACCCAGTTATCACGCCTAAAAGACTTTAGGCGTGATGACCTTTTCACCACTGAGTTATCACCGCTTTTTCCTGCTCTTCGCGCGTTCGCAAAGTCCCATAGGGTTTAATGGGAGCTTCGCGCGAAGCGTCGGGTGCTGCGCGCGCACTTACGTGCGTACGCGCGGTAACTTCGCGCGAGTTTCTTCTTATCATGCCTAAAGTGAGTTTAGGCGTGATAAGGGCCTTTTCACCAGCGTGCAAACACTTTGCACCGCTTGGTGAATCAAGCCCCGTGTCTGCTGGGAACAGTAGTACACCGCTCGCTCAGCCACACTATATAGCATTGTGTTTACTGCCACTCTGTGTACACAGCTCAGCCACACTATATAGCATTGTGTTTACTGCCACTCTGTGTATGCTGGGAACAGTAGTACACCGCTCACCCGCCACTGTATAGCATTGTGCTCTGTGTCGCTGCTGGCAATAGTGGTACACCGCTCACCCACCACTGTATAGCATTTCTGTACTGCCACTGTACTGCTGCCAGTCAGCGTGTACTTTAAGGATAAGCGAAATGAGGAAGAAATCCGGTGAAAGAGGGAGGGGCAAGGGAAGAGGTGTTTCCCCTGACGGTTCACGTACAGGCCACAGGGGAGCACCCAAGAAAACCCACTCAATACCGCCCATGTTGTCCAGGACAACAACCCTTACAGATCCAAAAGAACAGGACCAGATAATTACTTAGATGACCTCTCAAGCGTCCAGCAGTGGGTTAAGCAGCACCAGCACATCACGCACGAGGTCCGAGTCCTCAGCCAGTTACAAGGAGCCAGTGGGCACAAAGCTGACACAACCGGCAGCGACACCACGCACACAACTGCCAGATAACCAGTCCGATGAATTACCTCAGGACACAATGGGGTATTCGCAGGAGCTATTCCCAGGCCAACAAACTTCCACCTTTGAAAGGTCAATGGAGGAACAGCCAGAAATGTTGTGCCCGGATTCACAACCATTAACTGTGGAAAATGCACCGGGCACTGAAATACAAGGCGAGACCGAGGACTTTGAAACCCAAATTCCAGAGCAAGTTGGGCAGGAGGGGTTGCAATTGCAGGAGGTCGGCCGAGAAGCTCTGGAAGACGACGTTGGAGTGAGCTGCACAGAGGTTGTTCTGGGGAGCTCTACTCCACGGCGGCGGCACCCCACAATGACATATGACGAGTTTGAGGAGATGGAAGAGGAGGGTATGGACAATGTGGACACAGACCCAGATTTTGTATGTGAAGGAGAACATCGCCGTCGTAGCAGCACAGATGAGTCTGTTGAAGAACCGACTGCTGCACGAGTTCGCCTTGTGCCACAAGGTAGGCGGCGCGCAATTTCAGGCACCACAAGCGTGGAAGTTCAAGTGAGAGGCAAAAGAGGCGCAAACAGAAATCGCCAGCAAGGCAGGTGCTCCAAAGTCTGGGCTTTCTTTGAAGACTGCACTGAGGATGTTACCATGGCGATTTGCAAGGTGTGCAAGACCCGCCTGAGCAGGGAGAAAAGTATTAACAATCTCTCCACCACCAGCATGAGCCGCCACATGCTATCCAAACATCCCACTCTGTGGGCAAACGCGGCAGGACAGGGTACCAGCAACACTGTCTCCCTTGGGTTCACCAGACTCACCACCAGACCCGCATCAGCAGCAGCAGTAGCCCAGCCATTGCGTGGTTCACAACATTCACAAACATCAGACGACGCTGACACTGTCACTTTCCGGACTAGTGCTCTTGAGGTCTCCCAGTGTTCACCAAACACAACAACCAACAGCCCTTCAGTGTGCAGCCCTACGGTTCAGTTGTCTGTCTCGGAGATGTTTGAGCGCAAGAGGAAATTTCCAGCAAATGACCCCCGGGCCGTGGCAGTAACAGCCAGCATAGCCAAGCTTCTGGCCTGCGAAATGCTGCCATATCGATTGGTGGAGACAAACAGCTTCAAGGGCATGATGTCAGTGGCCATCCCACGTTACGTGGTTCCTAGCCGCTACCACTTTGCGCGCTCTGCAGTGCCTGAGTTGCATGAGCACGTGGTCAGCAAAATAACCCGAAGCTTGAAGAATGCCGTTGCCTGCAAGGTTCACCTCACCACTGACACCTGGACGAGTGCGTTCGGCCAGGGTCGATACATCTCCCTTACCGCGCACTGGGTGAACCTTGTGGAGCCTGGCAGCGATTCCTCACCTGCTACGGCGCGGGTGTTGCCCACGCCGCAAACAGCTGCACCGCCGTCCCTCCCACTGGATAACAACAGCAGCACCTACCTCTCTGACTCCTTCTCCTCCAACGCATCTCAAAGCTGTACCTCATCCGGAAACACTAACCCAGCACCAGCAGCAGTAGGATCGTGGAAGCAGTGCAGCACAGCTGTTGGCATGCGTCAGCAAGCGTTGCTGAAGCTGATCTGCCTTGGGGATAAGCAGCACACAGGGGAGGAAATTTGGAGGGGAATAAAGGAACAGACGGATTTGTGGCTGGCACCGCTGGACCTGAAACCGGGCATGGTTGTGTGTGATAATGGGAGTAATCTCATTCGCGCTTTAAGGTTGGCTAAGCTGACACACATCCCTTGCCTGGCGCACGTGATGAACCTAGTAGTTCAGCGGTTCCTGAGGACATACCCAGGCGTGGCCGATCTTCTGTTGAAGGTGCGTCGAGTGGCCAAACATTGTAGAAATTCCAGTACTGCTTCGGGGGCACTCGCCAAGATGCAGGAGCGCTTCAATCTCCCCCACCATCGCTTGCTGTGTGATGTCCCTACGCGCTGGAATTCTACGCTGCACATGCTAGCCCGCTTTTGCGAGCAGAAGAGTGCAGTGGTCCAGTACATGACGGCGCAGTACTGAGGCGCATCCGGCCAGCTGCCAAGCTTCTGTGGATCCGATTGGGCCAACATGTTGGACCTCTGCTAAGTCCTTCAAAATTTTGAGCAATCCACGTTGCTTGTGAGCAGTGACAACTCTTCAGTCAGCATTACCATACCACTGCTGTGTTTACTGAAGAGGTCAATGTTGAAAATCAAGGAAACAGCTGTCATGATGCAACTGGGGGAATCTGAAGGAGAAAACGATCAGCGTGATGGTACCAACATCAGGCCATCCGCCTCAGGAAACGCTGGCCCCAGCAGCTATGACGAAGAAGAGGAGGAGGAACAGCTGGAGTTGGAGCAGGAATTTCCTGCCACCACTGACGAGGGCCAGAGCGGTGCACGTTGGACTTCCACAATTCAGCGCGAATGGTCAGCAGAAGCAGACCAGGAAGAAGGTGACGACTATGATGCATCACAACAACTATCACAACGCTCACAAGAGGATGATGAGGATTCTGGTAGGACTCTGGCACACATGGCTCAATTCATGCTAGACTGCATTGAACGTGACCCACGCATTGTGCGCATTCTGGACAACACCAATTACTGGGTTTATACCCTTCTGGATCCACGGTACAAACACAATGTTCCAAAACTGCTTGAAGAAAGAGTCAGACAGGTCAAAATGGAAGAATACCAGCAGGCCCTTGTGGAGACTTTAGAGAGGAGATTGACATCCTCCCCCTCCTCTAGCCAGTTGTACGCCGACAGACTGACTTCCGCAAACCCAGGACGACCAGGAGGGCAGCAAACCACACACGCCGCAGCTAGTGCCCAAAAGGGAATGGTATCGGCAGTGTCCTTGGAGTGGGAAAATTTTCTGACACCCATGCAGCAGCAGCCCACTGAACAGCAAGCGTGCAGATCCACCTCCAACACCGATCGCCTGGAGAAGATGGTCAAGGACTACATGTCAGATGGCGTAGCTGTGTCTAACAATCCATCTGCACCCTTCAACTATTGGGTATCGAAGCTAGACACCTGGCACGAACTGGCAATGTACGCAATAGAGGTGCTGGCTTGCCCAGCAGCCAGCGTTATGTCGGAACGCTGTTTCAGTGCTGCCGGAGGCATCGTCACAGATCGGCGTATCCGCCTCTCCACAGAAAATGCAGACCATCTGACTCAAATTAAAATGAATCAATCCTGGATTGGAAACGACTACGCAACACTCCAGGACCCCAACCAAGTAACATGACCAATGAACATCTGGGATGGTTTAGCGTTTCCGGTCCCTGTTTATTTAACCTCTCATCTGTATTACATTTATGACTGCATGGCGGCAAAAAGCATTGCTGCTATATCCGCACGCTTTTTGTCCTCATGCAAGGCCTGTGTTGTTGTGTCTCAAAAAGCATGGCCTTCTCCTCCTGCGCCTGCTCCTGTTCCATCACGTGTGCTGCTGCTGCTGGGTTAGCGTTGCCGGTCCCTGTTTATGGAACCTCTTATCTGTATTACATGTATGACTGCATGGCGGCAAAAAGCATTGCTGCTATATCCGCACGCTTTTTGTCCTCATGCAAGGCCTGGGTTGTTGTGTCTCACAAAGCGTGGCCTTCTCCTCCTGTGCCTGCTCCTGTTCCATCACGTGTGCTGCTGCTGCTGGGTTAGCGTTGCCGGTCCCTGTTTATGGAACCTCTTATCTGTATTACATTTATGACTGCATGGCGGCAAAAAGCATTGCTGCTATATCCGCACGCTTTTTGTTCTCATGCAAGGCCTGGGTTGTTGTGTCTCAAAAAGCGTGGCCTTCTCCTCCTGCGCCTCCTCCTGTTCCATCACGTTTGCTGCTGCTGCTGCTGGGTTAGCGTTGCCGGTCCCTGTTTATTGAACCTCTCATCTGTATTACACTTATGACTGCATGGCGGCAAAAAGCATTGCTATATCCGCACGCTTCTTGTCCTCATGCAAGGCCTGGGTTGTTGTGTCTCACAAAGCGTGGCCTTCTCCTCCTGCGCCTCCTCCTGTTCCATTACGTGTGCTGCTGCTGCTGCTGGGTTAGCGTTGCCGGTCCCTGTTTATTAAACCTCTCATCTGTATTACACTTATGACTGCATGGCGGCAAAAAGCATTGCTATATCCGCACGCTTTTTGTCCTCATGCAAGGCCTGGGTTGTTGTGTCTCAAAAAGCGTGGCCTTCTCCTCCAGCGCCTCCTCCTGTTCCATCACGTGTGCTGCTGCTGCTGCTGGGTTAGCGTTGCCGGTCCCTGTTTATTGAACCTCTCATCTGTATTACACTTATGACTGCATGGCGGCAAAAAGCATTGCTATATCCTCACGCTTCTTGTCCTCATGCAAGGCCTGGGTTGTTGTGTCTCACAAAGCGTGGCCTTCTCCTCCTGCGCCTCCTCCTGTTCCATCACGTGTGCTGCTGCTGCTGCTAGGTTAGCGTTGCGGGTCCCTGTTTATTGAATCTCTCATCTGTATTACACTTATGACTGCATGGCGGCAAAAAGCATTGCTATATCCGCACGCTTTTTGTCCTCATGCAAGGCCTGGGTTGTTGTGTCTCAAAAAGCGTGGCCTTCTCCTCCTGCGCCTCCTCCTGTTCCATCACGTGTGCTGCTGCTGCTGCTGGGTTAGCGTTGCCGGTCCCTGTTTATTGAACCTCTCATCTGTATTACACTTATGACTGCATGGCGGCAAAAAGCATTGCTATATCCGCACGCTTTTTGTCCTCATGCAAGGCCTGGGTTGTTGTGTCTCAAAAAGCGTGGCCTTCTCCTCCTGCGCCTCCTCCTGTTCCATCACGTGTGCTGCTGCTGCTGCTGGGTTAGCGTTGCCGGTCCCTGTTTATTGAACCTCTCATCTGTATTACACTTATGACTGCATGGCGGCAAAAAGCATTGCTATATCCGCACGCTTTTTGTCCTCATGCAAGGCCTGGGTTGTTGTGTCTCAAAAAGCATGGCCTTCTCCTCCTGCGCCTCCTCCTGTTCCATCACGTGTGCTGCTGCTGCTGCTGGGTTAGCGTTGCCGGTCCCTGTTTATTGAACCTCTCATCTGTATTACACTTATGACTGCATGGCGGCAAAAAGCATTGCTATATCCGCACGCTTCTTGTCCTCATGCAAGGCCTTGGTTGTTGTGTCTCACAAAGCGTGGCCTTCTCCTCCTGCACCTCCTCCTGTTCCATCACCTGTGCTGCTGCTGCTGCTGGGTTAGCGTTGCCGGTCCCTGTTTATTGAATCTCTCATCTATATTACACTTATGACTGCATGGCGGCAAAAAGCATTGCTATATCCGCACGCTTTTTGTCCTCATGCAAGGCCTGGGTTGTTGTGTCTCAAAAAGCGTGGCCTTCTCCTCCTGCGCCTCCTCCTGTTCCATCACGTCTGCTGCTGCTGGGTTAGGGTTGACGCCCGGTCCCTGTTTATTGAACCTCTTATCTTTATTACATTTATGACTGCATGGCGGTAAAAAGCATGCTATCCGCACGCTTCTTGTCCTCATGCAAGGCCTGGTTTGTTGTGTCTCAAAAAGCGTGGCCTTCTCCTCCTGCGCCACCCTCCTCCTGTTCCATCACGTGTGCTGCTGCTGGGTTAGCGTTGCCGGTCCCTGTTTATTGAACCACTTATCTTTATTACATTTATGACTGCATGGCGGCACAAAGCATGCTATCCGCATGCTTCTTGTCCTCATGCAAGGCCTGGGTTGTTGTGTCTCAAAGCGTGGCCTTCTCCTCCTGCGCCTCCTCCTGTTCCATCACGTGTGCTGCTGCTGGGTTAGCGTTGCCGGTCCCTGTTTATTGAACCTCTCATCTATATTACATTTATGACTGCATGGCGGTACAAAGCATTGCTATATCCGCACGCTTCTTGTCCTCATGCAAGGCCTGGGTTGTTGTGTCTCACAAAGCGTGGCCTTCTCCTCCTGCGCCACCCTCCTCCTGTTCCATCACGTGTGCTGCTGCTGGGTTAGTGTTACCGGTCCCTTTTCCTGGAACCTCTTCTCTGTATTACATGTATGACTGCATGGCGACAAAAAGCATGTTACCTGTGCAAAGAAAACAGACATTTTCCACATTTAAAAGACAGTTTTTCCTTTGAAACTTTACAATCAATTTTCTCAAAAACTATAAGCTCTTTTTCAAATTTTTTTTCCTCTTGTACCCACTCCCAAGGTGCATATACCCTGTAAATTTGGGGTATGTAGCATGTAAGGAGGCTTTACAAAGCACGAAAGTTCGGGTCCCCATTGACTTCCATTATGTTCGGAGTTCGGCGCGAACACCCGAACATCGCGGCCATGTTCGGCGAACGTTCGCGAACCCGAACATCTAGGTGTTCGCCCAACACTACATGGTATCACTGTGCTCTGCCAGCAAACTCGCCTTTAACCATTATGGAGCCTTTAACCATTATACTATCCAGTCACCTACAGCCCTCGTTGGTTGGAAGTTGTTTTCTTGGCCAAGCCTACTCTCCCTTACCAGCGATTACCTCCCCTAAGTGATGTCATTGGCGATGTCAGAGGAAGTTCCATTTTTATCTGCAGTTCCCCATCAGGTCCTCCTTACTACAGGAACCTGCTGATTGGTCAGTATATAAAGTGGTCTATCCAGCATGTCATTATGAGCTTGCAGCTTGACAAAGAAGCGTTCGAAACAGCGGGCTGTAGCTGCATCTAAGCCCATTTTTTATTTTTTTTTACATGTGGTTTTAATTATGGGTCTGAATAAAGAGCTATTTCTTCAAGAGTGGTGCTGCTGATCTTGGTTTGTTGAATCGGCGACCCTTGGGCATCAGGGTCATATCAGCTTAAAGGGAAGGTCCAAGCAAAAAAAAAAAATGAGTTTCACTTACCTGGGGCTTCTACCAGCCCCATGTAGCCATCCTGTGCCCTCGTAGTCACTCACTGCTGCTCCAGTCCCCCGCTGGCAGCTTTCTGACCTCAGAGGTCAGGGCTACATTGCATACATTTTTACGCATTCCAGCTAGTGCAGGAACAAAAATGTACGCGTTGCACCACTAACGCGTAAAAATGTATGTGTTAATGTTCCTGCACTAGCGGGAGTGTGTAAAAATGTACGCAATTCGGTCCTGACCTCCGAGGTCAGAAAGCTGCCAGCGGGGGAATGGAGCAGCAGTGAGTGACTACGAGGGCACAGGATGGCTGCATGGGGCTGGTAGAAGCAGAACTAGCGGGTGGCAGGGGACTGGAGCAGCAGTGAGTTACTGCGAGGGCACAGGATGGCTGCATGGGGCTGGTAGAAGCAGAACTAGCTGGTGGCGGGGGACCAGAGCATTAGTGAGTGGCTGCGCGGGCACAGGATGGCTGCATGGGGCTGGTAGAAGCAGAACTAGCTGGCGGCGGGGGACTGGAGCAGCAGTGAGTGACTACGAGGGCACACGATGGCTGCATGGGGCTGGTAGAAGCCCCAGGTAAGTGAAACTCATTTTTTTTTTTTGCTTGGACCTTCCCTTTAAGCTCCCAAAAGTGCAAGTTGAAGGCTTTTTTTTTTTGTTCTTTATTATTGGTTGTATGCTCATATGACATTGCTCAGTCTCCCTCTCCTCTTTGTCCCCTTACAGGAAGCCTCAGTGGAGCCACCATCACCAAGTCTTGCACCAATGTCTGCACGGCAACCGGCGTGAACCTGGTCGTCTTTACCAGTGGTGTGACCTGTTGTAGCACCGATCTGTGCAACGTCAGTGGGGCCTCCAGTGTGAAATCCACTTACACCATCCTGGCTGTGGCCCTGGGGCTGTTGGGGGTCCTCCTGAAACAGTCCCTGTAATGTTTGTTATATGCAATAAACACTGAAGTAACTAGGCAATGCTACAGTACTGGAATTAATGTGTTCTGGGATATAGACTCATATTCTAAGCCAGCATAAAGTACAATAGTCGAGCGTTCCGGCAACCTTGGTTTATCGAGACTACCCAGCTCCGCACTAAGCACAGACTGTCAGATCTGTCGGCTTATTGCTTATATATTGCTTCTCTTTTATATAAGATGTGTCTTCTAATGGGGACCATTAGAAGATACATCTTATATAGAAAATTGTCATTTGGTTATAAAACTTAATAAAAATGAGTGTTTAAAGAGGAATTCCAGTAAAAATAATGTAATAAAAATGCTTAATTTTTACAATAATTATGTATAAATGATTTAGTCAGTATTTTCCCATTGTAAAATCTTCCCTCTCCCTGATTTACATTCTGACATTTATCACATGGTGACATTTTTCCTGCTAGCAGGTGATGTCACTGGAAGGAGATGCTGCTTGCTTTTTTGGCAGTTGGATCCAGCTGTAAACAACTATTTCCCACAATACGAGGTTCACAGACAGGAAACTGCCAGGATCCTGGTGCTGACATCACACTGTGGGAGGTGTTTCACCACAATATCAGCCATACAGACCCCCTGATGATTCGTTTGTGAAAAGGAATAGATTTCTCATGTAAAAGGGGATATCAGCTACTGATTAGGATGAAGTTCAATTCTTGGTTACGCTTTCTCTTTAAGTGTTCTGTGGAGGAGCCCAGAATCCAAGCTGCATGAGCTCCAGTGTGGAGGATCCCAGAATCCAAGCTGCATGAGCTCCAGTGTGGAGGAGCCCAGAATCCAAGCTGCATGAGCTCCAGTGTGGAGGATCCCAGAATCCAAGCTGCATGAGCTCCAGTGTGGAGGAGCCCAGAATCTAAGCTGCATGAGCTTCAGTGTGGAGGAGCCCAGAATCCAAGCTGCATGAGCTCCAGTGTGAAGCTGCTAGTCACTAGTGATTTTGAATCCATGTCATCCGCTGGTGTTGGTCCACCTCCGCCTTCTGTCACTGAAATGCTTGACTCCACTCTTACTCAAAGGAGCCCTCGGCTTCGGGGGCCACATTCTCACTCTGCAGCAGATTGCTTCTCCTCTTTCCACCAACCTGTTGATGGGAGGGGGGCAATGGGGAGGGGTCACTGTCTGACATCCTCTTGTCCATAGGTCCACCAGCTGGCAAACACCATAACATGGCAATGATGCCATTGCCGGAGCTTCATAGGGAGCAGGGTGACTGGGGGAAGGGTACGCAGGACAGAGGGGTGATTGGGGGATGGGAGCGTAGGACAGAGGAGTGACTGGGGGGATGGGAACGTGGGACAGAGGGGGGATTGGGGGAAGGGAGTGTAGGACAAAGGAGTGACTGGGGGAAGGGTACGCAGGACAGCGGAGTGACTGGGGGGGTAGGGGACGTAGGACAGAAGCATAAGAATCTAGTAATGAATCATCAGTGGATATATCTCACAGAGAGCTTGCGTGCTCCATGGGCTGCAGTGCCAGTTGGAGAGCCTGTGTGCTCCATGGGCTGCAGTGCCAGTTGGAGAGCTTGCGTGCTCCATGGGCTGCAGTGCCAGTTGGAAAGCTTGCGTGCTCCATGGGCTGCAGTGCCAGTTGGAGAGCCTGTGTGCTTCATGGGCTGCAGTGTCAGTTGGAGAGCTTGCGTGCTCCATGGGCTGCAGTGCCAGTTGGAGAGCTTGCGTGCTCCATGGGCTGCAGTGCCAGTTGGAAAGCTTGCGTGCTCCATGGGCTGCAGTGCCAGTTGGAGGGCCTGTGTGCTTCATGGGCTGCGGTGTCAGTTGGAGAGCTTGCGCGCTTCATGGGCTGCGGTGTCAGTTGGAGAGCTTGCGTGCTTCATGGGCTGCGGTGTCAGTTGGAGAGCTTGCGTGCTCCATGGGCTGCGGTGTCAGTTGGAGAGCCTGTGTGCTTCATGGGCTGCGGTGTCAGTTGGAGAGCCTGTGTGCTTCATGGGCTGCAGTGCCTGCAGCAGACATAAGAGCTCCAACACGTTTCGGCTCCTTTCCCACAACACCCATTACGTTCCATCCAACGTGTTGCAATGTCTATTGTTTGTTCACATCCGGTGCATGTGTGGGGGGTGCACTGCGGATAATGCACAGCATGCAACATATTTATAGGTATTGCACGTCTTATTCCAGGAACATACAATGCAATTTCCCATCAGATCCTTGGGCCGAACCAATAATTTCCAACATGTCTGATTTGCTCTCGATTGATGGGATTGATTTTCAGATCACTACTGCACAAAATTGATTGAGTCATCGATCAGGAGCAGATCAGACGTGTCGGAAGTAATTGGTTAGACCCATCGATGATGGGAAATTGCATTGTCTGTACCTGGAATAAGACGTACAGTGCCTGTATATTGCATCGTTGGTATCTGGCATAACATACAGGCCGGTTGCCTTGTGATCTTATGTTACAGGAGCCGTATTGTGCCAGGGAAGCTCTGACTGCTTATTCCAGTCATCTCTCCCACTCCTTTCAAAGTTTCATTCTTGTCACCCCTCCCAGGCTCCGCCTATCTCTGATTATTATTCATGAGCTGAAAAGATGACACACATGGTGGGCAGACGGTCGATGAGATGCAAATATCTCTGCCTTTCATGTCAATTTAGTTTACAAAGAGGTTTATTGAAAAGAAAATCCAATACCAAATGGCCAGGTTCTCCACATTACAGTAACATTACAGTCCAGTCAGATGATCCATAACGTGTGAGTCATACCTCCCAACATTTGGTCATCAGAAAGCGGGACACTTAGGCCACACCCCTAACCACACCCCCAACACACACCCTAGTCACACCCACCAATTTTTTTTTAAAATTAATATTAATCCCTTAGTTAAATAAACAATGTGGGAAGGAGGGTGGGGTGTCTGTGGGTGGGGAGGAGGGCGAGGGTGCCCGTGGGTGAGGAGGAGGGTGCCCGTGGGTGGGGAGGAGGGCGAGGGTGCCCGTGGGTGAGGAGGAGGGTGCCCGTGGGTGGGGAGGAGGGCGAGGGTGGCCGTGGGTGGGGAGGAGGCGAAAACAAAATGATCGAGGCACCAGCCACACCGATGTCGGATGGGTGGCCGCCATTATATTTCTCCCTCCCTTCCTCCTTATGTGTGTCCTTCCCTACTTGCAGAGTAAAGTGCGCAGTGGGGTGTCATTCAATCTTACCATTGCTCCTTGCGTACCGGGAACTCATCTGGTCTTCTCGGCTTCCTGCTTCCTGTGATGTCACGGGAAGCAGGAAGCCGAGAAGACCAGATTCTGGTACGTAAGGAGCAATGGTAAGATTGAATAACAGCCCACTGCGCACTTTACTCTGCAAGTAGGGGAGGACACTGGGGGCACATAAGGAGGAAGGGAGGGAGGAATATAATGGCGCCCACCAATCCGACATCGGCACGGCTGGCACCTTGATCATTTTTTCCCCCTCTTTCCCCGGGGGTCGGGACACAAGAGGGGCAGCGTGGGATAGCGGGAGGGCCCCCCAAATCGGGAACAATCCCGCAGGATTCGGGATGGTTGGGGGGTATGGTAAGTACAATGGACCTTCATCCAGTTAAGGACAATGCAAAAATCAGGCACAACCAAACACTGATGATGGCACACAAGGTAATGGTCACAGTTGCAGGAAGCTCTTGGTTCCAGGATCGTTGTCCCAGAAGAAAACTATCCCACCCAATCGTACTGAAGCTTCTCACTTGTGGATGGAATAGTATGGGCTAATTTATCTGCCTCCATTACCAGGTCAATACGTTGCTTAAGCTGGGGGAAGGGAGGATGGAAGGTTTCCAGTTATAGGCAATAACCTGTTGTGTGGCCAGGATACATGCATGATATAGCCTCCGAAATGCACCAAGAACCTCGGGGGCGTGGCCATAGAGGAGAGCTTGTGATGGGGACAGAGGTGACCCTTTTAAATAAATCCTCAACAAACATTTTGTCCACAGGGCCTGCGTTTCAGGCAATCCCAAAAGATGTGCACTGTACTGCCGGTAGCTCCACAACCCCTGAAACATGGGGGGAGGGGGGGATCCTGTACCGCCGCTTCCAGGGGGTATTATACCAGCACATCAGGAGCTTAACTGCTGTTTCCTTAAAGAGACTCCGTAACAAAAATTGCATCCTGTTTTTTATCATCCTACAAGTTCCAAAAGCTATTCTAATGTGTTCTGGCTTACTGCAGCACGTTCTACTATCACCATCTCTGTAATAAATCAACTTATCTCTCTCTTGTCAGACTTGTCAGCCTGTGTCTGGAAGGCTGCCAAGTTCTTCAGTGTTGTGGTTCTGTGATGCATCTCCCCCCTCCAGGCCCCTCTCTGCACCCTGCCTGTGTATTATTTAGATTATGGCAGGTTCTCTCTGCTCTATTATCTTTTACAAGCTGGATAAATCCTCCTCTGAGCTGGCTGAGCTTTCACATACTGAGGAATTACATACAGGCAGAGCTGTCTGCACTCTGCAGGAAGAAACAGCCTGACACTTCAGTGGAAGATAGCTGCAGGGGGAAAGAAACACACAAATGATCTCTTGAGATTAAAAAGGAAGGATGTATACAGCCTGCTTGTGTATGGATGTATTTTCTATGTGTGGACATACTGTACATCAACCTACTTCCTGTTTTGGTGGCCATTTTGTTTGTTTATAAACAAACTTTTTAAAACTGTTTTTAACCACTTTTAATGCGGCGAGGAGCTGCGAAATTGTGACAGAGGGTAATAGGAGATGTCCCCTAACGCACTGGTATGTTTACTTTTGTGCGATTTTAACAATACAGATTCTCTTTAAGCCCTGGAGAGGAAGAAGTCCTCATAAAAGGAGGAGAGAGCCCCTTTACCAACACTGCCCCCCCCCCCCCCCCCACAAAGATGTCCAAACAAGGATTGGGGAATCTGCTATTCTACCGAGGCCCCTTAGCCGTAACTAATGTCTGGTTTGCAATTATCTGGAACATTCCGATTCAAGAACATCCCTGGTAAACCTCAGCTGTTTAAAAAATACAAATAAATCATTAATCCAAAAGTTTAAGGGGGGGGGGGGGGGGGTTGCACGTCACTCAAAATAGGTAAACTAAAGGATACTGTTTGAAGGGGTGGCGGTAGATGGTAATAGAGCTTGTAGGTTGTAGGGGCTGACAAATCCATAGAGGACAGTTTTTGTACCAATTGATAAGTTGGACAAATTAGGAGGCATCGTTATAGTGCCACAGGTCAGTGAGGCCCAGGCACCCCGTATGTCTTGGTCTCAGCAAATGTTCCTGGTTAATCTGGGGGAATCTATTCCAGATACATTTGAGAATCTGGCTTTGAACAGAATCCAGCAACAATTTAGAAACAAGTACTGGTAGGGGTCTAAACTAAAGCAGTATTAGAAGCTTTGATAGAAGGGTCATTTTCCACATCCAACCAATCTTAAAGGAACGCCAGTCCCTTTAGTGTACTAAGGATTGAGGCAGAAAGTGAGGGATAATTGTGCTTGAATAGGGAATCAAAGGTTAATCCCTAAGTATGGGATATAGTCCAAGGACCAGTCAAAGTTGGCCTAATAAACTTTCTATATAGACTTGTGTGAAGAAGTTAAATGGCATTGCTTTATACTTGTGGGTGTTAATATGAAGGCCTGACATTTCTGCAAAGGAGGCAAGGATACTTAACAGATTGGGCATAGAGGTGAGAGGCTGGGTAATAAACATGAGGGCGGCATTGGCGTACATGATCGTCTTGTAGGATTGGGAGTCCTTCTCATAGCCTTTGTATTAGGGGTTAGTCTTTATAGCCCATGCCAGAGCTTCCACCATGAGAAAAAAATCAAGGGAGACTTGTGCCTTTCTGCAAAACAATTGGGGAAGAGTTTCCCCCTAGGATCCTCATAATTGTTTGAGGTGAACTATAAAGGACATGTATGACTTCCAAAACAGGGCCAGGAATGCCCATGTGGTACTGGCTGGATGGTGTAATGGTTAAGGGCTCTGCCTCTGACACAGGAGACCAGGGTTCCACTCTCGGCTCTGCCTGTTCAGTAAGCCAGCACCTATTCAGTAGGAGACCTTGGGCAAGACTCCCTAACACTGCTACTGCCTATAGAGCGCGTCCTAGTGGCTGCAGCTCTGGTGCTTTGAGTCCACCAGGAGAAAAGTGCGATATAAATGTTCTGTGTTTGTTTGTGGTGAAGCGCTGCATACATATAGGGCCAAAGCCTTGACCAGGTCGAGGCTGAAAAGAACCAGGTGCTCTCCAAGCTTCCTGGAGGATATTTATGGCCAGATGCGTCATGTCTGTGGGTTGTGTTCATGAGATAAATCCTGTCTGGCTGGAGGAAATCAAGGAAAGCGTTACCTTGTTTAGCCTAGAGGCTAATGTTCTTACTAATAATTTTATATCATTGTTAAAGACTGCAATCTGCCTATAACTGGTGGCTTTGAAATGTCGTTTTGGGGATAAGGGAAATGTTAGCCAGCACTGTTTTGTTAGGTAAATAACCCCCGCTCAGTATGTGTTTAGTGGTTAAACAGGTTCTTCAAATGAGGGAGTAGAATGTGGCTAAAGTATTTATAGTAATGGGCCCAGTAGCTGTCAGGCCCTGGGACTTTGGAGTTTTTCAGGATTGAATGGCAAGCCTCATTTCCTCATCAGATGTGGATGCACCCAGAGTCTCGACCTGGTCGGCCTCCATCCAGGGCAGTGGCCGAAAACCAAACCAGTTTGTAATGGGGTCGGAGGAAGGAGGGGTGTTCGCTTAGTACAGCTTGTTGTAGAAGGCCTCAAATAGCTTCACTACCTCCTTAGGATGAGAGACGAGACGGCCACAGGTGTCACACAACTTCAGTGATGAGCGAAAATGCCAATATTCTTTTTGCATTAATTTTCATTAAAAAAATTTAAATTCGATTTTTAAGCAAAAAATCCCATTGAAAATAAGTTTTATTTTTTGTATGTTTCACTCTTTTTGCGAACTATCGTAATAAAAAATGTAGGGTTTTTTACATTTTCAAAGTAAAATCATTTTTCCGTATTTTTGTGGTTAAGAAAAAAATAATTATATAAGTGTGAGGAAACGCGGAAAAGCCGCCGCAAAGGCTCAGAATGAGGCGGCTGTTTCCGCGTCTAACATGGCGGCACAACGCAGAGAAACCGCCGCATGGACAGAGCGGTGGAGTCCGAGTTGGAGGCGGCAGATTGCACGCATGACAGAGCAACTGACATTGCGGCCGGACGCAGGGAAACCGCCGCTCGCTTAGAGAGCGGGGCGGCGGTCCCCGCGATTGAATCAATGGTTACATTGCAAGACATGTCTGGTGTGGCTGGGACTGCTAGTCCACACAGGTTCAGAAGGACACGCGCGCGCTGAGAGGCAGAGCTTATATGACAGCCAGAAAAGGGGCAGCTGACCAGGCGGGTCAGCTGACATTTTCACCACCTGCCATTGGTCTAGCACTTAGGGGAGGCACTGGAGAGCGCTTTACTATATATACTGGGTGCTGGTCAGTCTCTGGTTGTCTGCCATTGCGATCACAACGTGGTAGCACTCAGACCTTGTCTGTATCTGTGTTCTAGCATAGTTTCCAAAGGTGTTGACATCAAGGCGTTCACACCTTAGCATTAGGAACATTGAATTGTATTATTTGTTATGACCTTCTGCCTGCCTGACTATTCCTCTGAACTCTGATCCTGTACCTTGCTATTTCTGATATCCTGTTGCCAAACTCTGCTCGTTCCTGGACTCTGTATTTGTATCCTGATTCTGTACTGTGCTATTTCTGATATCCTGTTGCCAAACTCTGCTAGTTTCTGGACTCTGTATTTGCATTCTGATTCTGTACCTTATCTGTCTGTGTGTTAACGACCTGGCTTGCCGACCTCGAGAACTGACCTTACTGTTAGAGGCAGTTCCCAGACCTGTTAGTGACACCCTCCCTCTCGGGTGTCACTCATGCTCTGACCTTCCTACCTTCAGCCTAGCTCCTCTCTCCTGGAGAGTCTAGGCCATAGGAGGGAACATACTTCTGGTGAAGTACTCAAAGTATACTGTTACATCTTAACACTCACTTGTTCTCCCTGGTGTCCAGAGGTTAGTAGATATATCTGATTATCGGTGATACTGCAGATCACCAATAATCGGGTATATTCTGTATTCCTGGTGAGACTGCAGTTCACCGGTAATCAGATCCTCTCTGTGTTACACCGATCGTTACAATAAGACGCCCTGTATAAGAAGGGCCAAAATCATTCTCAAGGACAACACTCGCCCTGGAAATGCCTTGTTTGAGCTCCACCCATCAGGTAGAAGTCTTAGGTCAATCCACATACACACAAACAGACTAAAAAACAGCTTTTTCCCACCTGCCATAAACTTGGTAAACTCTGAATCTTCTCTGAAATAATTAACACTGTGGCTAAATTGTTTAAATATTTGAAATACCTGGCATATTTGTATAATTCCTCTATTTCTACCTTTGTTACTATCATTATGTTCCCTATATACAAACTATGTTGGGCAGGGACATTTTTAGACATAGGCATTACAGGCTACTGCCTGAAGTGCCATTGACGGCGGGGGGTCGCCATGTCCTTATTAAGCCACGCCCCTTAACTAATCCCCACCTCCAGAATGAAACCACACCCCCATGATATTTAACTCTTTCAGGCAGAGAAAGAAAAAAAGGAACACAGCATAGTTATTTGTGTGCTAGGCACTGTACATACACATGTTATCACGCTGAGCTGAGATGCTGGGTACTAGGGCAGGGGTGAGCGGACAAGCAGAAGAAAAGCAATGGACAGAGAGGTGAGAGCACAGCTTCTGCTGCACTATACTCTGCATTTACACACTAAGCTGGGGGAGTGCAGGAGGGGGATGGGGACAGACAGGATGGTCACACATGCACAGCACAGCTTAGTGTGTAAATGCAGAGTATAGTGCAGCCGAAGCTGTGCTCTCACCTCCCTGCTTAAGTCCAGTGCTGTGCCTGTGCAACCATCCTGTCTGTTTTATTCTACTCTAGTGCTGGCTCTCCTCCTGTAAGTGGACAAGCAGAAGCAAAGCACATGTAATCACGCTGGGCTGAGATGCTGGGCACTAGGGCAGTGGTGAGCGGACAAGCAGAAGCAAAGCAATGGACAGAGAGGTGAGAGCACAGCTTCTGCTGCACTATACTCTGCATTTACACACTAAGCTGGGCAAGAGCAGGAAGGGGATGGGGACAGACAGGATGGCCACACAGGCACAGCACTGGACTCCAGAGGAGAGGTGAGAGCACAGCTTCTGCTGCACTATACTCTGCATTTACACACTGGGCTGGGGGTGTGCAGAAAGGGGATGGGGACAGACAGGATGGTCACACAGGCACAGCACTGTACTCCAGCGGAAAGGTGAGAGCACAGCTTCTGCTGCACTATACTCTGCATTTACATACTTGGCTGGGAGAGTGCAGGAAAGGGATGGGGACAGGCAGGATGGTCACACAGGCACAGCACTGGACTCCAGCGGAAAGGCGAGAGCACAGCTTCTGCTGCACTATACTCTGCATTTACACACAAAGCTGGGGTAGTGCAGGAAGGGGGTGGGGACAGACAGGATGGTTGCACAGGCACAGCACTGGACTCCAGTGGAGAGGAGAGAGCACAGCTTCTGCTGCACTATACTCTGCATTTACACACTAAGCTGGGGGAGTGCAGGAAGAGATGGGGACAGACAGACTGGTCACACAGGCACAGCACTGGACTCCAGCAGAGAGGTGAGAGCACAGCTTCTGCTGCACTATACTCTGCATTTACACACAAAGCTGGGGGGGGGGGGGGGATGCAGGAGGGGGATGGGAACAGACAGGATGGTCACACAGGCACAGCACTGGACTCCAGCAGAGAGGTGGGAGCACAGCTTCTGCTGCACTATACTCTGCATTTACACACTAAGCTGGGGGAGTGCAGGAGGGGGATAGGGACAGACAGGATGGTTGCACAGGCATAGCACTGGACTGAGAGGTGAGAGCACAGCTTCTGCTGCACGATACTCTGCATTTACACACTAAGCTGGAAGAGTGCAGAAGGGGTGTGTGCAATGAAATGTGTCAGGAGCTGTGGGTTGGTTTTATCTCAGGGTCTCCCCGTATTGTACATCCACCTTACATGTAGTGTTGGGCGAACAGTGTTCGCCACTGTTCGGGTTCTGCAGAACATCACCCTGTTCGGGTGATGTTCGAGTTCGGCCGAACACCTGATGGTGTTCGGCCAAACTGTTCGGCCATATGGCCGAACTAAGAGCGCATGGCCGAACGTTACCCGAACGTTCGGCTAGCGCTGTGATTGGCCGAACGGGTCACGTGGTTCGGACCCGAACGCGCTCTGATTGGCCGAACGGGTCACGTGGTTCGGGTCAATAAATACCCGATCTACGTAATTTCTCCGCCATTTGTCTGTGGGTTTAGCTTTGGGTAGGCAGGCAGGGTAGTTCTCTCTCCAGCCAGGCTAGCCAGGGTCCCCCGGTCATTGTGTCGCTGCTGGGAACAGTAGTAGTACACCGCTCAACCACACTATATAGCATTGTGTTTACTGCCACTCTGTGTGTCTGCTGGGAACAGTAGTACACCGCTCACCCTGTATAGCATTGTGCTCTGTGTTGCTGCTGGGAATAGTAGTACACCGCTCACCCACACTATATAGCATTGTGTTTACTGCCACTCTGTGTGTCTGCTGGGAACAGTAGTACACCGCTCACCCTGTATAGCATTGTGCTCTGTGTTGCTGCTGGGAATAGTAGTATACCGCTCACCCACACTATATAGCATTGTGTTTACTGCCACTCTGTGTGTCTGCTGGGAACAGTAGTACACCGCTCACCCTGTATAGCATTGTGCTCTGTGTCGCTGCTGGGAATAGTAGTACACCGCTCACCCACACTATATAGCATTGTGTTTACTGCCACTCTGTGTGTCTGCTGGGAACAGTAGTACACCGCTCACCCTGTATAGCATTGTGCTCTGTGTTGCTGCTGGGAATAGTAGTACACCGCTCACCCACACTATATAGCATTGTGTTTACTGCCACTCTGTGTGTCTGCTGGGAACAGTAGTACACCGCTCAACCGCCACTGTATACCATTGTGCTCTGTGTCGCTGCTGGGAATAGTGGTACACCGCTCACCCACCACTGTATAGCATTGTGCTCTGTGTCGCTGCTGGGAACAGTAGTACACCGCTCACCCAGCACTATATAGCATTGTGTTTACTGCCACTCTGTGTACACCGCTCACCCAGCACTGTATAGCATTGTGTTTACTGCCACTCTGTGTACACCGCTCACCAAGCACTATATAGCATTGTGTTTACTGCCACTCTGTGTCTGCAGGGAACAGTAGTACACCGCTCACCCGCCACTGTATAGCATTGTGCTCTGTGTCGCTGCTGGGAATAGTGGTACACCGCTCACCCACCACTGTATAGCATTGTGCTCTGACTCGCTGCTGGGAACAGTAGTACACCGCTCACCCACACTATATAGCATTGTGTTTACTGCCACTCTGTGTGTCTGCTGGGAACAGTAGTACACCGCTCACCCTGTATAGCATTGTGCTCTGTGTTGCTGCTGGGAATAGTAGTACACCGCTCACCCACACTATATAGCATTGTGTTTACTGCCACTCTGTGTGTCTGCTGGGAACAGTAGTACACCGCTCACCCTGTATAGCATTGTGCTCTGTGTCGCTGCTGGGAATAGTGGTACACCGCTCACCCACACTACATAGCATTGTGTCTACTGCCACTCTGTGTTTCTGCTGGGAACAGTAGTACACCGCTCACCCTGTATAGCATTGTGCTCTGTGTTGCTGCTGGGAATAGTAGTACACCGCTCACCCACACTATATAGCATTGTGTTTACTGCCACTCTGTGTGTCTGCTGGGAACAGTAGTACACCGCTTAACCACCACTGTATACCATTGTGCTCTGTGTCGCTGCTGGGAATAGTGGTACACCGCTCACCCACCACTGTATAGCATTGTGCTCTGTGTCGCTGCTGGGAATAGTGGTACACCGCTCACCCACCACTGTATAGCATTTCTGTACTGCCACTGTACTGCTGCCAGTCAGCGTGTACTTTAAGGATAAGTGAAATGAGGAAGAAATCCTGTGAAAGAGGGAGGGGCAAGGGAAGAGGTGTTTCCCCTTACGGTTCACGTACAGGCCACAGGGGAGCACCGAAGAAAACCCACTCAATACCGCCCATGTTGTCCAGGACAACAACCCTCACAAATCAAAAAGAACAGGACCAGATAATTACTTGGATGACCTCTCAAGCGTCCAGCAGTGGGTTAAGCAGCACCAGCACATCACGCACGAGGTCCGAGTCCTCAGCCAGTTACAAGGAGCCAGTGGGCACAAAGCTGACACAACCGGCAGCGACACCACGCACACAACTGCCAGATAACCAGTCCGAAGAATTTCCTCAGGACACAATGGGGTATTCGCAGGAGCTATTCCCAGCCCAACAAACTTCCACCTTTCAAAGGTCAATGGAACAGCCAGAAATTTTGTGCCCGGATTCACAACCATTGACTGTGGGAAATGCACCGCGCACTGAAATGCAAGGCGAGTCCGAGGAGGACTTTGAAACCCAAATCCCAGAGCAAGTTGGGCAGGAGGGGTTTCAATTGCAGGAGGTCGGCCGAGAAGGTCTTGAAGACGACGTTGGAGTGTGCTGCGCAGAGGTTGTTGTGGGGAGCTCTACTCCACGGCGGCGGCCCACAATCACATATGACGAGTTTGAGGAGATGGAAGAGGAGGAGGGTATGGACAATGTTGACAGAGACCCAGATTTTGTATGTGAAGGAGAACATCGCCGTCGTAGCAGCACAGATGAGTCTGTTGAAGAACCCACTGCTGCACGAGTTCGCCTTGTGCCACAAGGTAGGCGGCGCGAAATTTCAGGCACCACAAGCGTAGAAGTTCCTTTGAGACGCAAAAGAGGCGCAAACAGAAATCGCCAGCAAGGCAGGTGCTCCAAAGTCTGGGCTTTCTTTGAAGACTGCACTGAGGATGGTACCATGGCGATTTGCAAGGTGTGCAAGACCCGCCTGAGCAGGGGGAAAAGTATTAACAACCTCTCCACCACCAGCATGAGCCGCCACATGCTATCCAAACATCCCACTCTGTGGGCAAACGCGGCAGGACAGGGTACCAGCAACACTGCCTCCCTTGGGTTCACCAGACTCACCACCAGACCCGCCTCAGCAGCAGCAGTAGCCCAGCCATTGCGTGGTTCACAACATTCACAAACATCAGACGACGCTGACACTGTCACTTTCCAGACTAGTGCTCTTGAGGTCTCCCAGTGTTCATCAAACACAACAACCAACAGCCCTTCAGTGTGCAGCCCTACGGTTCAGTTGTCTGTCTCGGAGATGTTTGAGCGCAAGAGGAAATTGCCAGCAAATGACCCCCGGGCCGTGGCAGTAACAGCCAGCATAGCCAAGCTTCTGGCCTGCGAAATGCTGCTATATCGAGTGGTGGAGACAAACAGCTTCAAGGGCATGATGTCAGTGGCCATCCCACGTTACGTGGTTCCCAGCCGCTACCACTTTGCGCGCTCTGCAGTGCCTGAGTTGCATGAGCACGTGGTCAGCAAAATAACCCGAAGCTTGAAGAATGCCGTTGCCTGCAAGGTTCACCTCACCACTGACACCTGGACGAGTGCGTTCGGCCAGGGTCGATACATCTCCCTTACCGCGCACTGGGTGAACCTTGTGGAGCCTGGCAGCGATTCCTCACCTGCTACGGCGTGGGTGTTGCCCACGCCGCAAACAGCTGCACCGCCGTCCCTCCCACTGGATAACAACAGCAGCACCTACCTCTCTGACTCCTTCTCCTCCAACGCATCTCAAAGCTGTACCTCATCCGGAAACGCTAACCCAGCAGCAGTAGGATCGTGGAAGCAGTGCAGCACAGCTGTTGGCATGCGTCAGCAAGCGTTGCTGAAGCTGATCTGCCTTGGGGATAAGCAGCACACAGGGGAGGAAATTTGGAGGGGAATAAAGGAACAGATGGATTTGTGGCTGGCACCGCTGGACCTGAAACCGGGCATGGTTGTGTGTGATAATGGGAGTAATCTCATTCGCGCTTTAAGGTTGGCTAAGCTGACACACATCCCTTGCCTGGCGCACGTGATGAACCTAGTAGTTCAGCGATTCCTGAGGACATACCCAGGCGTGGCCGATCTTCTGTTGAAGGTGCGACGAGTGGCCAAACATTGTAGAACTTCCAGTACTGCTTCGGGGGCACTCGCCAAGATGCAGGAGCGCTTCAATCTCCCCCACCATCGCTTGCTGTGTGATATCCCTACGCGCTGGAATTCTACGCTGCACATGCTAGCCCGCTTTTGCGAGCAGAAGAGTGCAGTGGTCCAGTACATAGTTACATAGTTACATAGTTACATATGGCGCAGTACCGAGGCGCATGACGGCACAGTACCGAGGCGCATCCGGACAGCTGCCAAGCTTCTGTGGATCCGATTGGGCCAACATGTTGGACCTCTGCCAAGTCCTCCAAAATTTTGAGCAATCCACGTTGCTTGTGAGCAGTGACAACTCTTCAGTCAGCATTACCATACCACTGCTGTGTTTACTGAAGAGGTCAATGTTGAAAATCAAGGAAACAGCTGTCATGATGCAACTGGGGGAATCTGAAGGAGAAAACGATCAGCGTGATGGTACCAACATCAGGCCATCCGCCTCAGGAAACGCTGGCCCCAGCAGCTATGACGAAGAAGAGGAGGAGGAACAGCTGGAGTTGGAGCAGGAATTTCCTGCCACCACTGACGAGGGCCAGAGCGGTGCACGTTGGATTTCCACAATTCAGCGCGAATGGTCAGCAGAATAAGACCAGGAAGAAGGTGACGACTATGATGCATCACAACAACTATCACAACGCTCACAAGAGGATGATAAGGATTCTGGAAGGACTCTGGCACACATGGCTCAATTCATGCTAGACTGCATTGAACGTGACCCACGCATTGTGCGCATTCTGGACAACACCAATTACTGGGTTTATACACTTCTGGATCCACGGTACCAACACAATGTTCCAAAACTGCTTGAAGAAAGAGTCAGACAGGTCAAAATGGAAGAATACCAGCAGGCCCTTGTGGAGACTTTAGAGAGGAGATTGACATCCTCCCCCTCCTCTAGCCAGTTGTACGCCGACAGACTGACTTCCGCAAACCCAGGACGACCAGGAGGGCAGCAAACAACACAAGCCGCAGTTAGTGCCCAAAAGGGAATGGTATCGGCAGTGTCCTTGGAGTGGGAAAATTTTCTGACACCCATGCAGCAGCAGCCCACAAAACAGCAAGCGTGCAGATCCACCTCCAACACCGATCGCCTGGAGAAGATGGTCAAGGACTACATGTCAGATGGCGTAGCTGTGTCGAACAATCCATCTGCACCCTTCAACTATTGGGTATCGAAGCTAGACACCTGGCACGAAATGGCAATGTACGCAATAGAGGTGCTGGCTTGCCCGGCAGCCAGCGTTATGTCGGAACGCTGTTTCAGTGCTGCCGGAGGCATCGTCACAGATCGGCGTATCCGCCTCTCCACAGAAAATGCAGACCGTCTGACTCAAATTAAAATGAATCAATTCTGGATTGGAAACGACTACGCAACACTCCCGGACCCCAACCAAGTAACATGAATAATGACCATCTGTGATGGGTTAGCGTTGCCGGTCCCTGTTTATGGAACCTCTTATTTTTATTACATTTATAACTGCATGGCGGCAAAAAGCATTGCTATATCTGCACGCTTCTTGTCCTCATGCAAGGCCTGGGTTGTTGTGTCTCAAAAAGCGTGGCCTTCTCCTCCTGCGCCTCCTCCTGTTCCATCACGTGTGCTGCTGCTGCTGGGTTAGCGTTGCCGGTCCCTGTTTATGGAACCTCTTATCTGTATTACATTTATGACTGCATGGCGGCAAAAAGCATTGCTATATCCGCACGCTTTTTGTCCTCATGCAAGGCCTGGGTTGTTGTGTCTCAAAAAGCGTGGCCTTCTCCTCCTGCGCCTCCTCCTGTTCCATCACGTGTGCTGCTGCTGCTGGGTTAGCGTTGCCGGTCCCTGTTTATGGAATCTCTTATCTTTATTACATTTATGACTGCATGGCGGCAAAAAGCATTGCTATATCCGCACGCTTTTTGTCCTCATGCAAGGCCTGGGTTGTTGTGTCTCAAAAAGCGTGGCCTTCTCCTCCTGCGCCTCCTCCTGTTCCATCACGTGTGCTGCTGCTGGGTTAGCGTTGCCGGTCCCTGTTTATGGAATCTCTTATCTTTATTACATTTATGACTGCATGGCGGCAAAAAGCATTGCTATATCCGCACGCTTTTTGTCCTCATGCAAGGCCTGGGTTGTTGTGTCTCAAAAAGCGTGGCCTTCTCCTCCTGCGCCTCCTCCTGTTCCATCACGTGTGCTGCTGCTGCTGCTGGGTTAGCATTGCCGGTCCCTGTTTATGGAACCTCTCATCTGTATTACATTTATGACTGCATGGCGGCAAAAAGCATTGCTATATCCGCACGCTTTTTGTCCTCATGCAAGGCCTGGTTTGTTGTGTCTCAAAAAGCGTGGCCTTCTCCTCCTGCGCCTCCTCCTGTTCCATCACGTGTGCTGCTGCTGCTGGGTTAGCGTTGCCGGTCCCTGTTTATGGAATCTCTTATCTTTATTACATTTATGACTGCATGGCGGCAAAAAGCATTGCTATATCCGCACGCTTTTTGTCCTCATGCAAGGCCTGGGTTGTTGTGTCTCAAAAAGCGTGGCCTTCTCCTCCTGTGCCTCCTCCTGTTCCATCACGTGTGCTGCTGCTGGGTTAGCGTTACCGGTCCCTGTTTATTGAACCTCTCATCTGTATTACATTTATGACTGCATGGCGGCAAAAAGCATTGCTATATCCGCACGCTTTTTGTCCTCATGCAAGGCCTGGGTTGTTGTGTCTCAAAAAGCGTGGCCTTCTCCTCCTGCGCCTCCTCCTGTTCCATCACGTGTGCTGCTGCTGCTGCTGGGTTAGCGTTGCCGGTCCCTGTTTATGGAACCTCTTATCTTTATTACATTTATGACTGCATGGCAGCAAAAAGCATTGCTATATCCGCACACTTTTTGTCCTCATGCAAGGCCTGGGTTGTTGTGTCTCAAAAAGCGTGGCCTTCTCCTCCTGCGCCTCCTCCTGTTCCATCACGTGTGCTGCTGCTGCTGCTGCTGGGTTAGCCTTGCCGGTCCCTGTTTATGGAACCTCTTATCTTTATTACATTTATGACTGCATGGCGGCAAAAAGCATTGCTATATCCGCACGCTTTTTGTCCTCATGCAAGGCCTGGGTTGTTATGTCTCAAAAAGCGTGGCCTTCTCCTCCTGCGCCTCCTCCTGTTCCATCACGTGTGCTGCTGCTGCTGGGTTAGCGACAGCGTTGCCGGTCCCTGTTTATTGAACCTCTCATCTATATTACATTTATGACTGCATGCCGGTAAAAAGCATGCTATCCGCACGCTTCTTGTCCTCATGCAAGGCCTGGGTTGTTGTGTCTCAAAGCGTGGCCTTCTCCTCCTGTGCCTCCTCCTGTTCCATCACGTGTGCTGCTGCTGCTGCTGCTGGGTTAGCGTTGCCGGTCCCTGTTTATGGAACCTCTCATCTTTATTACATTTATGACTGCATGGCGGCAAAAAGCATTGCTATATCCGCACGCTTTTTGTCCTCATGCAAGGCCTGGGTTGTTGTGTCTCAAAAAGCGTGGCCTTCTCCTCCTGTGCCTCCTCCTGTTCCATCACGTGTGCTGCTGCTGGGTTAGCGTTTCCGGTCCCTGTTTATTGAACCTCTCATCTGTATTACATTTATGACTGCATGGCGGCAAAAAGCATTGCTATATCCGCACGCTTTTTGTCCTCATGCAAGGCCTGGGTTGTTGTGTCTCAAAAAGCGTGGCCTTCTCCTCCTGCGCCTCCTCCTGTTCCATCATGTGTGCTGCTGCTGCTGCTGGGTTAGCGACAGCGTTGCCGGTCCCTGTTTATTGAACCTCTCATCTATATTACATTTATGACTGCATGGCGGTAAAAAGCATGCTATCCGCACGCTTCTTGTCCTCATGCAAGGCCTGGGTTGTTGTGTCTCAAAGCGTGGCCTTCTCCTCCTGCGCCTTCTCCTGTTCCATCACGTGTGCTGCTGCTGCTGCTGGGTTAGCATTGCCGGTCCCTGTTTATTGAACCTCTCATCTGTATTACATTTATGACTGCATGGCGGCAAAAAGCATGTTACCTGTGCAAATAAACATGACATTTTTCGCATTTAAAAGACAGTTTTTCCTTTGAAACTTTACAATCAATTTTCTCAAAAACTATAAGCTCTTTTTGCTAAATCTTTTTTTCCTCTTGTACCCACTCCCAAGGTGCACATACCCTGCAAATTTGGGGTATGTAGTATGTAAGGAAGCTTTAGAAAGCACGAAAGTTCGGGTCCCCATTGACTTCCATTATGTTCGGAGTTCGGCGCGAACACCCGAACATCGCGGCCATGTTCGGCGAACGTTCGCGAACCCGAACATCCAGGTGTTCGCCCAACACTACTTACATGGCACATGGTTTATATTCTCTAGCGTGTATTGGGGTTTTTGTTTTGGCGGGTGTGGGGGGGTGACACAGGACTGCTTGCCAGGAGTACCAAAAAAGCGCCCCTGATGTTGGGCTGCCCTGAAAAGTAGTTTTGCCGTGTTACACAATGACAATAAAGTGTTTGAATCTAAAATCCTGCTGAGGTGGAATCTGATTGTTCTGTTGTCGAGCTGCATACATCTGCATACAAATTATGCATAGTTCTGCATCAACTACAGCCTCGTATACACACCGGAGGTGAGTCGGCTGGGGTGGCAGGTAACCACTGTCTCAGCCAATAATCGGGCGTGTGTACGGACGCCAGCGATCCCTCATCCCCAACCCGCGATCGATTTATCAAGCGAATCTACTCACCCCTGACCACGCCAATCCCCTGCCGATCCCATTGTTTGAGCCGCTGCGTGATGTCACACATGCCCCACTTGTTGTCCCTCCGTCATCCCCCCTCCTGACAGCAGCAGAGAGCATCGTCCGCTACTCACTTGTCACACGTATGTGCAGCCCCACCCAGTGCCCAGATGGGCAACATCCGTCCAAGGTGTGTATTCAACGTAAGATCAATTTACCTCTCACTGACCATCCCTTCTAAACAGTGATTTTCCACCATTAGGTGTGAGGAGGGGCCTGGACTGGACAGCAGGGTATGGAGGGCTGGAATGAAGGGGAGGCAGGTAAGGGGTTACAGACTGATGGGGCGGAGCTAACAGGATTGTTGAGATGAACCATATAAAGGAATCACCTTTGGCTTCACCTCCTTAAAATGACCCTAGACTAGGATGGATATATGACTGGATGGTAGGGGTTGGATTGTGAGCTCCTCCGAGGAGTAACAAGACTATGGCCTAGATGCCATTCACTTTTTTATTGAGTTTTCTCCTAGGAGATACTAATTAATATCCACTGCAGTGCACAGTAGTGTTGTCTGGGTCATGAACATTAGGATCTTTGCATCAAAATTCATATTTACGTATTGTAATCATAATGCAAAATTTCAGGGAAAATAGTAATTAATTTTGAATTTAATAGTAAGATTTCATAATTTCGCTTAATTTTTCGCTTCATTTTCGTGAAATTTTGTGCCAAATTTAGCGGTTAATAGCAAAGCCCCCTTACATGCTATTGCTACCAAAATTGCTACATATGTTAAGGAGAATAGTGGGTGCAAGTCAAAAAAAGAATTTTTCAAAAAGACCTTGTAGTTTTTGAGAAAACTGATTTTAAATATGCAAAGAAAAATGTTTTTTAAACTCATTTTTTTTTGTTTAAAAAACATTTTTTTCTTTGCATTTTTAAAATCGATTTTCTTAAAAACTACAGGGTCTTTTTGGAATTTTTTTTTTTACTTGTACCCACTATTCTCATACATATACTTAAAGAGAGTCTGAAGCGAGAATAGATCTCGCTTCAGACCTCATAGCTAGCAGGGGCATGCGTGCCCCTGCTAAAACGCCGCTATAGCGCGGCTTAACGGGGGTCCCTGTCCCCCCAAACCCCCTCCGAGCAGCGGGGGAGCGCTTCCTGGTTGGGGCAGGGCTAACCGCCGCAGCCCTGCCCCATGCGCGTCTGTCAGACGCGTACCTCCGCCTCTCCCCCGCCCCTCTCAGTCTTCCTTCACTGAGAGGGGCGGGGGAGAGGCGGCGATGCGCGTCTGATAGACGCGACTGGAGGCAGGGCTGCAGCCGTTAGCCCTGCCTCCAGGAAGATCAGCTCCAGCGACCTTTTTCCGACCCAGGTTTGCGGGGGGTGGGTTGGGGGTGAAGGGACCCCCGTTAAGCCGCGGGATAGCGGCGTTTTAGCACGTGCCCCTGCTATATATAAGACCTGAAGCGAGATTTAGTCTCGCTTCAGTGTCTCTTTAAAGAGTAACTGTCAGGCTGCAAAAGCTAATTTAAACCTCTATTCTCCTGTGTTAAACAGTTTAGAAGGAAGCCAAAAAGGCAATACTGAAGTTAAAAATCTCTCTTACTTTGATGGTTGCTGAATAGCAAGGCTCGTTATTCCCAAGCTTGTAAGGAGGCCGACAGGCCACATAACAGATACTGCAGAGCATTCTGGGGCTGCTTCTTCTCTCCACTGCACTCCCTTGGTCCTCCCCTTCATTTCCCTATCCCGCCCTAAGCCTGCTTTCACAGTGAGAAGTTACAGGCTCATGTTACAGCAGCTTGTAACTTGCAGCCCAGCTAAAATCAATGTGCTGTTCACAGTGCACGTTCTGTTAGAGTATACTGCAGGAGTCCGCTATTGTTCCTAGCCACATGGCTAATTAATATTCACTGCACAGTAGTGTTGTCCGGATCATGAACCATTAGGATCTTTGATCCGGATCTTTTTTGTGAGTTGAATCATCCGAGATTCAGTTCATAGTGGATGTCTGGAAGAAACAGGAACTACAGCTTCTTTCACTCTGCTGCAAATCATTCAAAGATTCGGTTCAAAGCTCCGAATCTTTTCAATGATCCGATTCGAATCAGAGTGACAGACAATATGCCCCGTTAGACCAGAGACTTGTGGGAGTGTCTGAGGGCTGGAACTTGGGAGGGCTAAAGAATCATCAATCAGGAAGCAGGGTAAGGGCGGATATGACATCACAATTGGCTTCATACAAGACAGTCAAACATGGAACCTGACATGAGCTGTCAGGAGCATCATTCTCTGCAAATACTATATACAAATTCTGTGAAATCCAAACATGGACAGTGAAATGCATATGTAATGTAAGTACAGCCAGTATTTAGCTACTGATATATGAGACCCTATACCTAACAGCTCCTCTTTAACGTAAGCAGTGGTTTGGGTAGCAATAGCATGTATGGGGCTTTCTATTTACTGCCAAAGTCGGCACAAAATTACATGAAAATTACGCAAAATTTTAGGTGAAATTACGAATCACTATACAAAATAATTACCTATAAGTGTAAATGCAAAAATGTATGTGAAATGTCGCGTAATCGTAACTGGCTGATTACGATCCTCACTGATTGATTCCTTTATGACTATTGATGGGTCATCCATCCCCGGGGTCAGTTTCTAGGCTAAATTGCACCCAGGGAGAGGGTGTAAAAATCCCCCACCCCCATGGAGCCAGGTATAGGTACCCGCAGTATAGGTTAGCCAGGTCTAGTTGCCCATTATAGGCTAGCTAGGTAGGTAGGTGCTGTCATAGACCGCACGGGCCGGTCCTTGATCGGGTCAACCGCTCAGAGTCAGAAACTCGGTCTCGCTGTCGCTTTGCGCATAGATGCTGTCACGGAACAGCCGTGAGAAACGCAGGTGACTAGAGAATTCCCAGTCGATTTCCTGATCGCTCCCTGTCGGATCTGTGCAGTCGTGCAAGCGATCAGAAAATGACACTTTTGTGTTTTTTTTAATCCAGGGATCTGTTCCCCTGTGAGCAAAGCATTCCCCTCAACCCTCAGGAATGCCTCACCCCTCCGGAATGTCGCACGTGGCCAGATTCCCTGCAGGGACCAGCTCCTCTCCCCCCACAGCCAGATGGCCCCATGAAAAGAACCAGGAAACTGGCTCTCCAGGGGGCCATGACAAAGCAGCCGGAGCGGCACCGACCAGGCAGATATGAAAACCTGGGGGATAGGGTTTCTTACCTATTAAAGTGGAGACCGTATATCGCAGAGCTATAAAATTCATATAGTCTTATTCGTTAAAGTCTGCCCAACGTGCTGATATGAAATTCATCGCCATAGCCTGTCCGGTTATTGCGGTATGAATCTTCTCAGGAACCTGACCCACTGCCCTAGCCATGTCTGATGTCATATTAATCGGTATTTTCCGACAAGTATGAATCTGCTATCCCCCTAAATATGACATGTATCGTTCATGAGTTACGGCAGTTTAGCCCTAAAATCTCTCAGAGGGAATGAACTGTTGGTTAATAACGCAGAGGGGTCGGCATTGCCACACCCCCAAACCAGCTTCATTAAAAGCACATGGCCGGCAGGCGGGCCCTCAGTCCTCCACATTCCATCTGTATGAGAGCTGTCTAGTGCTAGCCAGAGGACACATGGCTAGCGGCCATCTTGATCGGCCATCTTGTCTGAACTGAAACAAAGGACATTTTCCATTTTGCTTGGATTTTAAATTGAGCTGAAACAAAGGACTTTACCAAGGAACTTTGATTCTTCCCACTAAAGGACATCTTTCCAGAAACTAAGTATTTTTTCTCCCTTTCTTTATTTTCCTACTGTGTTATCTCATGTCTCAATAATTGTTGATTTTAATAATTTTCTGTATATATTAATTATTTTTATTGCCGTGAATAAAAGACTTTATTAAAGTCATTCACTGTTCCGCTACCCTATTATTCAGCATACACAGAAACTGATCCCAGGTCTCAGAAGAGACGCTACTATTGTTGATATCTAGACAGAATAGAGTGTGTTTAATCGTTTTTATTCGCAGGACCAGTCAGTCAGTCAGTCGGGTCCACTGGCCCATACCAGTGATGGTGGCAGTAATACCCTGAAATCGTGTGTAAGTTGTAATTAACGTACCTCACAGGCTCCCTTCTGGTCGGGCTGCTGCCTAAATTTCTGTCTGTTTCTGTGCAAAGATCGCGACCAAAGCTTGCATGGTCTGTGTGCTGAAACCGATTGTAAGGCAATTTGCGGTCTGACCACTAGGGCTCCTGTGAACCGTAAAACGATTTTTAAACGTTTTAATAACAAAAATGCATTACGCACATTTACATACACTAATTAACATATTCACACAAAGCTTAAAATTAAAGGGAATAATTGTGAAAGGTTTACTTAGCTGAAATGCAGTCTGTGTGGGGATATTTCCTTCTGGGAAAAGAATGCAAAGTCCTTGGTTTCAGAATCATAGGCCTTTAGGTATATTTTGTATTCCAAGCAGATGTTACAGTTCCAAGATGGCTGCTAATCACATGGTCCTCTGGTTAGCAGCAGCGGGCTCTCGTGAAGATGGGATTTGGAGGACTGAAGTCCGCCTGCTGGCAATGTGCTTTTGATGAAGCTGGTTTGGTGGTGTGGCAACGCCTGCCCCCTCTGAATCACCCACCAATGATGACAGCCCACCTCCTCCTAGGAGGATTTTGAGCTTAAATCGTAAAACACTAACTCATAAATGATACATGTCACATTTAGGTGGATAGCAGATTAATATTTGTCAGAATATACCGATTAATATGACATCTTGCATGAGTGCGTTAGGCTGTCCTGTCCCCGAGAAGGGTCGTACACCAATAACCAGACGGGTTATGGTTATGATTTTTATATCAGCACATTGGGCAGATTTTAACGAACAAGACTATATTAATTTCATAGCTGTGCTATACACGGTTTTCATTTAACAGACCAAAATAAAAAAACACATGCATTTAAATCTATTCCTAATCGGAGCCACTTCGGCTGAACTCCCGCTGGGAAAACTGGCCTTAGCCTTTCCTGTGATGAAAGGAACTTTTGGTGCTCAATTAGCATCTGAGTGTGACCAGCTAGAACAACCTTTGACATATTATACCAGGCTAGGGTTTCACACCCCTTGGCTAATTAACAAGTCACTG
The DNA here is from genome assembly GCF_040937935.1 of Hyperolius riggenbachi. Classification (NCBI taxonomy): domain Eukaryota; kingdom Metazoa; phylum Chordata; class Amphibia; order Anura; family Hyperoliidae; genus Hyperolius; species Hyperolius riggenbachi. Next base: position 447,201,666 of record NC_090650.1, on the reverse strand, counting down.
GCCAGGAGGGACTCTAATTCAGTGTGGGTGATGGGTTTGCTTTCACTCAGAAGAGAAGGAAAAGACATCTGTTGATGTTGAAACAGAAAGTGACATTCTGCTCTGCTGTGCGGAATGATACAGAATCGCTAATCGTCTCGATGTCCTTATCATTCATGACAGGTGCCCCCAGTATACTTTAGATAGGTAGGTGCACCAGTATAGGTTAGATAGGTAGGTGCCCCCAGTATAGGTTACATAGATAGGTGCCCCGAGTATAGGTTAGATAGGAGGGGGCCCCAATATAGGTTAGATAGGTAGGTGCCCCCAGTATAGGTTAGATAGGTAGGTGCCTCCAGTATAGGTTAGCTAGGTAGGTGCCCCAGTATAGGTTAGCTAGGTAGGTGCTCCAGTATAGGTTAGATAGGTAGGTGCTCCAGTATAAGTTAGATAGATAGGTGCCCCGAGTATATGTTAGCTAGGTAGGTGCCTCCAGTGTAGGTTAGATAGGTAGGTGGCCCAGTATAGGTTAAATAGGTAGGTGCCCCAGTATAGGTTAGCTAGGTAGGTGCCTCCAGTGTAGGTTAGATAGGTAGGTGCTCCAGTGTAGGTTAGATAGGTAGGTGCCCCAGTATAGGTTAGATAGGTAGGTGCTCCAGTGTAGGTTAGATAGGTAGGTGCCCCAGTATAGGTTAGATAGGTAGGTGCCCCAGTGTAGGTTAGATAGGTAGGTGCCCCAGTATAGGTTAGATAGGTAGGTGCTCCAGTGTAGGTTAGATAGGTAGGTGCCCCAGTATAGGTTAGATAGGTAGGTGCCCCAGTATAGGTTAGATAGGTAGGTGCCCCAGTGTAGGTTAGATAGGTAGGTGCCCCAGTATAGGTTAGATAGGTAGGTGCCTCCAGAATAGGTTAGATAGGTAGGTGCCTCCAGAATAGGTTAGATAGGTAGATGCCCCAGCATATGTTAGGTAGGTAGGTGCCCCGAGTATATGTTAGCTAGTTAGGTGCCTCCAGTATAGGCACAGCGGTGGGGGGAGCGGGCATAGCGTAGTTACAACTCACCTTCCGCGATCCCCCGCTTCCTTTTTCTTCTTCCTGTTCCTAGCATCTGTCTGATGACATGCGGTCACGTCATCACAGGGGGCGCTGTTACCAACGCGATGGACGCCTGGGACAGGAAGAAGATGGAGGCTGTGGGGGAACGTGAATGGTAACTACGCTGTGCCGCGCCAGTTCACCGGCCCGCAGCCCACTTCTGCAACCTTACATTACGTGTATTTTCTGGTGAAACGCTGCCCGCATTGCACATTTTCTGGTGAAACGCTGCCACATTACGATTATTTATTGGTGAAACGCTGCCGCATTATGATTGTTTTCATGGGGTGGAGCCACAGATTTTCTCGCCTGGAGTGACAAAATGGCTAGAGGCCCCCTTGTATATGAGGGATGAGTATATGAGACATGTGTATATGAGGGATGTCTATATGAGGGATGAGTATATGAGGGATGTCTATATGAGGGATGATTATATGAGGGATGTCTATATGAGGTATGAGTATATGAGGGATGTCTATATGAGGGATGAGTATATGAGGGATGAGTATATGAGGGATGTCTATATGAGGGATGAGTACATGAGGTATGAGTATATGAGGGATGTCTATATAAGGGATGAGAATATGAGGGATTTCTATATGAGGGATGAGTATATGAGGGATGAGTATATGAGGGATGTCTATATGAGGGATGTGTATATGAGGGATGAGTATATGAGGGATGAGTATATGAGGGATGTCTATATGAGGGATGAGTATATGAGGGATGTCTATATGAGGGATGAGTATATGTGGGATGTCTATATGAGGGATGTGTATATGAGGGATGAGTATATAAGGGATGTCTATAAGAGGGATGTCTATATGAGGGATGAGTATATGAGGGATGAGTATATGAGGGATGAGTATATGAGGGATGAGTATATGAGGGATGTGTATATGAGGGATGTCTATATAAGGGATGTGTATATAAGGGATGAGTATATGAGGGATGAGTATATGAGGGATGTCTATATGAGGGATGAGTATATGAGGGATCTCTATATGAGGGATGTCTATATGAGGTATGAGTATATGAGGGATGTCTATATGAGGGATGAGTACATGAGGTATGAGTATATGAGGGATGTCTATATAAGGGATAAGAATATGAGGGATTTCTGTATGAGGGATGAGTATATGAGGGATGTTTATATGAGGGATGAGAATATGAGGGATTTCTATATGAGGGATGAGTATATGAGGGATGTCTATATGAGGGATGAGTATATGAGGGATGTCTATATGAGGGATGAGTATATGAGGGATGTCTATATGAGTGATGAGTATATGAGGGATGTCTATATGAGGGATGAGTATATGAGGGTTGTCTATATGAGGGATGAGTATATGAGGGATGAGTATATGAGGAATGTCTATATGAGGGATGAGTATATGAGGGATGAGTATATGAGGGATGAGTATATGAGGGATGAGTATATGAGGGATGAGTATATGAGGGATGAGTATATGAGGGATGAGTATATGAGGGATGTGTATATGAGGGATGTGTATATGAGGGATGTGTATATGAGGGATGTGTATATGAGGGATGTCTATATGAGGGATGAGTATATGAGGGATGTCTATATAAGGGATGAGTATATGAGGGATGAGTATATGAGGGATGTCTATATGAGGGATGAGTATATGAGGGATGAGTATATGAGGGATGTGTATATGAGGGATGAGTATATAAGGGATGTCTATATGAGGGATGAGTATATGAGGGATGAGTATATGAGGGATGTCTATATGAGGGATGTGTATATGAGGGATGTCTATATGAGGGATGTTTATATGAGGGATTTCTATATGAGGGATGTGTATATGAGGGATGAGTATATGAGGGATGAGTATATGAGGGATGTGTATATGAGGGATGTGTATATGAGGGATGAGTATATGAGGGATGAGTATATGAGGGATGTGTATATGAGGGATGAGTATATGAGGGATGAGTATATGAGGGATGAGTATATGAGGGATGTGTATATGAGGGATGAGTATATGAGGGATGAGTATATGAGGGATGAGTATATGAGGGATGTCTATATGAGGGATGAGTATATGAGGGATTAGTATATGAGGGATGTCTATATGAGGGATGAGTATATGAGGGATGTCTATATGAGGGATGAGTATATGAGGGATGTCTATATGAGGGATGAGTATCTGAGGGATGTATATATGAGGGATGAGTATATGAGGGATGTCTATATGAGGGATGAGTATATGAGGGATGTGTATATGAGTAATGAGTATATGAGGGATGTCTATATGAGGGATGAGTATATGAGGGATGAGTATATGAGGGATGAGTATATGAGGTATGAGTATATGAGGGATGAGTACATGAGGGATGAGTACATGAGGGATGAGTATATGAGGGATGCCTATATGAGGGATGAGTATATGAGGGATGAGTATATAAGGGATGTCTATATGAGGGATGTGTATATGAGGGATGAGTATATGAGGGATGAGTATATGAGGGATGTCTATATGAGGGATGAGTATATGAGGAATGTCTATATGAGGGATGTCTATATGAGGGATGAGTATATGAGGGATGATTATATGAGGGATGTCTATATGAGGGATGTGTATATGAGGGATGAGTATATGAGGGATGTCTATATGAGGGATGAGTATATGAGGGATTAGTATATGAGGGATGAGTATATGAGGGATGTCTATATGAGGGATGAGTATATGAGGGATGTCTATATGAGGGATGAGTATATGAGGGATGTCTATATGAGGGATGAGTATATGAGGGATGTCTATATGAGGGATGAGTATATGAGGGATGTCTATATGAGGGATGAGTATATGAGGGATGTATATATGAGGGATGAGTATATGAGGGATGAGTATATGAGGAATGTCTATATGAGGGATGAGTATATGAGGGATGAGTATATGAGGGATGTGTATATGAGTAATGAGTATATGAGGGATGTCTATATGAGGGATGAGTATATGAGGGATGAGTATATGAGGGATGAGTATATGAGGGATGAGTATATGAGGTATGAGTATATGAGGGATGTCTATATGAGGGATGAGTACATGAGGGATGAGTATATGAGGGATGCCTATATGAGGGATGAGTATATGAGGGATGAGTATATAAGGGATGTCTATATGAGGGATGTGTATATGAGGGATGAGTATATGAGGGATGAGTATATGAGGGATGTCTATATGAGGGATGAGTATATGAGGAATGTCAATATGAGGGATGTCTATATGAGGGATGAGTATATGAGGGATGATTATATGAGGGATGTGTATATGAGGGATGAGTATATGAGGGATGTCTATATGAGGGATGAGTATATGAGGGATGAGTATATGAGGGATTAGTATATGAGGGATGAGTATATGAGGGATGTCTATATGAGGGATGAGTATATGAGGGATGTCTATATGAGGGATGTCTATATGAGGGATGAGTATATGAGGGATGTCTATATGAGGGATGAGTATATGAGGGATGTCTATATGAGGGATGAGTATATGAGGGATGAGTATATGAGGGATGTGTATATGAGTAATGAGTATATGAGGGATGTCTATATGAGGGATGAGTATATGAGGGATGTCTATAGGAGGGATGAGTATATGAGGGATGAGTATATGAGGGATGTCTATATGAGGGATGAGTATATGAGGTATGAGTATATGAGGGATGTCTATATGAGGGATGAGTACATGAGGGATGAGTATATGAGGGATGTCTATATGAGGGATGAGTATATGAGGGATGTCTATATGAGGGATGAGTATATGAGGGATGAGTATATAAGGGATGTCTATATGAGGGATGAGTATATGAGGGATGTCTATATGAGGAATGAGTATATGAGGAATGTCTATATGAGGGATGAGTACATGAGGGATGAGTATATGAGGGATGTCTATATGAGGGATGTCTATATGAGAGATGAGTATATGAGGGATGATTATATGAGGGATGTCTATATGAGGGATGTGTATATGAGGGATGAGTATATGAGGGATGTCTATATGAGGGAGGAGTATATGAGGGATGAGTATATGAGGGATGTCTATATAAGGGATGAGAATATGAGGAATTTCTATATGAGGGATGAGTATATGAGGGATTAGTATATGAGGGATGAGTATATGAGGGATGTCTATATGAGGGATGAGTATATGAGGGATGTCTATATGAGGGATGAGTATATGAGGGATGAGTATATGAGGGATGTCTATATGAGGGATGAGTATATGAGGGATGTGTATATGAGTAATGAGTATATGAGGGATGTCTATATGAGGGATGAGTATATGAGGGATGAGTATATGAGGGATGAGTATATGAGGGATGTCTATATGAGGGATGAGTACATGAGGGATGAGTATATGAGGGATGCCTATATGAGGGATGAGTATATGAGGGATGAGTATATAAGGGATGTCTATATGAGGGATGTGTATATGAGGGATGAGTATATGAGGGATGTCTATATGAGGGATGAGTATATGAGGAATGTCTATATGAGGGATGTCTATATGAGGGATGAGTATATGAGGGATGATTATATGAGGGATGTGTATATGAGGGATGAGTATATGAGGGATGAGTATATGAGGGATGAGTATATGAGGGATTAGTATATGAGGGATGAGTATATGAGGGATGTCTATATGAGGGATGAGTATATGAGGGATGTCTATATGAGGGATGAGTATATGAGGGATGTCTATATGAGGGATGTCTATATGAGGGATGAGTATATGAGGGATGTCTATATGAGGGATGTCTATATGAGGGATGAGTATATGAGGGATGAGTATATGAGGGATGTGTATATGAGTAATGAGTATATGAGGGATGTCTATATGAGGGATGAGTATATGAGGGATGTCTATAGGAGGGATGAGTATATGAGGGATGAGTATATGAGGGATGTCTATATGAGGGATGAGTATATGAGGTATGAGTATATGAGGGATGTCTATATGAGGGATGAGTATATGAGGGATGTCTATATGAGGGATGAGTATATGAGGGATGTCTATATGAGGGATGAGTATATGAGGGATGAGTATATAAGGGATGTCTATATGAGGGATGTGTATATGAGGGATGAGTATATGAGGGATGTCTATATGAGGGATGAGTATATGAGGAATGTCTATATGAGGGATGAGTACATGAGGGATGAGTATATGAGGGATGTCTATATGAGGGATGTCTATATGAGAGATGAGTATATGAGGGATGATTATATGAGGGATGTCTATATGAGGGATGTGTATATGAGGGATGAGTATATGAGGGATGTCTATATGAGGGAGGAGTATATGAGGGATGAGTATATGAGGGATGTCTATATAAGGGATGAGAATATGAGGAATTTCTATATGAGGGATGAGTATATGAGGGATTAGTATATGAGGGATGAGTATATGAGGGATGTCTATATGAGGGATGAGTATATGAGGGATGTCTATATGAGGGATGAGTATATGAGGGATGTCTATATGAGGGATGTATATATGAGGGATGAGTATATGAGGGATGAGTATATGAGGGATGTGTATATGAGTAATGAGTATATGAGGGATGTCTATATGAGGGATGAGTATATGAGGGATGAGTATATGAGGGATGAGTATATGAGGGATGAGTATATGAGGGATGAGTATATGAGGGATGAGTATATGAGGTATGAGTATATGAGGGATGAGTACATGAGGGATGAGTATATGAGGGATGCCTATATGAGGGATGAGTATATGAGGGATGAGTATATAAGCGATGTGTATATGAGGGATGAGTATATGAGGGATGAGTATATGAGGGATGTCTATATGAGGGATGAGTATATGAGGAATGTCTATATGAGGGATGAGTACATGAGGAATGAGTATATGAGGGATGTCTATATGAGGGATGTCTATATGAGGGATGAGTATATGAGGGATGAGTATATGAGGGATGTCTATATGAGGGATGTCTATATGAGGGATGTGTATATGAGGGATGAGTATATGAGGGATGAGTATATGAGGGATTAGTATATGAGGGATTAGTATATGAGGGATGAGTATATGAGGGATGTCTATATGAGGGATGAGTATATGAGGGATGTCTATATGACGGATGAGTATATGAGGGATGTCTATATGAGGGATGAGTATATGAGGGATGAGTATATGAGGGATGTCTATATGAGGGATGTCTATATGAGGGATGAGTATATGAGGGATGAGTATATGAGGGATGTGTATATGAGTAATGAGTATATGAGGGATGTCTATATGAGGGATGAGTATATGAGGGATGAGTATATGAGGGATGTCTATAGGAGGGATGAGTATATGAGGGATGAGTATATGAGGGATGTCTATATGAGGGATGAGTATATGAGGTATGAGTATATGAGGGATGTCTATATGAGGGATGAGTACATGAGGGATGAGTATATGAGGGATGTCTATATGAGGGATGAGTATATGAGGGATGTCTATATGAGGGATGAGTATATGAGGGATGAGTATATAAGGGATGTCTATATGAGGGATGTGTATATGAGGGATGAGTATATGAGGGATGAGTATATGAGGGATGTCTATATGAGGGATGAGTATATGAGGAATGTCTATATGAGGGATGTCTATATGAGGGATGAGTATATGAGGGATGATTATATGAGGGATGTCTATATGAGGGATGTGTATATGAGGGATGAGTATATGAGGGATGTCTATATGAGGGATGAGTATATGAGGGATGAGTATATGAGGGATGTCTATATGAGGGATGAGTATATGAGGGATGTCTATATGAGGGATGAGTATATGAGGGATGAGTATATAAGGGATGTCTATATGAGGGATGAGTATATGAGGGATGTCTATATGAGGAATGAGTATATGAGGAATGTCTATATGAGGGATGAGTACATGAGGGATGAGTATATGAGGGATGTCTATATGAGGGATGTCTATATGAGAGATGAGTATATGAGGGATGATTATATGAGGGATGTCTATATGAGGGATGTGTATATGAGGGATGAGTATATGAGGGATGTCTATATGAGGGAGGAGTATATGAGGGATGAGTATATGAGGGATGTCTATATAAGGGATGAGAATATGAGGAATTTCTATATGAGGGATGAGTATATGAGGGATTAGTATATGAGGGATGAGTATATGAGGGATGTCTATATGAGGGATGAGTATATGAGGGATGTCTATATGAGGGATGAGTATATGAGGGATGTCTATATGAGGGATGAGTATATGAGGGATGTGTATATGAGTAATGAGTATATGAGGGATGTCTATATGAGGGATGAGTATATGAGGGATGAGTATATGAGGGATGAGTATATGAGGGATGAGTATATGAGGGATGTCTATATGAGGGATGAGTACATGAGGGATGAGTATATGAGGGATGCCTATATGAGGGATGAGTATATGAGGGATGAGTATATAAGGGATGTCTATATGAGGGATGTGTATATGAGGGATGAGTATATGAGGGATGTCTATATGAGGGATGAGTATATGAGGAATGTCTATATGAGGGATGTCTATATGAGGGATGATTATATGAGGGATGTGTATATGAGGGATGAGTATATGAGGGATGAGTATATGAGGGATGAGTATATGAGGGATTAGTATATGAGGGATGAGTATATGAGGGATGTCTATATGAGGGATGAGTATATGAGGGATGTCTATATGAGGGATGAGTATATGAGGGATGTCTATATGAGGGATGTCTATATGAGGGATGAGTATATGAGGGATGTCTATATGAGGGATGTCTATATGAGGGATGAGTATATGAGGGATGAGTATATGAGGGATGTGTATATGAGTAATGAGTATATGAGGGATGTCTATATGAGGGATGAGTATATGAGGGATGTCTATAGGAGGGATGAGTATATGAGGGATGAGTATATGAGGGATGTCTATATGAGGGATGAGTATATGAGGTATGAGTATATGAGGGATGTCTATATGAGGGATGAGTATATGAGGGATGTCTATATGAGGGATGAGTATATGAGGGATGTCTATATGAGGGATGAGTATATGAGGGATGAGTATATAAGGGATGTCTATATGAGGGATGTGTATATGAGGGATGAGTATATGAGGGATGTCTATATGAGGGATGAGTATATGAGGAATGTCTATATGAGGGATGAGTACATGAGGGATGAGTATATGAGGGATGTCTATATGAGGGATGTCTATATGAGAGATGAGTATATGAGGGATGATTATATGAGGGATGTCTATATGAGGGATGTGTATATGAGGGATGAGTATATGAGGGATGTCTATATGAGGGAGGAGTATATGAGGGATGAGTATATGAGGGATGTCTATATAAGGGATGAGAATATGAGGAATTTCTATATGAGGGATGAGTATATGAGGGATTAGTATATGAGGGATGAGTATATGAGGGATGTCTATATGAGGGATGAGTATATGAGGGATGTCTATATGAGGGATGAGTATATGAGGGATGTCTATATGAGGGATGAGTATATGAGGGATGTATATATGAGGGATGAGTATATGAGGGATGAGTATATGAGGGATGTGTATATGAGTAATGAGTATATGAGGGATGTCTATATGAGGGATGAGTATATGAGGGATGAGTATATGAGGGATGAGTATATGAGGGATGAGTATATGAGGGATGAGTATATGAGGTATGAGTATATGAGGGATGAGTACATGAGGGATGAGTATATGAGGGATGCCTATATGAGGGATGAGTATATGAGGGATGAGTATATAAGCGATGTGTATATGAGGGATGAGTATATGAGGGATGAGTATATGAGGGATGTCTATATGAGGGATGAGTATATGAGGAATGTCTATATGAGGGATGAGTACATGAGGAATGAGTATATGAGGGATGTCTATATGAGGGATGTCTATATGAGGGATGAGTATATGAGGGATGAGTATATGAGGGATGTCTATATGAGGGATGTGTATATGAGGGATGAGTATATGAGGGATGAGTATATGAGGGATGAGTATATGAGGGATTAGTATATGAGGGATTAGTATATGAGGGATGAGTATATGAGGGATGTCTATATGAGGGATGAGTATATGAGGGATGTCTATATGACGGATGAGTATATGAGGGATGTCTATATGAGGGATGAGTATATGAGGGATGTCTATATGAGGGATGAGTATATGAGGGATGAGTATATGAGGGATGTCTATATGAGGGATGTCTATATGAGGGATGAGTATATGAGGGATGTGTATATGAGTAATGAGTATATGAGGGATGTCTATATGAGGGATGAGTATATGAGGGATGAGTATATGAGGGATGTCTATAGGAGGGATGAGTATATGAGGGATGAGTATATGAGGGATGTCTATATGAGGGATGAGTATATGAGGTATGAGTATATGAGGGATGTCTATATGAGGGATGAGTACATGAGGGATGAGTATATGAGGGATGTCTATATGAGGGATGAGTATATGAGGGATGTCTATATGAGGGATGAGTATATGAGGGATGAGTATATAAGGGATGTCTATATGAGGGATGTGTATATGAGGGATGAGTATATGAGGGATGAGTATATGAGGGATGTCTATATGAGGGATGAGTATATGAGGAATGTCTATATGAGGGATGTCTATATGAGGGATGAGTATATGAGGGATGATTATATGAGGGATGTCTATATGAGGGATGTGTATATGAGGGATGAGTATATGAGGGATGTCTATATGAGGGATGAGTATATGAGGGATGAGTATATGAGGGATTAGTATATGAGGGATGAGTATATGAGGGATGTCTATATGAGGGATGAGTATATGAGGGATGTCTATATGAGGGATGAGTATATGAGGGATGTCTATATGAGGGATGAGTATATGAGGGATGTCTATATGAGGGATGAGTATATGAGGGATGTCTATATGAGGGATGTCTATATGAGGGATAAGTATATGAGGGATGTGTATATGAGTAATGAGTATATGAGGGATGTCTATATGAGGGATGAGTATATGAGGGATGTCTATAGGAGGGATGAGTATATGAGGGATGAGTATATGAGGGATGTCTATATGAGGGATGAGTATATGAGGTATGAGTATATGAGGGATGTCTATATGAGGGATGAGTACATGAGGGATGAGTACATGAGGGATGAGTATATGAGGGATGTCTATATGAGGGATGAGTATATGAGGGATGTCTATATGAGGGATGAGTATATGAGGGATGAGTATATAAGGGATGTCTATATGAGGGATGTGTATATGAGGGATGAGTATATGAGGGATGTCTATATGAGGGATGAGTATATGAGGAATGTCTATATGAGGGATGAGTACATGAGGGATGAGTATATGAGGGATGTCTATATGAGGGATGTCTATATGAGAGATGAGTATATGAGGGATGATTATATGAGGGATGTCTATATGAGGGATGTGTATATGAGGGATGAGTATATGAGGGATGTCTATATGAGGGAGGAGTATATGAGGGATGAGTATATGAGGGATGTCTATATAAGGGATGAGAATATGAGGAATTTCTATATGAGGGATGAGTATATGAGGGATTAGTATATGAGGGATGAGTATATGAGGGATGTCTATATGAGGGATGAGTATATGAGGGATGTCTATATGAGGGATGAGTATATGAGGGATGTATATATGAGGGATGAGTATATGAGGGATGAGTATATGAGGGATGTGTATATGAGTAATGAGTATATGAGGGATGTCTATATGAGGGATGAGTATATGAGGGATGAGTATATGAGGGATGAGTATATGAGGGATGAGTATATGAGGGATGAGTATATGAGGTATGAGTATATGAGGGATGTCTATATGAGGGATGAGTACATGAGGGATGAGTATATGAGGGATGCCTATATGAGGGATGAGTATATGAGGGATGAGTATATAAGGGATGTCTATATGAGGGATGTGTATATGAGGGATGAGTATATGTGGGATGAGTATATGAGGGATGTCTATATGAGGGATGAGTATATGAGGAATGTCTATATGAGGGATGAGTATATGAGGAATGTCTATATGAGGGATGAGTACATGAGGAATGAGTATATGAGGGATGTCTATATGAGGGATGAGTATATGAGGGATGTCTATATGAGGGATGAGTATATGAGGGATGTCTATATGAGGGATGTCTATATGAGGGATGTGTATATGAGGGATGAGTATATGAGGGATGAGTATATGAGGGATGAGTATATGAGGGATTAGTATATGAGGGATGAGTATATGAGGGATGTCTATATGAGGGATGAGTATATGAGGGATGTCTATATGAGGGATGAGTATATGAGGGATGTCTATATGAGGGATGAGTATATGAGGGATGTCTATATGAGGGATGAGTATATGAGGGATGAGTATATGAGGGATGTCTATATGAGGGATGTCTATATGAGGGATGAGTATATGAGGGATGAGTATATGAGGGATGTGTATATGAGTAATGAGTATATGAGGGATGTCTATATGAGGGATGAGTATATGAGGGATGAGTATATGAGGGATGAGTATATGAGGGATGTCTATAGGAGGGATGAGTATATGAGGGATGAGTATATGAGGGATGTCTATATGAGGGATGAGTATATGAGGTATGAGTATATGAGGGATGTCTATATGAGGGATGAGTACATGAGGGATGAGTATATGAGGGATGTCTATATGAGGGATGAGTATATGAGGGATGTCTATATGAGGGATGAGTATATGAGGGATGAGTATATAAGGGATGTCTATATGAGGGATGTGTATATGAGGGATGAGTATATGAGGGATGAGTATATGAGGGATGAGTATATGAGGGATGTCTATATGAGGGATGAGTATATGAGGAATGTCTATATGAGGGATGAGTAAATGAGGGATGAGTATATGAGGGATGTCTATATGAGGGATGTCTATATGAGAGATGAGTATATGAGGGATGATTATATGAGGGATGATTATATGAGGGATGTCTATATGAGGGATGTGTATATGAGGGATGAGTATATGAGGGATGTCTATATGAGGGAGGAGTATATGAGGGATGAGTATATGAGGGATGTCTATATAAGGGATGAGAATATGAGGAATTTCTATATGAGGGATGAGTATATGAGGGATGTGTATATGAGGGATGAGTATATGAGGGATGAGTATATGAGGGATGTCTATATGAGGGATGAGTATATGAGGGATGTCTATATAAGGGATGAGAATATGAGGGATTTCTATATGAGGGATGAGAATATGAGGGATTTCTATATGAGGGATGAGTATATGAGGGATGTCTATATGAGGGATGAGTATATGAGGGGTGAGTATATGAGGGATGTGTATATGAGGGATGAGTATATGAGGGATGTCTATATGAGGGATGAGTATATGAGGGATGTCTATATGAGGGATGTGTATATGAGGGATGTCTATATGAGGGATGAGTATATGAGGGATGTGTATATGAGGGATGTCTATATGAGGGATGAGTATATGAGGGGTGTGTATATGAGGGATGTCTATATGAGGGATGAGTATATGAGGGATGTCTATATGAGGGATGAGTATATGAGGGATGTCTATATGAGGGATGTCTATATGAGGGATGAGTATATGAGGGATGTGTATATGAGGGATGAGTATATGAGGGATGAGTATATGAAGGATGTGTATATGAGGGATGAGTATATGAGGGATGAGTATATGAGGGATGTCTATATGAGGGATGTCTATATGAGGGATGAGTATATGAGGGATGAGTATATGAGGGATGTGTATATGAGGGATGTGTATATGAGGGATGAGTATATGAGGGATGAGTATATGAGGGATGTCTATATGAGGGATGTCTATATGAGGGATGAGTATATGAGGGATGTCTATATGAGGGATGAGTATATGAGGGATGAGTATATGAGGGATGAGTATATGAGGGATGAGTATATGAGGGATGAGTATATGAGGGATGAGTATATGAGGGATGTCTATATGAGGGATGTCTATATGAGGGATGAGTATATGAGGGATGAGTATATGAGGGATGAGTATATGAGGGATGTGTATATGAGGGATGTGTATATGAGGGATGAGTATATGAGGGATGTCTATATGAGGGATGTCTATATGAGGGATGAGTATATGAGGGATGAGTATATGAGGGATGTCTATATAAGGGATGTGTATATGAGGGATAAGTATATGAGGGATGTGTATATGAGGGATGGGTATATGAGGGATGAGTATATGAGGGATGAGTATATGAGGGATGAGTATATGAGGGATGAGTATATGAGGGATGAGTATATGAGGGATGAGTATATGAGGGAGGAGTATATGAGGGATGTGTATATGAGGGATGAGTATATGAGGGATGTCTATATGAGGGATGAGTATATGAGGGATAAGTATATGAGGGATGTGTATATGAGGGCGAGTATATGAGGGATGTCTATATGAGGGATGAGTATATGAGGGATGTCTATATGAGGGATGTGTATATGAGGGATGAGTATATGAGGGATGTCCATATGAGGGATGTGTATATGAGGGATGAGTATATGAGGGATGAGTATATGAGGGATGTCTATATGAGGGATGTGTATATGAGGGATGAGTATATGAGCGATGAGTATATGAGGGATGAGTATATGAGGGATGAGTATATGAGGGATGTCTATATGAGGGATGTGTATATTAGGGATGAGTATATCAGGGATGAGTATATGAGGGATGAGTATATGAGGAATGTCTATATGAGGGATGAGTATATGAGGGATGTCTATATGAGGGATGTCTATATGAGGGATGAGTATATGAGGGATGAGTATATGAGGGATGTGTATATGAGGGATGAGTATATGAGGGATGAGAATATGAGGGATGAGTATATGAGGGATGAGTATATGAGGGATGAGTATATGAGGGATGTGTATATGAGGGATGTCTATATGAGGGATGAGTATATGAGGGATGTCTATATGAGGGATGAGTATATGAGGGATGTCTATATGAGGGATGTCTGTATGAGGGATGAGTATATGAGGGATGAGTATATGAGGGATGTGTATATGAGGGATGAGTATATGAGGGATGAGTATATGAGGGATGTCTATATGAGGGATGTCTATATGAGGGATGAGTATATGAGGGATGAGTATATGAGGGATGAGTATATGAGGGATGAGTATATGAGGGATGTGTTTATGAGGGATGAGTATATGAGGAATGTCTATATGAGGGATGAGTATATGAGGGATGAGTATATGAGGGATGAGTATATGAGGAATGTCTATATGAGGGATGAGTATATGAGGGAGGTGTATATGAGGGATGAGTATATGAGGGATGAGTATATGAGGGATGAGTATATGAGGGATGAGTATATGAGGGATGAGTATATGAGGGATGAGTATATGAGGGAGGAGTATATGAGGGATGTGTATATGAGGGATGAGTATATGAGGGATGTCTATATGAGGGATGAGTATATGAGGGATAAGTATATGAGGGATGTGTATATGAGGGCGAGTATATGAGGGATGTCTATATGAGGGATGAGTATATGAGGGATGTCTATATGAGGGATGTGTATATGAGGGATGAGTATATGAGGGATGTCTATATGAGGGATGTGTATATGAGGGATGAGTATATGAGGGATGAGTATATGAGGGATGTCTATATGAGGGATGTGTATATGAGGGATGAGTATATGAGCGATGAGTATATGAGGGATGAGTATATGAGGGATGAGTATATGAGGGATGTCTATATGAGGGATGTGTATATTAGGGATGAGTATATCAGGGATGAGTATATGAGGGATGAGTATATGAGGAATGTCTATATGAGGGATGAGTATATGAGGGATGTCTATATGAGGGATGTCTATATGAGGGATGAGTATATGAGGGATGAGTATATGAGGGATGTGTATATGAGGGATGAGTATATGAGGGATGAGAATATGAGGGATGAGTATATGAGGGATGAGTATATGAGGGATGAGTATATGAGGGATGTGTATATGAGGGATGTCTATATGAGGGATGAGTATATGAGGGATGTCTATATGAGGGATGAGTATATGAGGGATGTCTATATGAGGGATGTCTGTATGAGGGATGAGTATATGAGGGATGAGTATATGAGGGATGTGTATATGAGGGATGAGTATATGAGGGATGAGTATATGAGGGATGTCTATATGAGGGATGTCTATATGAGGGATGAGTATATGAGGGATGAGTATATGAGGGATGAGTATATGAGGGATGAGTATATGAGGGATGTGTTTATGAGGGATGAGTATATGAGGAATGTCTATATGAGGGATGAGTATATGAGGGATGAGTATATGAGGGATGAGTATATGAGGAATGTCTATATGAGGGATGAGTATATGAGGGAGGTGTATATGAGGGATGAGTATATGAGGGATGAGTATATGAGGGATGTCTATATGAGGGATGAGTATATGAGGGATGTCTATATGAGGGATGAGTATATGAGGGATGAGTATATGAGGGATGTGTATATGAGGGATGAGTATATGAGGGATGAGTATATGAGGGATGTCTATATGAGGGATGAGTATATGAGGGATGTCTATATGAGGGATGAGTATATGAGGGATGTCTATATGAGGGATGAGTATATGAGGGATGAGTATATGAGGGATGTGTATATGAGGGATGAGTATATGAGGGATGAGTGTATGAGGGATGTCTATATGAGGGATTTCAATATGAGGGATGAGTATATGAGGGATGTTTATATGAGGGATGAGTATATGAGGGATGAGTATATGAGGGATGAGTATATGAGGGATGAGTATATGAGGGATGTGTATATGAGGGATGAGTATATGAGGGATGTCTATATGAGGGATGTGTATATTGAGGGATGAGTATATGAGGGATGTGTATATGAGGGATGAGTATATGAGGGATGAGTATATGAGGGATGAGTATATGAGGAATGAGTATATGAGGGATGAGTATATGAGGGATGAGTATATGAGGGATGAGTATATGAGGGATGTCTATATGAGGGATGTGTATATGAGGGATGAGTATATGAGGGATGAGTATATGAGGGATGTCTATATGAGGGATGAGTTTATGAGGGATGAGTATATGAGGGATGAGTATATGAGGGATGAGTATATGAGGGATGAGTATATGAGGGATGAGTATATGAGGGATGAGTATATGAGGGATGTGTATATGAGGGATGAGTATATGAGGGATGTGTATATGAGGGATGAGTATATGAGGGATTTCAATATGAGGGATGAGTATATGAGGGATGAGTATATGAGGGATGTCTATATGAAGTATGAGTATATGAGGGATGAGTATATGAGGGATGTGTATATGAGGGATGAGTATATGAGGGATGTCTATATGAGGGATGAGTATATGAGGGATGAGTATATGAGGGATGTCTATATGAGGGATGAGTATATGAGGGATGTGTATATGAGGGATGAGTATATGAGGGATGTCTATATGAGGGATGAGTATATGAGGGATGTCTATATGAGGGATGAGTATATGAGGGATGTGTATATGAGGGATGTGTATATGAGGGATGAGTATATGAGGGATGTGTATATGAGGGATGTCTATATGAGGGATGAGTATATGAGGGATGAGTATATGAGGGATGAGTATATGAGGCAGGTCTACTGTATATGAGGGATGAGTATATGAGGGATGTGTATATGAGGGATGTCTATATGAGGGATGTGTATATGAGGGATGTCTATATGAGGGATGAGTATATGAGGGATGTGTATATGAGGGATGTCTATATGAGGGATGAGTATATGAGGGATGAGTATATGAGGGATGTCTATATGAGGGATGAGTATATGAGGGATGTCTATATGAGGGATGTCTATATGAGGGAAGAGTATATGAGGGATGAGTATATGAGGGATGAGTATATGAGGGATGTCTATATGAGGGATGTGTATATGAGGGATGAGTATATGAGGGATGAGTATATGAGGGATGTCTATATGAGGGATGAGTATATGAGGGATGAGTATATGAGGGATGAGTATATGAGGGATGAGTATATGAGGGATGAGTATATGAGGGATGTGTATATGAGGGATGAGTATATGAGGGATTTCAATATGAGGGATGAGTATATGAGGGATGAGTATATGAGGGATGTCTATATGAAGTATGAGTATATGAGGGATGAGTATATGAGGGATGTGTATATGAGGGATGAGTATATGAGGGATGTCTATATGAGGGATGAGTATATGAGGGATGAGTATATGAGGGATGTCTATATGAGGGATGAGTATATGAGGGATGTGTATATGAGGGATGAGTATATGAGGGATGTCTATATGAGGGATGAGTATATGAGGGATGTCTATATGAGGGATGAGTATATGAGGGATGAGTATATGAGGGATGAGTATATGAGGGATGAGTATATGAGGAATGTGTATATGAGGGATGTGTATATGAGGGATGAGTATATGAGGGATGTGTATATGAGGGATGAGTATATGAGGGATGAGTATATGAGGGATGAGTATATGAGGCAGGTCTACTGTATATGAGGGATGAGTATATGAGGGATGTGTATATGAGGGATGTCTATATGAGGGATGTGTATATGAGGGATGTCTATATGAGGGATGAGTATATGAGGGATGTGTATATGAGGGATGTCTATATGAGGGATGAGTATATGAGGGATGAGTATATGAGGGATGTCTATATGAGGGATGAGTATATGAGGGATGTCTATATGAGGGATGTCTATATGAGGGAAGAGTATATGAGGGATGAGTATATGAGGGGTGTCTATATGAGGGATGAGTATATGAGGGATGTCTATATGAGGGATGTCTATATGAGGGAAGAGTATATGAGGGATGAGTATATGAGGGATGTCTATATGAGGGATGTCTATATGAGGGATGAGTATATGAGGGGTGAGTATATGAGGGATGTGTATATGAGGGATGAGTATATGAGGGATGTCTATATGAGGGATGAGTATATGAGGGATGAGTATATGAGGGATGTGTATATGAGGGATGAGTATATGAGGGATGTCTATATGAGGGATGAGTATATGAGGGATGAGTATATGAGGGATATGTATATGAGGGATGAGTATATGAGGGATGTGCATATGAGGGATGTGTATATGAGGGATGAGTATTTGAGGGATGTCTATATGAGGGATGTGTATATGAGGGATGTCTATATGAGGGATGAGTATATGAGGGATGAGTATATGAGGGATGAGTATATGAGGGATGTCTATATGAGGAATGTGTATATTAGGGATGAGTATATGAGGGATGAGTATATGAGGGATGTCTATATGAGGGATGAGTATATGAGGGATGAGTATATGAGGGATGTCTATATGAGGGATGAGTATATGAGGGATGTCAATATGAGGGATGAGTATATGAGGGATGTGTATATGAGGGATGTCTATATGAGGGATGAGTATATGAGGGATGTGTATATGAGGGATGTGTATATGAGGGATGTGTATATGAGGGATGAGTATATGAGGGATGAGTATATGAGGGATGTGTATATGAGGGATGAGTATATGAGGGATGAGTATATGAGGGATGTTTATATGAGGGATGAGTATATGAGGGATGAGTATATGAGGGATATCAATATGAGGGATGAGTATATGAGGGATGAGTATATGAGGGGTGAGTATATGAGGGATGAGTATATGAGGAATGTGTATATGAGGGATGTCTATATGAGGGATGAGTATATGAGGGATGTCTATATGAGGGATGAGTATATGAGGGATGTCTATATGAGGGATGTCTGTATGAGGGATGAGTATATGAGGTATGAGTATATGAGGGATGTGTATATGAGGGATGAGTATATGAGGGATGAGTATATGAGGGATGAGTATATGAGGGATGAGTATATGAGGGATGAGTATATGAGGGATGTCTATATGAGGGATGAGTATATGAGGGATGAGTATATGAGGGATGTGTATATGAGGGATGTGTATATGAGGGATGTCTATATGAGGGATGTGTATATGAGGGATGAGTATATGAGGGATGTCTATATGAGGGATGAGTATATGAGGGATGAGTATATGAGGGATGTCTATATGAGGGATGTGTATATGAGGGATGTCTATATGAGGGATGAGTAAATGAGGGATGAGTATATGAGGGATGTATATATGAGGGATGTGTATATGAGGGATGTGTATATGAGGGATGAGTATATGAGGGATGAGTATATGAGGGATGAGTATATGAGGGATGAGTATATGAGGGATGAGTATATGAGGGATGAGTATATGAGGGATGTCTATATGAGGGATGAGTATATGAGGGATGTCTATATGAGGGATGAGTATATGAGGGATGAGTATATGAGGGATGAGTATATGAGGGATGAGTATATGAAGGATGTCCATATGAGGGATGAGTATATGAAGGATGAGTATATGAGGGATGTCTATATGAGGGATGAGTATATGAGGGATGTCAATATGAGGAATGTCTATATGAGGGATGAGTATATGAGGGATGAGTATATGAGGGATGTGTATATGAGGGATGTCTATATAAGGGATGTGTATATGAGGGATGAGTATATGAGGGATGTCTATATGAGGGATGAGTATATGAGGGATGAGTATATGAGGGATGTGTATATGAGGGATGAGTATATGAGGGATGAGTATATGAGGGATGTCTATATGAGGGATGAGTATATGAGGGATGTCTATATGAGGGATGAGTATATGAGGGATGAGTATATGAGGGATGAGTATATGAGGGATGTGTATATGAGGGATGAGTATATGAGGGATGAGTATATGAGGGATGTCTATATGAGGGATGAGTATATGTGGGATGTCTATATGAGGGATGAGTAAATGAGGGATGAGTATATGAGGGATGTGTATATGAGGGATGAGTATATGAGGGATGAGTATATGAGGGATGTCTATATGAGGGATGAGTATATGAGGGATGTCTATATGAGGGATGAGTATATGAGGGATGTGTATATGAGGGATGAGTATATGAGGGATGAGTATATGAGGGATGTCTATATGAGGGATTTCAATATGAGGGATGAGTATATGAGGGATGTTTATATGAGGGATGAGTATATGAGGGATGTCTATATGAGGGATGAGTATATGAGGGATGTGTATATGAGGGATGAGTATATGAGGGATGTCTATATGAGGGATGTGTATATTGAGGGATGAGTATATGAGGGATGAGTATATGAGGGATGTGTATATGAGGGATGAGTATATGAGGGATGTCTATATGAGAGGATGTGTATATGAGGGATGAGTATATGAGGGATTTCAATATGAGGGATGAGTATATGAGGGATGTTTATATGAGGGATGAGTATATGAGGGATGTCTATATGAAGTATGAGTATATGAGGGATGAGTATATGAGGGATGTGTATATGAGGGATGAGTATATGAGGGATGTCTATATGAGGGATGAGTATATGAGGGATGAGTATATGAGGGATGTCTATATGAGGGATGAGTATATGAGGGATGAGTATATGAGGGATGTGTATATGAGGGATGAGTATATGAGGGATGTCTATATGAGGGATGAGTATATGAGGGATGAGTATATGAGGGATGTCTATATGAGGGATGTCTATATGAGGGATGAGTATATGAGGGATGAGTATATGAGGGATGAGTATATGAGGGATAAGTATATGAGGGATGTGTATATGAGGGATGTCTATATGAGGGATGAGTATATGAGGGATGTGTATATGAGGGATGTGTATATGAGGGATGTGTATATGAGGGATGTGTATATGAGGGATGAGTATATGAGGGATGTGTATATGAGGGATGTGTATATGAGGGATGTCTATATGAGGGATGAGTATATGAGGGATGTGTATATGAGGGATGTCTATATGAGGGATGAGTATATGAGGGATGAGTATATGAGGCAGGTCTACAGTGGAGGAAATAATTATTTGACCCCTCACTGATTTTGTAAGTTTGTCCAATGGCAAAGAAATGAAAAGTCTCAGAACAGTATCATTTCAATGGTAGGTTTATTTTAACAGTGGCAGATAGCACATCAAAAGGAAAATCGAAAAAATAACCTTAAATAAAAGATAGCAACTGATTTGCATTTCATTGAGTGAAATAAGTTTTTGAACCCCTACCAACCATTAAGAGTTCTGGCTCCCACAGAATGGTTAGACACTTCTACTCAATTAGTCACCCTCATTAAGGACACCTGTCTTAAAGGGGAACTGAAGAGAGAGGTATATGGAGGCTGTCCTGTTTATTTCCTTTTAATCAATACCAGTTGCCTGGCAGCCCTGCCCTCTGCAGTAGTATCTGATTAAAACCAGAAACAAGCATGCAGCTAGTCTTGTCAGATCAGACTTATAAGTCTGAACTACTGAAACACCTGATCTGCTGCATGCTTGTTCGGGGGCTATGGATAATAGTATTAGAGGCAGAGGATCAGCAGGGCTGCCAGGCAACTTTTATTGTCTAAAAGGAAATAAACATGACAGCCTCCATATACCTCTCTCTTCAGTTCCCCTTTAACTAGTCACCTGTATAAAAGACACCTGTCCACAGAATCAATCAAGCAGACTCCAAACTCTCCAACATGGAAAAGACCAAAGAGCTGTCCAAGGATGTCAGAGACAAAATTGTAGACCTGCACAAGGCTGGAATGGGCTACAAAACCATTATCAAGAAGCTGGGAGAGAAGGTGACAACTGTTGGTGCGATTGTTCGAAAATGGAAGGAGCACAAAATGACCATCAATCGACCTCGCTCTGGGTCTCCACGCAAGATCTCACCTCGTGGGGTGTCAATGGTTCTGAGAAAGGTGAAAAAGCATCCTAGAACTACACGGGAGGAGTTAGTGAATGACCTCAAATTAGCAGGGACCACAGTCACCAAGAAAACCATTGGAAACACATTACACCGCAATGGATTAAAATCCTGCAGGGCTCGCAAGGTCCCCCTGCTCAAGAAGGCACATGTGCAGGCCCGTCTGAAGTTTGCCAATGAACACCTGAATGATTCTGTGAGTGACTGGGAGAAGGTGCTGTGGTCTGATGAGACCAAAATAGAGCTCTTTGGCATTAACTCAACTCGCTGTGTTTGGAGGAAGAAAAATGCTGCCTATGACTCCCAAAACACCGTCCCCACTGTCAAGCATGGGGGTGGAAACATTTTGCTTTGGGGGTGTTTTTCTGCTAAGGGCACAGGACAACTTAATCGCATTAACGGGAAAATGGACGGAGTCATGTATCGTGATATCCTGAACGACAACCTCCTTCCCTCTGCCAGGAAACTGAAAATGGGTCGTGGATGGGTGTTCCAGCACGACAATGACCCAAAACATACAGCAAAGGCAACAAAGGAGTGGCTCAAGAAGAAGCACATTAAGGTCATGGAGTGGCCTAGTCAGTCTCCGGACCTTAATCCAATAGAAAACCTATGGAGGGAGCTCAAGCTCAGAGTTGCACAGAGACAGCCTCGAAACCTTAGGGATTTAGAGATGATCTGCAAAGAGGAGTGGACCAACATTCCTCCTAAAATGTGTGCAAACTTGGTCATCAATTACAAGAAACGTTTGATCTCTGTGCTTACAAACAAGGGTTTTTCCACTAAGTATTAAGTCTTTTATTGTTAGAGGGTTCAAAAACTTATTTCACTCAATGAAATGCAAATCAGTTGCTATCTTTTATTTAAGGTTATTTTTTCGATTTTCCTTTTGATGTGCTATCTGCCACTGTTAAAATAAACCTACAATTGAAATGATACTGTTCTGAGACTTTTCATTTCTTTGTCATTGGACAAACTTACAAAATCAGTGAGGGGTCAAATAATTATTTCCTCCACTGTATATGAGGGATGAGTATATGAGGGATGTGTATATGAGGGATGTCTATATGAGGGATGTGTATATGAGGGATGTCTATATGAGGGATGAGTATATGAGGGATGTGTATATGAGGGATGTCTATATGAGGGATGAGTATATGAGGGATGAGTATATGAGGGATGTCTATATGAGGGATGAGTATATGAGGGATGTCTATATGAGGGATGTCTATATGAGGGAAGAGTATATGAGGGATGAGTATATGAGGGATGAGTATATGAGGGATGTCTATATGAGGGATGAGTATATGAGGGATGTCTATATGAGGGATGTCTATATGAGGGAAGAGTATATGAGGGATGAGTATATGAGGGATGTCTATATGAGGGATGTCTATATGAGGGATGAGTATATGAGGGATGAGTATATGAGGGATGTGTATATGAGGGATGAGTATATGAGGGATGTCTATATGAGGGATGAGTATATGAGGGATGAGTATATGAGGGATGAGTATATGAGGGATATGTATATGAAGGGATGAGTATATGAGGGATGTGCATATGAGGGATGTGTATATGAGGGATAAGTATATGAGGGATGAGTATATGAGGGATGTCTATATGAGGTATGTGTATATGAGGGATGAGTATATGAGGGATGAGTATATGAGGGATGTCAATATGAGGGATGTGTATATGAGGGATGAGTATATGAGGGATGTGTATATGAGGGATGAGTATATGAGGGATGAGTATATGAGGGATGCCTATATGAGGGATGAGTATATGAGGGATGTCTATATGTGGGATGAGTATATGAGGGATGAGTATATGAGGGATGTGTATATGAGGGATGAGTATATGAGGGATGAGTATATGAGGGATGTCTATATGAGGGATGTCTATATGAGGGATGTCTATATGAGGGATGAGTATATGAGGGATGAGTATATGAGGGATGTGTATATGAGGGATGAGTATATGAGGAATGTCTATATGAGGGATGAGTATATGAGGGATGAGTATATGAGGGATGAGTATATGAGGGATGAGTATATGAGGGATGTCTATATGAGGGATGTGTATATGAGGGATGAGTATATGAGGGATGTCTATATGAGGGATGAGTATATGAGGGATGAGTATATGAGGGATGTCTATATGAGGGATGTGTATATGAGGGATGTCTATATGAGGGATAAGTATATGAGGGATGAGTATATGAGGGATGTCTATATGAGGGATGTGTATATGAGGGATGAGTATATGAGGGATGTGTATATGAGGGATGTGTATATGAGGGATGAGTATATGAAGGATGAGTATATGAGGGATGTGTATATGAGGGATGTCTATATGAGGGTTGAGTATATGAGGGATGAGTATATGAGGGATGTCTATATGAGGGATGTGTATATGAGGGATGAGTATATGAGGGATGAGTATATGAGGGATGTCTATATGAGGGATGAGTATATGAGGGATGAGTATATGAGGGATGAGTATATGAGGGATGAGTATATGAGGGATGAGTATATTAGGGATGTGTATATGAGGGATGTCTATATGAGGGATGAGTATATGAGGGATGTCTATATGAGGGATGAGTATATGAGGGATGAGTATATGAGGGATGTCTATAAGAGGGATGAGTATATGAGGGATGTCTATATGAGGGATGAGTATATGAGGGATGTATATATGAGGGATGAGTATATGAGGGATGTCTATATGAGGGATGAGTATATGAGGGATGTCTATATGAGGGATGTGTATATGAGGGATGTGTATATGAGGGATGAGTATATGAGGGATGAGTATATGAGGGATGTCTATATGAGGGATGTGTATATGAGGGATGAGTATATGAGGGATAAGTATATGAGGGATGAGTATATGAGGGATGTCTATATGAGGGATGTGTATATGAGGGATGAGTATATGAGGGATGAGTATATGAGGGATGAGTATATGAGGGATGTGTATATGAGGGATGAGTATATGAGGGATGTGTATATGAGGGATGAGTATATGAGGGATGAGTATATGAGGGATGAGTAAATGAGGGATGAGTATATGAGGGATGAGTATATGAGGGATGTGTATATGAGGGATGAGTATATGAGGGATGAGTATATGAGGGATGAGTATATGAGGGATGTGCATATGAGGGATGAGTATATGAGGGATGTGTATATGAGTAATGAGTATATGAGGGATGAGTATATGAGGGATGAGTATATGAGGGATGAGTATATGAGGGATGTCTATATGAGGGATGTCTATATGAGGGATGAGTATATGAGGGATGTCTATATGAGGGATGAGTATATGAGGGATGAGTATATGAGGGATGAGTATATGAGGGATGAGTATATGAGGGATGTGTATATGAGGGATGTCTATATGAGGGATGAGTATATGAGGGATGAGTATATGAGGGATGTGTATATGAAAGATGTCTATATGAGGGATGAGTATATGAGGGATGAGTATATGAGGGATGAGTATATGAGGGATGAGTATATGAGGGATGAGTATATGAGGGATGAGTATATGAGGGATGTGTATATGAGGGATGAGTATATGAGGGATGTCTATATGAGGGATGAGTATATGAGGGATGAGTATATGAGGGATGTCTATATAAGGGATGAGAATATGAGGAATTTCTATATGAGGGATGAGTATATGAGGGATGTGTATATGAGGGATGAGTATATGAGGGATGAGTATATGAGGGATGTCTATATGAGGGATGAGTATATGAGGGATGAGTATATGAGGGATGAGTATATGAGGGATTTCTATATAAGGGATGAGAATATGAGGGATTTCTATATGAGGGATGAGAATATGAGGGATTTCTATATGAGGGATGAGTATATGAGGGATGTCTATATGAGGGATGAGTATATGAGGGGTGAGTATATGAGGGGTGAGTATATGAGGGATGTGTATATGAGGGATGAGTATATGAGGGATGTCTATATGAGGGATGTGTATATGAGGGATGTCTATATGAGGGATGAGTATATGAGGGATGTCTATATGAGGGATGAGTATATGCGGGGTGTGTATATGAGGGATGTCTATATGAGGGATGAGTATATGAGGGATGTCTATATGAGGGATGAGTATATGAGGGATGTCTATATGAGGGATGAGTATATGAGGGATGTCTATATGAGGGATGTCTATATGAGGGATGAGTATATGAGGGATGTGTATATGAGGGATGAGTATATGAGGGATGAGTATATGAAGGATGTGTATATGAGGGATGAGTATATGAGGGATGAGTATATGAGGGATGTCTATATGAGGGATGTCTATATGAGGGATGAGTATATGAGGGATGAGTATATGAGGGATGTGTATATGAGGGATGAGTATATGAGGGATGAGTATATGAGGGATGTCTATATGAGGGATGAGTATATGAGGGATGTCTATATGAGGGATGAGTATATGAGGGATGAGTATATGAGGGATGTGTATATGAGGGATGAGTATATGAGGGATGTCTATATGAGGGATGAGTATATGAGGGATGAGTATATGAGGGATGAGTATATGAGGGATGAGTATATGAGGGATGAGTATATGAGGGATGTCTATATGAGGGATGAGTATATGAGGGATGAGTATATGAGGGATGTGTATATGAGGGATGAGCATATGAGGGATGAGTATATGAGGGATGTCTATATAAGGGATGTGTATATGAGGGATGAGTATATGAGGGATAAGTATATGAGGGATGAGTATATGAGGGATGTCTATATGAGGGATGGGTAAATATGAGGGATGTCTATATGAGGGATGAGTATATGAGGGATGAGTATATGAGGGATGAGTATATGAGGGATGAGTATATGAGGGAGGAGTATATGAGGGATGTGTATATGAGGGATGAGTATATGAGGGATGTCTATATGAGGGATGAGTATATGAGGGATAAGTATATGAGGGATGTGTATATGAGGGCGAGTATATGAGGGATGTCTATATGAGGGATGAGTATATGAAGGATGAGTATATGAGGGATGTCTATATGAGGGATGTGTATATGAGGGATGAGTATATGACGGATGTCTATATGAGGGATGTGTATATGAGGGATGAGTATATGAGGGATGAGTATATGAGGGATGAGTATATGAGGGATGTCTATATGAGGGATGTGTATATTAGGGATGTGTATATTAGGGATGAGTATATGAGGGATGAGTATATGAGGGATGAGTATATGAGGGATGAGTATATGAGGAATGTCTATATGAGGGATGAGTATATGAGGGATGAGTATATGAGGGATGTCTATATGAGGGATGAGTATATGAGGGATGTGTATATGAGGGATGAGTATATGAGGGATGAGTATATGAGGGATGTCTATATGAGGGATGAGTATATGAGGGATGAGTATATGAGGGATGTCTATATAAGGGATGAGAATGTGAGGAATTTCTATATGAGGGATGAGTATATGAGGGATGTCTATATGAGGGATGAGTATATGAGGGATGAGTATATGAGGGATGAGTATATGAGGGATGAGTATATGAGGGATGAGTATATGAGGGATGAGTATATGAGGGATGTCTATATGAGGGATGTCTATATGAGGGATGAGTATATGAGGGATGAGTATATGAGGGATGTGTATATGAGGGATGAGCATATGAGGGATGAGTATATGAGGGATGTCTATATAAGGGATGTGTATATGAGGGATGAGTATATGAGGGATAAGTATATGAGGGATGAGTATATGAGGGATGTCTATATGAGGGATGGGTAAATATGAGGGATGTCTATATGAGGGATGAGTATATGAGGGATGAGTATATGAGGGATGAGTATATGAGGGATGAGTATATGAGGGAGGAGTATATGAGGGATGTGTATATGAGGGATGAGTATATGAGGGATGTCTATATGAGGGATGAGTATATGAGGGATAAGTATATGAGGGTGAGTATATGAGGGATGTCTATATGAGGGATGAGTATATGAAGGATGAGTATATGAGGGATGTCTATATGAGGGATGTGTATATGAGGGATGAGTATATGACGGATGTGTATATGAGGGATGTGTATATGAGGGATGAGTATATGAGGGATGAGTATATGAGGGATGAGTATATGAGGGATGTCTATATGAGGGATTTGTATATTAGGGATGTGTATATTAGGGATGAGTATATGAGGGATGAGTATATGAGGGATGAGTATATGAGGAATGTCTATATGAGGGATGAGTATATGAGGGATGAGTATATGAGGGATGTCTATATGAGGGATGAGTATATGAGGGATGTGTATATGAGGGATGAGTATATGAGGGATGAGTATATGAGGGATGTCTATATGAGGGATGAGTATATGAGGGATGAGTATATGAGGGATGTCTATATAAGGGATGAGAATATGAGGAATTTCTATATGAGGGATGAGTATATGAGGGATGTGTATATGAGGGATGAGTATATGAGGGATGAGTATATGAGGGATGTCTATATGAGGGATGAGTATATGAGGGATGAGTATATGAGGGATGTCTATATAAGGGATGAGAATATGAGGGATTTCTATATGAGGGATGAGAATATGAGGGATTTCTATATGAGGGATGAGTATATGAGGGATGTCTATATGAGGGATGAGTATATGAGGGGTGAGTATATGAGGGGTGAGTATATGAGGGGTGAGTATATGAGGGATGTGTATATGAGGGATGAGTATATGAGGGATGTCTATATGAGGGATGTGTATATGAGGGATGTCTATATGAGGGATGAGTATATGAGGGATGTGTATATGAGGGATGTCTATATGAGGGATGAGTATATGAGGGGTGTGTATATGAGGGATGTCTATATGAGGGATGAGTATATGAGGGATGTCTATATGAGGGATGAGTATATGAGGGATGTCTATATGAGGGATGTCTATATGAGGGATGAGTATATGAGGGATGTGTATATGAGGGATGAGTATATGAGGGATGAGTATATGAAGGATGTGTATATGAGGGATGAGTATATGAGGGATGAGTATATGAGGGATGTCTATATGAGGGATGTCTATATGAGGGATGAGTATATGAGGGATGAGTATATGAGGGATGTGTATATGAGGGATGAGTATATGAGGGATGAGTATATGAGGGATGTCTATATGAGGGATGAGTATATGAGGGATGTCTATATGAGGGATGAGTATATGAGGGATGTCTATATGAGGGATGAGTATATGAGGGATGAGTATATGAGGGATGTGTATATGAGGGATGAGTATATGAGGGATGTCTATATGAGGGATGAGTATATGAGGGATGAGTATATGAGGGATGAGTATATGAGGGATGAGTATATGAGGGATGAGTATATGAGGGATGTCTATATGAGGGATGTCTATATGAGGGATGAGTATATGAGGGATGAGTATATGAGGGATGTGTATATGAGGGATGAGCATATGAGGGATGAGTATATGAGGGATGTCTATATAAGGGATGTGTATATGAGGGATGAGTATATGAGGGATGAGTATATGAGGGATAAGTATATGAGGGATGAGTATATGAGGGATGTCTATATGAGGGATGGGTAAATATGAGGGATGTCTATATGAGTAATGAGTATATGAGGGATGAGTATATGAGGGATGAGTATATGAGGGATGAGTATATGAGGGATGAGTATATGAGGGATGAGTATATGAGGGATGAGTATATGAGGGATGAGTATACGAGGGAGGAGTATATGAGGGATGTGTATATGAGGGATGAGTATATGAGGGATGTCTATATGAGGGATGAGTATATGAGGGATAAGTATATGAGGGATGTGTATATGAGGGCGAGTATATGAGGGATGTCTATATGAGGGATGAGTATATGAAGGATGAGTATATGAGGGATGTCTATATGAGGGATGTGTATATGAGGGATGAGTATATGACGGATGTCTATATGAGGGATGTGTATATGAGGGATGAGTATATGAGGGATGAGTATATGAGGGATGTCTATATGAGGGATGTGTATATTAGGGATGTGTATATTAGGGATGAGTATATGAGGGATGAGTATATGAGGGATGAGTATATGAGGAATGTCTATATGAGGGATGAGTATATGAGGGATGAGTATATGAGGGATGTCTATATGAGGGATGAGTATATGAGGGATGTGTATATGAGGGATGTCTATATGAGGGATGAGTATATGAGGGATGTGTATATGAGGGATGAGTATATGAGGGATGAGTATATGAGGGATGAGTATATGAGGGATGAGTATATGAGGGATGTGTATATGAGGGATGAGTATATGAGGGATGAGTATATGAGGGATGTCTATATGAGGGATGAGTATATGAGGGATATCTATATGAGGGATGAGTATATGAGGGATGAGTATATGAGGGATGAGTATATGAGGGGTGAGTATATGAGGGATGAGTATATGAGGGATGAGTATATGAGGGATGAGTATATGAGGGATGTGTATATGAGGGATGTCTATATGAGGGATGAGTATATGAGGGATGAGTATATGAGGGATGTCTATATGAGGGATGTCTGTATGAGGGATGAGTATATGAGGGATGAGTATATGAGGGATGTGTATATGAGGGATGAGTATATGAGGGATGAGTATATGAGGGATGAGTATATGAGGGATGAGTATATGAGGGATGTCTATATGAGGGATGTCTATATGAGGGATGAGTATATGAGGGATGAGTATATGAGGGATGCGTATATGAGGGATGTGTATATGAGGGATGAGTATATGAGGAATGTCTATATGAGGGATGAGTATATGAGGGATGAGTATATGAGGGATGAGTATATGAGGAATGTCTATATGAGGGATGAGTATATGAGGGAGGTGTATATGAGGGATGAGTATATGAGGGATGAGTATATGAGGGATGTCTATATGAGGGATGTCTATATGAGGGATGAGTATATGAGGGATGTCTATATGAGGGATGAGTATATGAGGGATGAGTATATGAGGGATGAGTATATGAGGGATGAGTATATGAGGGATGAGTATATGAGGGATGTCTATATGAGGGATGAGTATATGAGGGATGTCTATATGAGGGATGAGTATATGAGGGATGAGTATATGAGGGATGTGTATATGAGGGATGAGTATATGAGGGATGAGTGTATGAGGGATGTCTATATGAGGGATTTCAATATGAGGGATGAGTATATGAGGGATGTTTATATGAGGGATGAGTATATGAGGGATGTCTATATGAGGGATGAGTATATGAGGGATGAGTATATGAGGGATGTGTATATGAGGGATGAGTATATGAGGGATGTCTATATGAGGGATGTGTATATTGAGGGATGAGTATATGAGGGATGAGTATATGATGGATGTGTATATGAGGGATGAGTATATGAGGGATGAGTATATGAGGGATGAGTATATGAGGGATGTCTATATGAGGGATGTGTATATGAGGGATGAGTATATGAGGGATGAGTATATGAGGGATGTCTATATGAGGGATGAGTATATGAGGGATGAGTATATGAGGGATGTGTATATGAGGGATGAGTATATGAGGGATGTGTATATGAGGGATGAGTATATGAGGGATTTCAATATGAGGGATGAGTATATGAGGGATGTTTATATGAGGGATGAGTATATGAGGGATGTCTATATGAAGTATGAGTATATGAGGGATGAGTATATGAGGGATGTGTATATGAGGGATGAGTATATGAGGGATGTCTATATGAGGGATGAGTATATGAGGGATGAGTATATGAGGGATGTCTATATGAGGGATGAGTATATGAGGGATGTCTATATGAGGGATGAGTATATGAGGGATGTCTATATGAGGGATGAGTATATGAGGGATGAGTATATGAGGGATGAGTATATGAGGGATGTGTATATGAGGGATGTGTATATGAGGGATGTGTATATGAGGGATGTCTATATGAGGGATGTGTATATGAGGGATGTCTATATGAGGGATGAGTATATGAGGGATGTGTATATGAGGGATGTCTATATGAGGGATGAGTATATGAGGGCTGAGTATATGAGGGATGTCTATATGAGGGATGAGTATATGAGGGATGTCTATATGAGGGATGTCTATATGAGGGAAGAGTATATGAGGGATGAGTATATGAGGGATGAGTATATGAGGGATGTCTATATGAGGGATGAGTATATGAGGGATTTCTATATGAGGGATGTCTATATGAGGGAAGAGTATATG
This sequence comes from Hyperolius riggenbachi, assembly GCF_040937935.1. NCBI lineage: Eukaryota > Metazoa > Chordata > Amphibia > Anura > Hyperoliidae > Hyperolius > Hyperolius riggenbachi. The sequence continues at coordinate 447,168,306 of NC_090650.1, read as the reverse complement.
AGGGATGTCTATATGAGGGAAGAGTATATGAGGGATGAGTATATGAGGGATGTCTATATGAGGGATGTCTATATGAGGGATGAGTATATGAGGGATGAGTATATGAGGGATGTGTATATGAGGGATGAGTATATGAGGGATGTCTATATGAGGGATGAGTATATGAGGGATGAGTATATGAGGGATGAGTATATGAGGGATGAGTATATGAGGGATGTGCATATGAGGGATGTGTATATGAGGGATGAGTATATGAGGGATGTCTATATGAGGGATGTGTATATGAGGGATGTCTATATGAGGGATGAGTATATGAGGGATGAGTATATGAGGGATGAGTATATGAGGGATGTCTATATGAGGGATGTGTATATTAGGGATGAGTATATGAGGGATGAGTATATCAGGGATGAGTATATGAGGGATGTCTATATGAGGGATGAGTATATGAGGGATGAGTATATGAGGGATGTCTATATGAGGGATGAGTATATGAGGGATGTCTATATGAGGGATGAGTATATGAGGGATGTGTATATGAGGGATGTCTATATGAGGGATGAGTATATGAGGGATGAGTATATGAGGGATGTGTATATGAGGGATGAGTATATGAGGGATGAGTATATGAGGGATGTGTATATGAGGGATGAGTATATGAGGGATGAGTATATGAGGGATGTCTATATGAGGGATGAGTATATGAGGGATATCAATATGAGGGATGAGTATATGAGGGATGAGTATATGAGGGGTGAGTATATGAGGGATGAGTATATGAGGGATGAGTATATGAGGGATGAGTATATGAGGGATGTGTATATGAGGGATGTCTATATGAGGGATGAGTATATGAGGGATGTCTATATGAGGGATGAGTATATGAGGGATGTGTATATGAGGGATGTGTATATGAGGGATGAGTATATGAGGGATGAGTATATGAGGGATGAGTATATGAGGGATGAGTATATGAGGGATGAGTATATGAGGGATGTCTATATGAGGGATGAGTATATGAGGGATGAGTATATGAGGGATGTGTATATGAGGGATGTGTATATGAGGGATGTCTATATGAGGGATGTGTATATGAGGGATGAGTATATGAGGGATGTCTATATGAGGGATGAGTATATGAGGGATGTCTATATGAGGGATGTGTATATGAGGGATGTCTATATGAGGGATGAGTATATGAGGGATGAGTATATGAGGGATGTCTATATGAGGGATGAGTATATGAGGGATGAGTATATGAGGGATGTCTATATGAGGGATGAGTATATGAGGGATGAGTATATGAGGGATGTGTATATGAGGGATGTGTATATGAGGGATGTCTATATGAGGGATGTGTATATGAGGGATGAGTATATGAGGGATGAGTATATGAGGGATGAGTATATGAGGGATGAGTATATGAGGGATGAGTATATGAGGGATGAGTATATGAAGGATGTCCATATGAGGGATGAGTATATGAAGGATGAGTATATGAGGGATGTCTATATGAGGGATGAGTATATGAGGGATGAGTATATGAGGGATGTCTATATGAGGGATGAGTATATGAGGGATGAGTATATGAGGGATGTCTATATGAAGGATGTCTATATGAGGGATGTCAATATGATGGATGTCTATATGAGGGATGAGTATATGAGGGATGAGTATATGAGGGATGAGTATATGAGGGATGTGTATATGAGGGATGTCTATATAAGGGATGTGTATATGAGGGATGAGTATATGAGGGATGAGTATATGAGGGATGTCTATATGAGGGATGAGTATATGAGGGATGAGTATATGAGGGATGTGTATAATGAGGGATGAGTATATGAGGGATGAGTATATGAGGGATGTCTATATGAGTGATGTCAATATGAGGGATGAGTATATGAGGGATGAGTATATGAGGGATGTGTATATGAGGGATGTGTATATGAGGGATGAGTATATGAGGGATGAGTATATGAGGGATGTCTATATGAGGGATGAGTATATGAGGGATGTCTATATGAGGGATGAGTAAATGAGGGATGAGTATATGAGGGATGTGTATATGAGGGATGAGTATATGAGGGATGAGTATATGAGGGATGTCTATATGAGGGGTGAGTATATGAGGGATGAGTATATGAGGGATGTGTATATGAGGGATGAGTATATGAGGGATGAGTATATGAGGGATGTCTATATGAGGGATTTCAATATGAGGGATGAGTATATGAGGGATGAGTATATGAGGGATGTCTATATGAGGGATGAGTATATGAGGGATGTCTATATGAGGGATGAGTATATGAGGGATGTCTATATGAGGGATGAGTATATGAGGGATGAGTATATGAGGGATGTGTATATGAGGGATGTGTATATGAGGGATGTGTATATGAGGGATGTCTATATGAGGGATGTGTATATGAGGGATGTCTATATGAGGGATGAGTATATGAGGGATGTGTATATGAGGGATGTCTATATGAGGGATGAGTATATGAGGGCTGAGTATATGAGGGATGTCTATATGAGGGATGAGTATATGAGGGATGTCTATATGAGGGATGTCTATATGAGGGATGTCTATATGAGGGAAGAGTATATGAGGGATGAGTATATGAGGGATGAGTATATGAGGGATGTCTATATGAGGGATGAGTATATGAGGGATTTCTATATGAGGGATGTCTATATGAGGGAAGAGTATATGAGGGATGTCTATATGAGGGAAGAGTATATGAGGGATGAGTATATGAGGGATGTCTATATGAGGGATGTCTATATGAGGGATGAGTATATGAGGGATGAGTATATGAGGGATGTGTATATGAGGGATGAGTATATGAGGGATGTCTATATGAGGGATGAGTATATGAGGGATGAGTATATGAGGGATGAGTATATGAGGGATGAGTATATGAGGGATGTGCATATGAGGGATGTGTATATGAGGGATGAGTATATGAGGGATGAGTATATGAGGGATGTCTATATGAGGGATGTGTATATGAGGGATGTCTATATGAGGGATGAGTATATGAGGGATGAGTATATGAGGGATGAGTATATGAGGGATGTCTATATGAGGGATGTGTATATTAGGGATGAGTATATGAGGGATGAGTATATCAGGGATGAGTATATGAGGGATGTCTATATGAGGGATGAGTATATGAGGGATGAGTATATGAGGGATGTCTATATGAGGGATGAGTATATGAGGGATGTCTATATGAGGGATGAGTATATGAGGGATGTGTATATGAGGGATGTCTATATGAGGGATGAGTATATGAGGGATGAGTATATGAGGGATGTGTATATGAGGGATGAGTATATGAGGGATGAGTATATGAGGGATGTGTATATGAGGGATGAGTATATGAGGGATGAGTATATGAGGGATGTCTATATGAGGGATGAGTATATGAGGGATATCAATATGAGGGATGAGTATATGAGGGATGAGTATATGAGGGGTGAGTATATGAGGGATGAGTATATGAGGGATGAGTATATGAGGGATGAGTATATGAGGGATGTGTATATGAGGGATGTCTATATGAGGGATGAGTATATGAGGGATGTCTATATGAGGGATGAGTATATGAGGGATGTGTATATGAGGGATGTGTATATGAGGGATGAGTATATGAGGGATGAGTATATGAGGGATGAGTATATGAGGGATGAGTATATGAGGGATGAGTATATGAGGGATGTCTATATGAGGGATGAGTATATGAGGGATGAGTATATGAGGGATGTGTATATGAGGGATGTGTATATGAGGGATGTCTATATGAGGGATGTGTATATGAGGGATGAGTATATGAGGGATGTCTATATGAGGGATGAGTATATGAGGGATGTCTATATGAGGGATGTGTATATGAGGGATGTCTATATGAGGGATGAGTATATGAGGGATGAGTATATGAGGGATGTCTATATGAGGGATGTGTATATGAGGGATGTGTATATGAGGGATGAGTATATGAGGGAAGAGTATATGAGGGAAGAGTATATGAGGGAAGAGTA